>NC_088312.1:13272078-13579578 GCF_910592395.1 Lineus longissimus
CACAGGAGGCTAATTGCCAGATTAATTCACACCTTTCCAATCTCAAACAATAGGAATGATGGAGTCTCCCTCTATTCAAAACAGAGTGTGCTAGGCCCGCAATAGCTGGTAATGGGAACTGTGCAATGTGTTGAAAATACAACCTACTCGTGTCACATCGGAGTCTCAATCATCAGTGGATATCACGGTCGCAAGCGACATTAATGAGTCCAAGATCGATTTATCCCAAGTATCCGATGGCACAGTGGACCCTGATATTGTGGCAACAATTGGAACCGAGGATAGGGCTAACGAAACCGATGTTAATGTGAATGAGACTGACGTCGACATTCCTGCCGAGGACTTTGTTTTGCAGCCTTCGCAGGCCAAGAAAGTTAGGCAACAGGAGCGCAAACGGCAACGGCAGAACAGGCGAGGAGCATCCGGGGGTCAGCCTGCCAAAGGGCCGGCCAAGATCGCTGCTGCTCCTGTTCTGTATGACATTTACATCGGGAGAGTAGATCCAAAGCATACCGAGCAGGACATTGTTGATCACATCCATGCACACGGTGTCTTGGAAAACGTATCTGTCCAGATCCTAGCAGATCGTCGCTCTCAGAAATCGTTCAAAATCACTGTTCCTCAGCATGATTTTAAATCTGTGCTTGACAGAGACATGTGGGATAAGGGGGTAATTATTCGGCCCTTTCGCAAAGCAGGGGGCGCGATTCGAGCGGCATCAGCGCAGGTTAAGCCTCACGGCCAACGGCCATATCGCCGCCAAGTCCCCAGGCAACGGCAGAAACGTGATCAAAACACGCACACGTACAATTCACATTACAAATACGACGGATACTCCCGTAGGGACTACGACCAGGAAGGCTACCACTCATACAAGTATGACCGCCGGAACTACGGGCAGGAACGCTCCCCTTTCGAATACGAAGAAAGAGAGGAGGGCCGCCGCTGGCGCTAGTGTGCAGGTCGGTCTTCTGAACACTCGTAGTGTAAAAACTGTGACAGCGTCCCGTAACAAGCTTGCTGAATTTCAGAATCTTGTTATCGGTGAGAATCTGGACATTGTATGCGTCACCGAATCGTGGCTGGACGACAATATACACGACAATGAGGTTCTTCCTTCGAACCTTTCCAGTGTTTATCGTCGCGACCACAACACGGATACATGTGGTGGTGGCGTTCTTCTCGGCGTCCGCAAGGAATTCTATTCGAGGCGAAGAAAGGAATTCGAGACGGATGATAACGAAATTATGGTTTGTGAAATCCAGGATGGCCAAACGGGTCCGAAAGTTGGCCTTATTGTGTGTTATAGGCCGCCGGACGACAATTCGTTTGTGAACAAGCTGTATGAAGTGCTTTTGAATTGTGAAGGCGCCTTTAATCGAACGTGCCTCCTTGGTGATTTCAACTATAAGGAAATCGATTGGAATACTCTGTCCGCTCCGGGCCTTGGACCCGCGCATTGCTTCTGTGAGCTCGTCAGTGATTTCTCTCTGACACAACTGATTAATGAACCGACTCATAAAAAAGCAATATTCTTGATCTTATTCTAACTGACTGTCCAGAGGTCTTCTCTCATGTCAGGGTGCTGCCTCTGATGTTTGACTCAGATCATTACCCCATCATTGCTGACATGAACTTCCGTCCAGCCCGTAGGCCGGGTACTCAACGTACGGTTCTTGACTTTAAAAATGCGGACTTTCAAGGACTCCAGACATATTTTAGGGACGTGTTTAGCAATGTTTCGCCTTTTGCCCACCGTCATTCAACGTCGAGGAATGTTGAGTCTATGTGGTGTGACTGGTACTCCATCTTTAATGTTGGCATCGAGAAATTCATTCCGAAACGACAAGTGAAGGACACTAACAGGCCCATATGGATTGATGCTGAGGTTAAACACCTTTCAAACCAGGTGAAATCAGCTCGTAGAAAAGCCAAGTCGGATAGCAGACCGCAGTCGTGGGCTAAATTTAAATCCTTACGCAATCGTTTACGTAATTTGACCAGGGACAAATACAGGTCTCATGTGAAAGATCTTGGCGAGGTTGTCAAAGCAAATCCAAGGAAATTGTGGTCCTTTTATCATGGTAAAACAAAGTCTAAAAGCGTCCCGGACACTGTCACTTTCAAAGAGCAGCGCGTTTCAGACAGGACATCTAAAGCAGAGGTTTTCTGCGAACATTTTTCTTCATTATTTTCTGATCAGCGTGCTCAACCTTTGCCTGAGATATCCATTGTTAAAAATGACAGTCTTGAATGCTTTAACTTTTCTGATGATGATGTTCGCAGAGTTCTCACAAATCTAGATGCCTCCAAAGCGGTTGGCTCGGACAGTATCTCACCAAGGGTTCCGAAACATTTCGCCGACGCTTTGTGTAGTTCTCTTGCAAGTGTTTTTAACAAGTCTATGAAGTACGGGGCACTTCCCAATTGCTGGAAGATTGCAAATGTGGTTCCAGTTTTTAAGAAGCACGACAAAGAATGTGTTGAAAACTATAGGGGGATTTCTTTCCTTTCATGCGTGTCTAAGGTTATGGAACGATGCATCAGTAACCAGGTTTATCCTTTGGTGGAGAGCATGTTGTCTCCCTCTCAACATGGGTTTGTTAAGGGTCGCTCAACTGCTACACAGCTTGTCCAATTTTTAGATAAAGTTGGTAAAACACTGGACGATGGCGGCCAGATGGATGTGTTATACCTGGACTTCTCCCGCGCTTTTGACTCTGTCCCCCACGTGTTATTATGTCACAAATTGCAAACTTTTGGCTTTAATGGCCGCTTATTGGCATGGTTCAAGGACTATCTGCAGGACCGGTCCCAAAGAGTGGTTCTTGATGGTTTTGCCTCGCCCTTGAAACCGGTTTTATCGGGGGTACCTCAGGGTTCCATTTTAGGTCCTCTGCTTTTTTCATTATATGTCAACGATTTGCCCGAGGCAGTTAGTGAGAGGACTGGCTCGGAGCTTTACGCGGACGACGCCAAGTGTTACAGGGTAATTGAGAACTTGTTTGATTGTCTGTCTTTACAGGATGACTTGGATGCCCTTAGGGCATGGAGTAGCAAGTTGGGTCTCTCCTTTAACACTCTGAAATGTCAAATTATAAGTTTCACGAGACGCCTCCATCCAATCAAGTTTCATTACAATTTAGGCGGTTGCGTGTTGGAGAGGGCAAACCAGGTAAAAGACCTGGGGGTATTATTGCAAAATGACTTGTCGTGGAATAAACATGTTGACTTTGTTGCGCACAGTGCAAACAAACACTGGCACGTTATGAGAAGGATAACTGGTAATTGTAAGCACAAGGATGCGTTAAAGACATTGTATTCAAGTGTTGTCAGGAGTCTAGTCGAGTACTGTTCAGTGGCTTGGAGTGGTCTCTCCAAACGGAATCTTTCTGTTTTGGAGAATGTTCAGCGCCGGGCCACAAGACACATCTCGGATAGTGATCTATCTTATGCTGAACGAATGTCAGGGCTTGGACTTTTACCTCTGGCCTTTCGCCGTGAAATTTTCGATCTACTCTTTATACACAATTGTTTTACACAGAAGTTTTCAGTGCCTGTCGATGAGTATGTCAATTTTACAACTCGTAGGGGCGACCCCATGGTTTTAAAACAAACACGGTGTAGGACCGAGTCGTTTTTTACTTCTTTTTTTAATCGGATAGTAGGCACCTGGAATGCGCTACCAATCGCAACTCGGTGCCAAAGTCGCCACGCATGTTATTGATTTTTATTGTAAGAAGCTTGGTGGTTTTACCGTCGACAATACATGCTCTTGGGTCACTGCCTGCAGATGTCCCCTCTGTAGGCAGTGCTAGTACACTACATTTTATGCCACATTTATTTTTCTTCTGTAGTTTATTTATACTTTGTGGTGCTGGCTCACATTGGACATTTCCTGTGCCAACACCACTCTGTACATGTTTCTGTCGTCACTATTATTGTATACGTGGATGTACAGTCCTTCAAAAAAGTAAATGGACACACAAAAATCAAATTTTCTTGAAAACGGCTGGTGATAAATCGATGCGGTTTGCTGCATTTGATAGGACATTTAGTTGTGCATCATGGTATCTACCACATAAAAATTAGCCATTTTATCTAATACTGACTTTTATTGATTTACAAAAGGCCCCAAAATCAACTTTTTCGTTTCCGATTTTTTCGTACTTTTTCTTGATAGGATGAATCACCATGATGAAAAACCCACGTCCCCATCAAGGTGATGAAAATATCTTGTGTTAATTGGTGGGAAAACAGCATTTTATGTCAAAATTTTGCACCTTGTTTATTGACTTTGGAATTACTTTGGAGAAGTCGACCATAGCCAATTATGTCAGTTTCAACATGCAGCCCGAGTGTTAATTCCTTATTGGCTGAGGTTTTGAATGGGGGTGGAAATGTTGTTAACATTGATGTATTGTAAACGCGAGGGTAAATTAATATTGGTGAACCCATTGTCCAGCTGCCAAATCCAGGCCTGGGAGAGATATTCATAGGCATATTAAACAAGGCCATTGAAATGGTGACATGATTCCGGTTGTCTGGGCCAGGTGAATAATATCAAGGGGGCATCTCCGAGGTAGAAGACCGGGTAACAAAACCCTTTTGCATAAATGGGTTAATAAGTTGCAGATTCAAGTGAAAACTGTGGAATTTCTTAGATATTCACTCATAACTCAACAGAAGCTTCCAGTCAATATAAAATTTGCCCCCAAAAAATGCGTGATAAAAAAGTTGATTTTGGGACCTTTCATAAATCGAAAAAATTGACTTATAGGTAAAATAGCAAATTTCCAAGTGGTAGACATCATGATGCACAACTAAATGCCCTATCAAATGCAGCAAACCGCATCGATTTATCACCAGCCGTTTTCAAGAAAATTTGATTTTTGTGTGTCCATTTACTTTTTTGAAGGACTGTACATGTACAGTAAAATTTCAATAAATAAATAAAATAAATAAAAAAAGCATTCATCCATTTCCGCAATTTTCCCCCTTTATTTTGGTCGTACTCTTTCACTTTACGTTGTTAATTGCTCTTAATTTTTCTAAGTACCGTATGGGAATTCATCACGTGATACACGTCACATAATAACACAACCGCCTCACCCGACCCAATCACTGGGCGCAAAGTAGCGCACAGCTCCCTATATGAATACCCGGGGCAAATATAAAATATAATATAAAATCCCGATTAACATTTCTTTACTGCAATAAAAACAGGCTAACCACTGCAGATTAACAAGTAAGTGAGTGTTCCGGAACGAGTGGAGTCCGTGCGGAGGGTGTCGAAAAAACCCTAGGCGAACTACTTCCTCCGTCTGTTGCTGCCACCCACTATGCTCGCGGCAGTTCGTAACACACCATTGCCTCTTCACCATTCGCGAAATAGTTCGTCAAAATAAGTCGAGACCACTTTGAAGAGTGGTGGAGTTTGATTTTTCCGGTAGTTTTGGCCAAAAACGCGTATAGTGTAGATAATTTGGAGGAAAATCATCCCCCCAAATCATCATGTTCGATTTGTAAACACTTGGGTCGGCGCGGAGTGCTCCACATCACACATCGACCTATTTTACGCATATCAAAATCAAGATAACATCACAACCCCCAGACATATCATTTCATTTCACCAAAATAGCCCCAACCCCACAGTAAGCCAACATCCTAAAACAACCCGCGCCACGGGTATTATGCTAGTTTATTATATGCAAGTATCAATGCGTATCTTCCCCCCCCCCCCCCCCCTCAAGGGTTCGACACCTTTACGACAATATACCCAATGCACTTCACCTAAGCTACGGCAGGAGTTCATTAGACACTTATGGAAAATCGTCAGGTTATCACTTGCTATTATCCAATGACGTGGAAAGATTTCGACACCTAACCACCTTTTCCTAAGATGTTCGACATGCTATCACCTTTTTAGGTCAAAAATCACCAAAGATGTTCGACCACCACAACTCGGCACTACACTAGCAGCACTGCAGAGATAGGGTCGCAGGGGCTAAAAATCTAGGCCATTATATCGATAACCTCAGGGCTTCAGCGAGTCCTTGGTCTCCAAATCTTACGATGATATGATACAAAGAAAATGAAACACAAATTACCTGCAAAGTATGCCCGAAAGTATGCGAGAACACACAACACACGCGTTTACTACAACAGCATGAAAAGCCAATCTTGACACTAGAGGCGCTGATGTCGTTCCTAAACAACGGCTCTAGCACTGCTAAATTGCCACCATCTTGAAAAGCAGTACCGCGCATGTGGAAATGTAAAGAATCTTTACAATTGCAAAGAGGCTATCGCATCACCACTACGCCCGAGAACACGATGACTGCACTACGCTGCATTGATAGTTTGCAATAAATTCACGTAAAAACACACCAGAACATCTCGGGTTTTATTTACAAAGATCATATTTTGTTATTTATTTATAAAACAAGCCATTTTATGAAAGAAGGTGGCACTTACTAGGCCTGGATAAGACTTTGGAGTTTGAAGTGGTGGTGACGCAGTGTTGAAAACACCTGAATCTCAGGATGCCGATATCCAAGATGGCGGAATTTTACCAATTCCAGTGTCTGAAATTGAATTTTAATTTCGGCACTGTGCGAGTTTGCATGAAAAGCGTGACAGCGTCGAAAAATTGCGTACCACGCATGCGCAAGGGGGAATCCTCAATCCGGCAAGATTACGACGATGACCCCGCCGGGTCTTCGCCAAGATTACGGCAAACAAAACACGGCTGATCCAATCTTGTCGTTAAGCTTTCGGCGCAATATCACAACGACCTCGCACTTCATCGCCAAGAATACGACAATTCCAGGAAGAAAATACCTCAAGCTTCGGCAGAGAAACGGCGCCGAATCTTGTCGACCCTTGAGGAGGGGGGGGGGGGGGAAGATACGCATTGATACTTGCAATAATTGTAATTGTTTTGTCAGATCCCCGTATCGTGTAGTCCAAAAAATCTTGATCATCGTATCAATTTGCGGATCATGTGGGGGGGGGGGGTGCATAGAAAATAGAGTGGTTGAGATATAGATCTGAGAACGAGAACGAGAACGAGGTGGCATATTTTGACGACGGATTTCGCGTGTCCGAATAGCAACATAAGCAACACGGCACTTTGCGAGCTGTGCAAGAGCCCCTCTCTACAAATGACGCCAAACAAAGATGTTAAATTTTAGGCCATACCCTACGTGCGGACCCGACCGACACACCTAGCCTGCTTTAAGTCCCAGCACATATGCGTTTAACCTCGGCGACATGATTTCTCGCGGACATTGATCTCTACTTCACTCTAAACTGGAGGTAGTCAGGTCTATGACTGTCTTCGTTTTCATGGCATCTTTTAGATGGCGACTGTGTATTTTTCCATTGAGAGAATGCATATTTCAGCGGATTGAGAGCCGAGATGGATGACAGCATGAGTGAATGGTGAAGGAAGGTGTGCAGAGTATAGCGGAAGAAGGAAGAACATGGGAATGACGTGTTCTTAGCATACACAACTTAGTATACTTATATGCACGTATAGATGACGTTTCTGTCCATTTAGGCACCGAGGTCATCAAGACCTATCCGTCAGCATCGACATAACAGCAATTTCATGTCAATTTTGGGAAGAATACAACCAGACCAATTCCATCACAAAGGGTTCATTTTGATCTACAACCTAATTAAGTGCCATCTATGGCTATTTTATGTGATTTATAACTCAGGACTGTTTTGACTGTATCGATTTATACGAAAAAAACGGAACTCGAAATAGAACCTTAAAACGGTTTTCTTCAACACAACGACATATTTACACATTTAATTTGGTCTGCTCGTTCAGCCTCGCTTTCGAATCTCAAAACCGAGGAGTCCATTCTTTCAGGCCGGGTGTATTGTACACGACCAGTCCAAACTTACTCCCCATGAACGTTCTATCTTCTGGCATACGAAGGTTCATCACAAACGATCCTATTTGGATGTAAATGCCTATCGTAAAGGCACAGTCCATCGATTCTATTGAGCCCGCTACTCGAAACTATAACTATAAGAACCCTAGTGGTTCAACGAATGTCCTATAGACTCTTCCAAAATGAATAACTCACTTGCGGTCCGCGAGTGTCGAATGTCTACCAATTTTGTGCTATAGTTCACTAATTATCAAAAATACAAATTTTAGAGTTATGTAACTCTTTAGTTTTTTATAACTTGTTATGCACATTTAACTAACCAATGTTTAACTACGAGTAGCAACAACTCCTGGCAGTTTCGCAGAACAGGCCAAGCAGAGTTCGTCGTACACCTTACAAAAGAGAGGTTGTATGATGACCTTTGATGCCTATTGCTGCCGATTCCTTAAAAACTACTAGAGCATTGCCGATTCTAACCAAAGCCTTACTAAAGTCTAGTGATGCTTTATGCGCAATGATTTCGCGAATATAGTGTTCAAGCGCATAACGTTATCGCAAATTTAGGCTATTATCATCTTGACTATATAATAGTCCGAGAGTCTACTCTGCCACTACCATCGGACAAAGGCTCGTGACAGGTAATGTAATGTAATGTAAATATAGATTTATATAGCGCACGTTCCAGGTCGTAATGATCTGCTCACATGCGCTTTACATCATTGACCCATATGCCCGGGTGAAAAGCACAGTCTTCAGTTGTCTCCTAAAAATTGGAAGAGATTTCGCCTCCCTTACCTCGAGGGACAGAGCATTCCACAAACTGGATGCTCTGACGGTGAAATTCCTGCCACCATAAGTGTCCAGCCGGAAACTGGGAATTTGCAGGAGACCAAGGCAACCTGACCTCAGACTTCGGCCAGGGACATATGCCGGCAGGAGATCCACCAGGTAGCTTGGTGCTGTACCATGTCTACATTTGTACGCCAGTACCAGGACCTTAAAATCAATACGGTACTTGACCGGAAGCCAAGGAAGACATTTGAGGACTGGTGTGATGTGCTCCCGGCGAGGGGTTCTGGTAATCAACCTGGCTGCTCGGTTCTGGACATCTGCAGCTTGTCGATGAGTTTAGCATCTGGGCCAGCAAGCAGACTATTGCAGCTGTCAAGTCACGAAACAACCGGGGACTGAACCAGTGACCTAGTCGCATGTTGGGTGAGCCGCTTTCGCACCAAACCAATGTTTCTCAAATGAAATGATGTCGACCTGACAAGACTATTTACCTGTGGGGCCATGGAAAGAGTGTGGTCAAAAAGGACCCCAAGATTTCTAACAGGACCCCTCGAGATATTGACATCAACCCCAGACACTGACATAGACTGGACATCAAGCTTGTCCAGGACACTTGGTTGACCAAAAACCATGATCTCGGTCTTGGTAGGCTTGCCCTTGAGCTTATTAACAGTCAACCAGCCCTGGACATCTGACAAGCAGGTCTCAACGGGTCGTCGGTACTCATTTTCGCCGCTATTCACAGTTACTACTCGTACACGCCCGTCGTTCCCTTTAGACTGACTCCAAGCGCCCCTTTCAATTCCCTGGAGGGTTGTTCTGGTTGACCAGCAGAACGACATCATTCACCTTAAAGTTTGGTTGTCTGTCTAACCACTTTCCCCTATTGTCTAGTGAAGTGAGGTACGCCTTTGTCCATCGCTGCCATACTTTGAGAACCAGGTCTTGAACATACCGCCAACGATTTCTCGGGTTTAATGCAATCTCATCAACGGTGGAGTGAGCTATCCACCTGCTTGCCCATAGATGATGTGGTTGGGCGTAAGTACAGGTTCTTCCTCTGGTCCATCTCCACGTACATCAAAGGACGTTTCTCCGCAATGCCACTTTGGACACGAGTGGCGTTGAAACAGTTGGCAAAGGCTGTTGTGTAGTTCCCAACAGCTGGAACACGGCCTACACATGTCCAACCAAGTGGGGTTCGTCGAGCAACCGGCACGCCTGGCTTCCCTACTCTCTCTTCCAAAGATACCCAAGCCCTCTTTGCCAATCATCCAAACTGGTATGGTCCTCAATACTATTCGGCTCCTTCATCTTTTGCTCCAAAAGCTGTATTCCCTCGTTTCCCCCCGGCTCTCCTTCCTGTTTTGGCCTGAGATGGTTCATCTGAATGCAAATGAAAATGGTGGTTTCTCACACATCCATTCACAGCCTATCTTTCCTCCTTCTTCTTAAAATCTTTTCCTCTGTGGCCTTTGCCCAGGCACCTGTAGCAAAGATTATTTTCCTTTGCCCACAACCATCGCTGACTGGCGGGTGCCTCTTTCCATGACTGACAAGACATTAGTTTGTGATTGTCTCCACAAACATAGCATGATGACTTGTCCCCATTTTCAGTGGCTGTCGCATACATCCTACGCGGTTGACTCCCATATCGTCATGCACTGTGAGATGTACATGTATCATGGTTCTGATTTGCTGGCTTCCCAAACACTGGGTCGTTTACCTCCTTCGCTGCCTTTTTCAGAAAATCCCTCAGGTAGTTTATGCCAGGATACCTCCCTCGTTGTTCAAGATCAGATAATCCACTGCTAATTTCCGAAATCGATTTTGCAGAAAAGATGGAAGACTGAGTACAATTTGATTCATCCGGGCTCTTGTATCTATCTCGTCAGCTCTGCCCATGGCTTTTAGCATTTCTACACTTCCCGTCACTTGATCAACAAACTCTTGTATCGCCTGGTTATCGTACTTCTTAACGCTTGTCCTTGTGCTACCTGCTTGATCCATCCTTCAGCAATGGTAAACTCGTTGCCAAAGCGCTCCTTGAGTAACTCTTTAGCTCGCTTGCATCTTTCTGTTGATCCCATCAGAGCAAAAGTCCTAGTGACTTGAGCTGCCTTGCCTTTACAACTTTCAAATAAACAGTTCAGCTTGGCACCGTCATCCACTGTCGTCTTTCCAACCAACTGTTCAAATGTTCTGATAAAAATCCACTATGCTGTAATAGCATCCTGAGTGTCACCCCTCTTCGCTCATTCTCATTGAGTATTGGGGAATGGAAAGGATCAAACATGTTGACCATGTTGACAAGTGCAATAACAATCTTTGTTATTATGTTTATCCTCCTTCTCCCAATACTTAAAATATTCTTCTTCTTCGCAAACAATATAATATGGTATACTTTGCTCCGGAATAGCTTCAAGTAGTGGATTAGTGTGGGTTAAAGGCTGGGGATTCCTTACGTTTAAGATATCCAGAAGGTGTCTTCTTGATACCGCACTGTACAACCGACAGCTCGGATGGGATTAACAGTCAAATTTAGCTCCCATTTTGGCACTTTTATAAGATTCAGCTTTATGACTATATGTATATTACTAGCTAAAGACGTGAAGGAGAGAATCCCTAGCCCCTAACCCACCTGAAAGTCTAGCTTCTACAAAAGGATATAGATATCCCTGGGTCAAGGCCAAAGATCAACTCCCACGCACTGCCAGGTTTCAAATATACGATGTTTGAAACCCGGAATCGATCACGATCGATTGAGCAGAATTATAAATACAGTAACATGATGAAGAGCCAGCGTGTCAAACTGACCCAAGACAAACTGGCACATGGCTTATAGTTTTACGCATTGGCGGATTTACCCTACACAATAGCCTCCTTTGCGACATGCACTCAAAATCTGTTTCATTCGCTGCACGACACAACTTTATTTCCAAGATTCTTTTTATCCAACAGTGTTCTGTATACGCACTGGCACAGCACGTACACCCTGTACATTTCTAAAACATGTCTTAAGCTGGAATTACGCATGATCTCTACAAAAATGGGGAATTTCTATTTGTCCAACAGTGTCGTACTTCACGCACATTCTTTCAATAACTCAATGGCCAGCAATAAATGACAGCGCTGAACTGCGAGACTAACTGCACTTTTGCAGATATGGAAGCCTTCCACCGAAATACAGCTCTTTATCTGTACACAATTAATACACTATCACGCCACATTGGCCAATCCATCGTCCCATGGCTAATCACGATCGATGTGCATAAACTTCGAGACTCTGCTACAATACGACGACCCTCACTTGTCAATTTTTTATCGCCTCGTGGCCAGCCACGAATGACTTCCATCTGATGCGACGATCCCGAAACAGCCCTTATCTGTTACCAAATGACGACCCTCACTCGTCAAATTTTATCGCCTCATTGGCAGCCACGAATGACTTCCATGTGCTGCGAGACTCGCTGCACCATCAAAGCACAGTGTAGCGCCTGTACAGTGTACAGGAAGGTGCACACAAATACGGCGATACTTAGCCTACTAACAGAGCGGAGCGAAGCTCTGCACACCTCGCAATGAATGACAAATGATCACTCGCCCGTGGGGGTTTAAATGCACTCAGGATGTGGGGTCACCCTCAAACGTCATCATGGCTGTCTTGAGCGACATGGCGTCAATCATCTTCTGTTGCAACATCAAGGTGGATACATGGTCCTGGTCGTGAGACGGCTGGCTAACGACGGTGGGTATACTGGTAAGAGCAGGAGGCCTCGTCTCAGTCACATGCTCTGCTGCCACTCCGGCCACGCCAACACTTCAGATAATGTGCTACGACTCCATCTCACTTCTGGCTTGACGCGACTGCTGGCGTTTTCCCTTTAAACTTTCAATGAAATTCTCCATGCTGACTATCATCTCACTAAAACAGTCCTTGTTGCCTTCCTGACTTGGCTGCCTATCAGGTCGACACTCCTCCTCAGCTAGCAGTGGCCTGCAACTTGGGCCGGTGTCGAAGTTGCAGCAAATCGAGTACTGATTTGACTACTGCTATCAGTAATGTGGTAAGGAAATCCCATTAGAACAATAACTTGCTGAGCATGACCAACATTCTCGTTACAACGCTCCTCAGGATCATTTCTACTGCTACAACGCTCTGCGTGACTATTTCTACTATTTTGCCGCTCTGTAGGACCATTTCTACTGTTACACCGTTCTCCGCGCTCTCTATCGGTAGATCAGGAAACTATGGCGTTGGCCAGTGTTCGCTCCAATTCGTCGCATTCAAGGCTGGTTTTCCTCCAATTCACGGGCGATACGAGCTACTGCCGCTTCATTTAGCAATTCGGGGGCACCTCCGGAACGTTTTTGCATGCTAACCGGCCTTTGGGATGCAACTCCTGGCCCGTTTTTATCGTTTGTTTCCATTTTCGGCACGAATTTGCTTGTTGGGGCGCTTGCATGCAAGAATGCGCCGACCGATTTTCGAATTTAAACCAACTTAAAATTAATATCGACACAAGTTCTTCAAGATCCGTTCGGAGAGACCATTTTCTGTTTTGATTGTATCGATTTACGAATAAACCGGACCTCGAAATGGAACTTCAAAACGGTTTTCTTCAGCACAACAACATATTTATATTTTTAATTTCGTCTGCTCGTTTAGCCTCGCTTTCGAATCTCAAAACCGGCGAGTGCATTCTTTCAGGGGTGTATAATTGTACACGACCAAGGACAAGGACATTAGGGAAAACACGATGTTTAGCCTTTCCCTCGCCCATGATCGAACCCGGTGTAACATCTTTGGTTGTTCCCGTATTTTCATGTCTTAGCCAGCAACTGAGCTAGAGAAACCATGACTTTTCCATGAGGGGTATAGAGAAAACACTGCGTCAATCTATCATTCCAGGGTCTTAAACGATGCGGGAAACACTCAAAAATATTACACCGGGCCCTACTCACTCCTTAGAGGTGGACATGTCATCCATTGTGCCATCAAGTCATGTTGACATATGCAGATTTCCTTTGGTGAAGGCATCAGCCATAGCTTGAACATGTGATCACGATAATATCATACGAAATATTTCAGTCAAGATATTTCTATCTTCATCAAAATGTGCATGGTATCTTTTCTAAATCAGCACCTGACGTTAAATGAATAACTTGATTATCATGAATCTCCCGAGATCGACGAGAGTTTGCTACAGAAAACTCTGTAAACGCACACGCAAAAGATTACCGCCGTTAAGTTACTTCCTAGTGTGCTGTCGCATCGGCAGAGGGCGCCTGATGCTCAGGTGTATTGTTGTGCGGTTTATCGTCCAGCTGCGCAAAAGACTACAACAGAGATATGACCTCCGAGTATTAGACGTTGAAACGTCATCTATAGGTCTCCTCAAAATATATCAATACGTAAGTCTCCTCAGTAATGTATTTGTTTTCCTGTTGATGGTCCCAGTATAAAAAGGGCGCGAGTTTGAATCTCAGCGAAACCTCAATGGCTTTCCTTTTGGAAAATAAGTTACAAAAGTTCGCAATACGTTGGTGCATAATAAGAGTGCACATCACATGACTACGGTGACCCTTAAGTGATGTATTTGTTTCTTTTTCTAATTTAGCTTATTTTTCTCGAATTACCACCGCGGTGGTACTTCAAGAAGAAAACATTTAATCAAATTAGAAGAAAAAAGCATAACATATACGGGCCACCGTATATGACTCTTAACAGCAATGCAATAGGCTAGATTCTGCCCGAAGTCTTAATGAAATTACACTAAGGGCAACATCGAAACTGGTGTATTCGTGGTAATGGTGGGTATATACAGCTCGTTCTCAGGACTGATGTAATTAAATAGGTCGGATATTTTTCCGTTGATTTGCTTCATCGAGGAAAACTCGCGCGACTTCAACAATGTTGGTCATCTCAACTCTCGCTATAGGGTAGGAGAACTCCTGCATTCACCGCTTTAATATTACCAATTTCGCAATAAAACCAAGCGCGAGTGAGTCACCACTTTTATATTTTGGTGGAACCTCGCAGTGCTGTTGTATATCATTTGACATCAGGGGCGGTTCCGGGGGCGGGGGTCATGCCCCCTCCTCTCGACAACCAAACATTTTCTGTTGGAGGCATTGGGTATGAAGCACAATCTTTCTCTATATTGGAAACTGTTGTGGTCCTCTACCACAAACTAGCGCTTGACATTGGTTTCAAAGATCACCGTAACATATTACAAGAGAATATTAGTCATTACCGACATCAGCAGATGCATTGCAGGTGCTGTTAGGACTATTATAGCTTTCGGTTGTAAGACGCTTGTAGTTTGCTTACTCTTATCATCTTGCTCTATATGCACAGCCAGGTGCAGGGTGGGTCCCTCTTACTTTTCGATTCCTCACCAAACCTCAAACTACTCTGCTTTCAGTAGATCTTTTTGTTGTAAGGTGCCAGGAAAAAGCTTTTTTCGAGAGAACCCCCACCGGACCCCCACCCTTTCAAACCTCATCCATCGCAGGCGCTCGGCCCTATTAACTTTCAGAATGTACGTACGGCCCTGACACATGAACGCATATGCTTTCCCTTCCGTCGGCAGGATAACGACCAGCATGACCAATGGAAATATGTGTTCGGAAATTGCTGCTACAACATTGATGATAGATGCTAGGGACACTCTGATCAGGTGCTGCAATTTCGACCACCAGGATACATCTAAAGGGTGCCCTTTTCACCAGGGGTTGAACTGAAAACCACCGGTCTACGAGGATGACCACTACATGTACTTAGTCATTGGGATAAATGACACACGTGTTGGTTATCCTCACCAGCTATCGATTATACGAGATGAACCATGCTCTAAATTACCTACAATGTCAACAAACCTTTTTATCAGCGTTAACATCATTTATTTCAATCCCAATGATTAATCCGGCATGCAATATGTGCTGACCAATGATTCAGACGCCAGTCATTCCAATGTCTTTTATCCGACATAACAGGCCAGTTTATTCTAGTTAAAGGACTAATTACCAAGCAAATGATAAATAGGATGTACACGGCATTTCCTGCTGGCAGCGAGTCGCCACACCGTTATAGAATTAGTGATTAACTAATTGAGTCACGTTGTATCTGACGTCATTGGTATCTCCCAAGGAACCGGCGAGTCGCGGCTAGCTACCGCCCGCTCGGTACCACGTGCCGCCAATTGTCTACCTCACCCCCGCACACAACTCACTCACCCATTCATTGGTTCTTGCTAACCCATTATATTCGATGTGTAATGGCCTGAAAGTGACATGTACCTTGTGTGCTTATGATCCTGTTATCAAAATCTGATACGAAACATGCCGGTGCGGTATTGCATCCCTTGCTACAAGTGTCATTCAAGCTGTAAAGATTTGAATAAGTGACCAGTGCATAATTCCGTTAATTTTTTTCCAATGCCTCTGACCTGATGAGACCAGACATGAGCGTGATTGTGCAATCTGGAGGGATAATTGCAATGGTTTTCGTTGCTCAGTTTGTCAAAGGTAAGCATTTTTTTCTGTGTTGTTACGTTGAATTGTTCGGGATGAAGCAAATCGCTTATCCATCTTCGAATGAAAGTTCACAGTTTTCGGTCAAAACCAGATTTTACAAAATTGTTGTCGCGGTACCTTATCTACAACATGTTTTTCACTCTGTCGGTGAATTTTATTGCACCTATTGTTTTCTGACTCGCAATTGTAGAGAACTGCGTGTCGTCTGTTTTATACAATTCATTGCACCTCGGTTTTTCTCGATTGCAATGTGGAGAGAACTCTGCCTTCTGTCGCTTTGCTATTCAAGCAGTAAAATGGTGTCTCTCCTTGCAATAATTAGATGTTACCAGTTGTTTGCATCCTCTCACTCGACGAATTTAAGAGTTAGCGT
The DNA here is from genome assembly GCF_910592395.1 of Lineus longissimus. NCBI lineage: Eukaryota > Metazoa > Nemertea > Pilidiophora > Heteronemertea > Lineidae > Lineus > Lineus longissimus. The sequence continues at coordinate 13,288,693 of NC_088312.1, forward strand.
GCTTTGTCATCCAACAGAATAGTTCTCCAGGGTAATGATATTCCTTGTGCATTGCAATGCCTGTAATTGCAATGGTTTGTCCCGATGCTAAAAGTGTCAACCTGTCACACTACGTCTAAGAGATGCAGTTGCTCCCTCCAGTTACCACATTGTTTTATCACTCCTAAAAATATACAGCTTATAACCAAGAATGAACTAATCTATACTCGATATAACAATGTACAATGTAGTACTGTTTCTCCTAGTCCACACAGCTTTTGGCACCCTTCCCAATCTAAATACGACAACGTTTTGGTACCTTCAAGGTGATAACATCGCTCTTCAATCCAACATAGGCGTCTTAAACAAAACATCGTCGATCCTTCGAAAGTCGAACCAACGACCTCCTAGTCCAACAATTGTTGTACAAGCCAAATTACATTATCTTTTGCAACTCTGTCTGACTATGAGGCGATGGATAGTGCTTGACATGTGCATCATCCTTCGTCTCGTTCCATTCCAATTTCACACACGTCCCATTGTATCATCTTTTTTGTAACTTTCCTGCTGTATAACCCGAATTGTGTCCTCATGAGACCGATTTGTGATGTATGGAAATGAGAATTATAATCAAACACTACGCAGTCTCTATCCGTACAACACAGTCATTCTGAGGATGCCTTGTGATATGTTTCCATTACGACTGTTAATAATGGAAACACATTATACTCTTAAAGTTTATCGGTAAGAATGGCTGATTTGGAAGGTTCTATTGTACCAACTGTGAAGTTCGTAAAAGAAAATAATGAAACTTGTCATTAATAAGTTACAAGCTACAGATGTGATAAACCATCAACATGGTTAATTATTACTTTTTCGATACCCGTAGTTAAAACAGCTGATTTTGCAGCCGGTGAATGGGGACTAGGCTATCTGAGTTTACTATTAACTATAACTATGAAATAGTTAATTTTAGTAATGGATGTCGAGAGCGTACACATCATCCTAGAGTTTAGTATTGGTGAGTCAAAAATGGCAATCGATACGGTGGCCATGCTGGCCTTACCTAGCTCACTCTCCGGAAAATATAGCGCCTTAAGGTCACGGGAGAATGATCAGACATCTTGCAGATCAGATTACTCTCCTTGTCTTCAGTTGACGCTCTCAATACCGTCGCTGCCGTTCACACAGGGCCATGGCAATTAAGCGGAATCTGCGAAAACCTGGCGGAAACAGCATACAAACAGTGTGAGAATATTGATGTTAGATACTTATTGTTAGAAATATTTGCAATATTCGCCGCGTTTATTCTTCTCCCCGCCACGGCTGTTGGGAAGTGGCTCGAGAAAAAAAAACACAGTCACGTTTTTTCATGTATGTTGGTGTTTTCCTGAATGCTTGATAAATCGAGGTTTAAACATATTGATACTTAGGCAATATTACGAGTAAATAATGATACTCTCGGCATACTTATTTTGCGCTATTTCCATTCAGATTCCGCAGTTTCTCCAAGTTCCGTGAAATCGCCATGGCCTTCACACAAGCGGGGGCGGACTCTAAAGCAGATGACAACTTGAATTGGCAATTTAGTGCGTTATCATGTAATGCGGTCTTCAGTTCTGCTAAGATGCGTGCGACAGCGCATAAAATCCCACTTAACGTAAAAGGGCCACTCAAAACGTATTACGAGTGATGCGACCATACTTGGCCAAATATCAAAGGTCATTTGTAGAAAGGGGCTAAGTGCACTTTATCTTGTTTAGAAAGAAAAACACATTTAAAGTTTAATCTGAATCTGAATGTTGAAATTCGGTTGACATTTTCCATTTTGGCATTTAGTTTACGATTGTCATAAATGGGACTCTTTTTTAAGTTATTTGCAACAACTGAAGAAACTATTCCAATGCCATATGTTGGCATACAGGTTGTAAGGGAAGTGCGTATGAGGACATTTCGACTTTTAAGACCCCTGATATTAGGTTTTAGAGGGTGATCGGAATAGTACTAGGCTCTTCAGGGTTAATGAGCAGAAAATGTACCACTTCACAAGGTCAAACGCGTTTTCAAAGGTTACGTCATGATCACAAAGCAATTTGCATTTTCAAACAAAAGTAGAACCTACCTTAGCGGACACCTCTCTATTAAGGACAACCTCTCAATTACACACTGTGACACTAGGATTGGTCCCAAATTTGTTGTTTCTATTCAATTATACCTCTCTTATCAGGAAACCTCTATATTAAGGACAACACTTGTCAGTCCCGTGGGTGTCCTTAATAGAGAGGTTCCACTGTATACGACAAAAAAAGTCTCAATGTTACTCAAACAATCAATCATGAAATTCAAAGCAAAATTCGACATCCTATAGGTATGTAGGTCAGAAGTTCAGGTAAGACTCCTAGTTAAGATCGTATTCAATTTCGTGTGCATGTGCATGTACATTTGTTACAAGATTTTTGTAAAATCAATAGTTAAGGCCTCGTTAAAATGTAATTTCTTCAATTGTTCCAATTCAGAGAGTGTAATGTGACCCTAAACGTCTCCTTGATCATACTGAAGGTTACTACTAAGTAATTTCCTCACACCTTGCACTTTAGAAAACATAATTTGACCGTGATTATCTCCTCGATCATGTCGATGTTTCTATTGCAACGATTGCCATGATAGCTAAATAATAGAGGCATACGAGTTTAGTTTGCAGCTGCTACTAAAGTGACACCATCACGATATGATTTCAAATGTGTCTCAAACGGCTTGTATATCCTGTTTTGTTGCTTTGATATTTATTTACAATAGGACACGAGGTTCAAATAGGGTGAGAAAAAGTATGCACGTTTCGCAGAGGCGATGACGTGAATTTAGCTCCCCCCGCTAGTGGAGGATGTCCTGTCTTATTGTTCATAGACAGATTATTAGCAAAATGTTTTGATTGAGACAAAACTATGTAGTAGTCAATGCAAACCCTGTAATCCCCACAAACAGACACACATTCCACCCCGACCCAAGCCGGTCAGGTTATAAATACATAGTGGAGCTGGTCTCTCGGGGGGGGGGGGGGGGGGGGGGGGGTTAGTTTGCTCCAAGATGATGAGAAATTTCTCATATCGCTTTCTTTCCGATTTTCATTTCTTCAAACAGGATCCGGACTTGAAATGAAATAGTCAGAAGCTGTTTTTAAGTATTTTTAAGTTAAAAAAAATTGGTCAAGCGGTCGACAGGTTTTCAACTCTATTGAATCTTGATTGAATTTCGAGAAGCAGGTAATAGAAATTAGGTAGAAAATGAAAAGTTCAGAATTCGACACTTAATTTGTTGTAAGTCCTTACCGGTAAAAGAGGGTTAAATTTTTGCTTTGACCGCTTCATAACCATATATTGTAAAAACGTTCTCGCTACTGCACAAGATTCCTTCACACCGGGTCTTTTTCTTTTTTATAACTCGCTCTTAACTAAAAATACCCTAGTCTCCACTATCGCAGTCTTGACTGTATAACGGCACCAGTAACATTGCGGGGGCGAATGATCAAATGCGCTCTAAGCTGACAACTTGTATTGGTAATTCGTTGCATTATGCCATATGGTGACTTCAAAGCTGCCAAAGTGGCAATTGATCACGCAAAGAAATCCATCTTACGGAAGGACCTGCCACGCAAAATTAACAACGAGTGATGCAACTATAGTAGACCTAATGTACATAATTGTTGCATCATTATAGCTGCATCATTTTATTACATTTGTACTAGAATCCGGTGTAGAAGTTCGAAATATCTTAGGATAGAATGTCTCGGGAACACTTTAATTTCTGAGCCACTGGCGGTCATGATCTCTATAGAGTCATATACTACTAGTATCATAATCCATCTGAATACAAATGGGCTGGACACCTTTTCAAGGGGAAATTTTGTTTCTACTTTTTCAAAGGTTCCAGAATAAGATGATTGAACTCTGTCTATTCGTAAATATTTTTTCCGCATCGTTTTGGGCTCTGAACTACTGGCCATATTTCTTTAAAAGCATGGATTTTATTGATATTGCTTTTAGTAACAATGACCAAAAAAATTACTGTGCGTACATTTACGTAATGCATTGGATTTGACATTTTCCGTCGAGTACGGTTTATTTCTCGACCAATCTGCGCGAAGTCTTCATGTTATTTTACCATCATTTACCAAGTATGAATTAGGATGAGAAAAACGATCATAATTATATGACCTGACATGATACAGGGGATGTCGTTCTTTAAAGCATCTTCTTCTTTTTTCACCAATTTCCATTCCTTGCCGTCTGAGTTTAGAGAATTGACATCGAACTGGAGGCATATATTGGTTGTCTCACTTAAACCGCAAGGGTGGAGCTCTGACCGAGCGGTGTGGGTGATACAATCAATACCGACTGTGATACGTCAATTTCTATTCTTAAACACCTCGATTTAAATAATGAATTCGGTGATTTTAAATTCTTATTGACTGCTTATCCATATTTGGCCCCCACCCAAGCCGTTTTGTTCGCCTAACCAGAACTGTTGAATTCAAAACGAGGCTTCATCACCGGCACACAGTGCATTCACACTGTAAACTGCGTTTCATTATCAACCAAATTTGTTTAGAATGGCTGGCCAAGGCATTGATAGGTTTCGCAACCTTCACGAAAGACAAAGTACAAAAGTATGAAGGACTGTGCTGTCATCCGGTCCTGTGCAAATTCATTTTCTCAACACCTGTAAATATCGGCTTTTGAGGGACACTCTTCAAAACCATCGTCGATGAAATACTTCTTCATAGTTTGTACACTGTACTTCGCACCTGATCGTCGTTTGTTGTTCGTAGGTCTTCGAAAGGGTTGTAAAACCTGCCATCTAATATTCTGTGATCAGGCGATGTAAAGTGATGATTTACCTCTTTCGTACATTGTATGTTTGCAAAAGAAGGGTAACGATACCAATCACACTGACGATGTCCGATGGAAATTACCCAGTCATGGCAGTACATGTACGTTGTACCGGAGGATGCTGTAAAGGGTTGACCATAGGCACTAGCATTTTGGCCAGAGCTTGAAAACCTAAAGCAATTAGAACTCCTTCAAAATAAAGTAAATGCCAAAATGCCAAAATTTAGGCCCAGGAGCGAACGGACTTTGCTTTAAAAACATTATATCGTGTGATTGGATGGGCCTGATTTCTTTCAACGCCAAGGTCACCCTGGAGACTCAATTCCCAACATTGCCGAGCATCTTATCAGGCCTTCCAGTTTGCCGAGCTTGCCTGTCCTGAGAAAAGGAAGTTGTGTTTGATACAGTTAGAAAAACTGTGTTGTTGGGTCTTTCAACGAAATATTATTGTGTTCATCTGGTAATGATGTTCTTCAAGCATGGTTTGCATCAAACATAGAGAAAAATGCACTGCTGGTTTGTCCTATGGAAAGCGAACAAATCGTGAAATACATGTGTGCATGGATTGTTTTTGTGCGTGCACCACAGAGTACCCCGCTGGTTAATTTAACTAGAAATTTAGTGCATATGATGACATATTGTACATGTTACCAGATGGACACAGTTTATTTTAGAAAATTTACCAACGAGCGCACATTTTGGATGATTTTCTTGTGAGACAGACATTCTTACAGGTCTGAAGAAGCACTTTCCAGGGCAATCTAGCTGCTCGGTAAGTTGGAAGGCATGATAAGATGCTCGGCAATTTGGAGAACTCATTCTCCAGGGTGAAGGTAAGGGGTAAGATAACGTAGTTCCTTATTTCAGAGGTTTACAAATAAGAGGTTGTCATATACATAAAACATGTACAAGGCACTGCAGAGAATCTTATGACATGAACCGGTGATAAAAATGTCGCGGTTGCCGAAAGTAATTTTTTGTTCTACACCCCCCTTTCTTTTGGTTCTACACCCTACATTTTTTTGTAGCTATTACTTGTGGCTACTGTCAAGCGCATATAGTGTCAACCTTTGTGATCTGACTTGCTGCTAGATAGCCATGCAATTCCAGGCATTCGCCATCGCGTGGGAGTGGATAGTATTAATACAACGTAATCCTGGAAGATGAAATTGGATTGTTTTTATTGTTGATGCACCGCACAAGGCCACAATATATCATTATTAACACAGGACGCCACTAATGACGGGTTATTCACTGGGCATTTGAAACCCGGTCTGAAAACATTGACATTGTGTCAATTATAGTACACACTCGTCGGGAAAATGCGTTACAACTTGCGCCTATCATCGTGTCGTTTGTGGTCAAATACCACTATTCGGCAATTATCATGATTAACGCTTAATCTATTTCAATCTATTATTTCGTAAAATCTCTGCTTATTTCCAAACAATTCATTGCTGTCGGTTTTTGGCACTTATCGTAAAATTCGGAGCCGGATGATTCGTGTTCGGTCCGAAATATTTTTTTCCGAACGTATGTATGGTTGAATTCGACTCCCTGGGCGAAGGATGAGATGACGAACACCTGCGAATGCACACGCGAGGCTGTACTTGTCCCCAAGTCTAACACCACCTCAGTTTGTGCCGGTGTAATGTTTTTGAGTGTTTCTGTTTTTGAGTGTTTCCCCTCATTGTTTGGGAACGCTCAAAAATAGATTGACGAGTATTTCTGTGTATCCCCCCTATTGAAAAGTCATGGTCTCTCTAGCTGCCTATTGTTTGGAAACACTGAAACATGGGGAACAACCACAGATGTTACACCGTTACCATTAATAAAAAAATTCCGGGAACAAACATGGCGGACAAATCTCGATAAAAGTTTGGGCTCTCAAAATTGTCGTTACCTCGTCATTTCCAAATGATCATGATGATCATGATTTCAAACAACGTCAGCATGTAATTTTGAATAAAACCCTTTCCCATAAGGAGTGGTTTGTCAACAAATTAAGGTTCTACCATAGGCACCACCATTGGCTAGAACTTGAAATCCTAAATCATAGAACTCTTTCAAAACGAGATGAATGCCTATTTCATATGTGGGAGTCAGTTCTTAGTTCCTAGTTTTCCAGAAAACAGACCCTTACCATTGAAATTGGCATTCACTTCATTTTTAAGGAGTTCTAATTGCTTTGAGGATTTCAAGTTCTAGCCAATGGTGGTGCCTATGGTCAACCCTTAAAAAGTTGTAAATAAAAGCGACATATTCGCGAACAGTCGAGAACGGGAGGCAAAATACAGCCTTTGACGATGTGCGCGCATGAAATATGTATTCGCACTCATAAAAACTATCACTCACAGGTTATCCATTCTTCTCATAAATTACAAACTATTATGTGATGAGCATGCTTTTCTGATAACCTCTTGGGCCTCCTTTTAATTCGATAACACGTTAATGTAGCGAATTCTGTAATAATCGAATGAAATTAACATGTTTTATTTAATGATCATTTGGCTAATGGTTCCAAATACAATGATATAACGTTATTTCCGACAATGTTGTATACGACTGTACGCAGTATTGTACGGATACCGCTGTAAAAAAAGACATACTGGCCATATATATAGGTGACCAAGAATCTAGGAAACAAGTAGAAATGCAAAGGTTTTCGTCGGCAGTTCATTATTTCTATGTCTTTCTGTAATTTTATTTTACTCTCTCTATCCTATCGTCATATTACGTATGAATGGATCTACATTATATAACAAGAGGTCATAAAGACTAAGAATTTGGAACTTCAGAAATTACAAAAACTCGAGTTTTTCTCAAAAGGGTGGGTAAAAGTTACCTCAACTCGAATACTAAATGTTATTAAATCATTGTAAAGATTTTACATTTTTCAGCTCTGAACTCCTGAACATAAAGGAGATACAGAGCATGCTGTCTAAGAGACAAAACATATTACTTTATTGCCCGTGCTATGGCGTGTTAGTGGACATTTTTTGGCTTAGAGGGGTTTTAAAACCTCGTTTAAATACCATTTCCTTGTTAGCCTAATACTCGCTACTAACTGAGTGATACTATTCAAGGCACGTATTTTGTGACAAAAATCAAGCAATAACCACCCAAAGGTAATAGTAGCCATTGAATAGGAGACGATTTATCTTGAAAAAGCCTCCTATTGTCAAAATTTGTAACCTAGTGCTAGTTAAGATGCTGTAGTATTGGTTCCAAATTCTTAGTCTTTATTCATACGTTATTATACGGATAGAGGTTAAAATAGAAAAGGTCCTTGCTTTTGACTGGTCTTTTTATATATAAATGTAGTCTACTAAACAATACTTCTCCGTTTTTGGTACATGCTCATTTTGTTTAGTTTTATTCTATATTTGCTTTGTATTTTATATTAATTCGAATTTAAGTTATCTTCATGTGAATTTGTTTCAAATTGGCAGAAGAAATATTTTATCATCAATTGTATTGTTCAATTAAAGTCGATCCCTTTATATCTCCTTCATAACTCTCATTATTCCTATTCTTTGTATAATTACCATTGTTTACAGTGGCCGTGATGTCACCAACCTGATCGATGACCGGAGTGTTAGGTTGTGACTTTGAACATCGAGACAATAAATTCAATAGCCATGATTGGGAAATGATAACGAAATAGTAAAACGTACGAGTAACCAAATTGAACACAGGGGTGTGACCAAAAGGGTTGAATACGTAGGAGCAGTGTATATTTATCTCTTGCATTATCTTTGATTATTTATATCTTCATGTTATTGACTGTGACGGCGACAGTCAACCGGCTAATGTTAACCGACAACTGCGTAGATGACTTTCAGGGTTGGCTTAAAGAGTTGATACCGAACTGGAGGTGTTGGCTGTCCTACCAAAACCGCTAGGGGAGAGGCTTTAATGTAGACTAAAACCGAAGGTAGCCGAGGTTTTGGCCAACATTTTAGCTCCATCCTAGCGGTTTTGGTGAGACAATCAATACCGACAGTAAGGTATCAATTTCTATTCTAAAACATCACATATTAGACAACGAATAATACTTTGTACCAACCCGAGCGGTTATGGTTGCCTAACCATTACCGCTGCATTCGAAACGAGGCACAATAGGGGCACAGTGCATTTACACTGTAAACTGAGGTTCATTATCAACTTAGATGTTTTAGAACTGCGCAGACAATGACCTTTCTGTGAATGCTCCTTATTGTACGAACTGAATTACCGATTAAAGAGTAACTTTGAGTTAGTAACCCCGTATCTTGTAATTTTAACAACCAGTGGTCAGTATCCTGGTTTCTATATTAATCCTCCGATATAAAATGGTTCTATTTTCCCGGGGTCCGTTTGCCGCCCCTCCCCCTCCCCCATCCAAATGTTGTTTGGTCTGCATTTTCTAATACAATGTTGATGCATTGACTATCTAGGAGAAAAATAATCTCCAATCCTTACCCTGACCAACTCTCTTATTACTGCTTCTAATCCTGACCGTCCCTGTGTCTGACCCTTACCCTAACACAAACTTGAAATTGATAAGCCTGTCTGTAACCAAGGCCCTATACCATTTATGTCATGTTTAATAGGATATCTTTTTAAAAACCTTTAATTCGATATCATTCTATCAAAATGGAGTAAAAAGAACTTGGGGAACATGGGACCCTTTGAATATGCCAAAAACGTTTTGGCCGAGGTCTTTTGATACAGAAGGGAAAATAATAAAAACAACGACCCAACACAAAAAGTCAGGTGTCAGGACTTGTGTTGGTGGGAAATGGTTGTTTGGGGAGGTTATTCTCCAAAGCAGACACATTATTATTAAATCATATTCCCTCTAACAATATCGCTTCCATTTTGTTTTTAGTCACTGTACATTATACATGTACAGTCCTACCAGAAAGTAAATGTTAACCGTTTTTTTAAATATCACAGAGATGAAATAAGATATTTCAATTCGGTTTTCAGCAGAGTATGGTATATTTAGTAGGTCATATATCTGTTGTATTTGGATGTACCTTATCCATCCCTTCATTATGTTACAAACATTTCAAAAAGATACAAAAAATCACTTAACTTTCATGTGCCTTTTCAAAAATTCAAATAAGCCAATGAACTGTGGTTTATGACCATCATTTTTCGGCACTCGCAATTCCATAGAAAGTGTTCGATAGTCATGACAAATGCATATTTTTGCCAAGGATTTTTACGTTATTTTCTAAATCTCTTCCATTACCTTAGATAGAGACCCCCAATCCTTTATGTATAAGCCGAGTTGGCCATAAATACCCTGACTGACTGCATTGCTGACCATGAGGGGTGTTCTCAAAGTTCACCAGCTGTCTGAAAAAACCATTCACCTGTAGTGGGCTAAAACTATTCTTCAAAATGAAGAATTTAGCAGGATTTTTCTAGTAACAAAAGCAAAATAAAACATTCGTTGCACCATAGTTCACCAATACATCGTGAACAAGAAATAAATAACTAAAAATAAAAAAGTTACTTTTTGGACATTTTTAAAATTGCATTTACTTTCTGGTAGGACTGTACATTGCGACCGCGCAGGGTAATTGAACTATGAATGACCTCGGGTTTGCACTCACTTTGGTGATGAAATTTCCAAAACTAATATCGCTTAAAATAAACTGTTTTAATATCAACCATGTCAAATACTTTCGCATAACCAGAGGACCTAAAAAGCTCATGATAATGGTATGGTCTACATGTCGACCTGGCCATTCGGAGGGAATGGCGGCCAATGAAAGCACGGACGGAACAACCTCATTCGGGATAGAGTTGTGGTCACTTCAGTCAGGCCGTGGTTTCCCCTCTGGGTATACCTTTGTCGTAATATGATGTTTATAGCATAGGGTCGATTGAACCAAAGCAAGGGTAATTGGATCATATTCGTGAAATTATTTTTATAAGGACTCCAGATTGTTTCGTAAACTCAGCCCTAATAGACTTAAGAGCTAGAATCTAATGGTGAGACGCAAATCAACCTTTTGATAGAGCCAGACTGACATTAAAGGCGACGCAAAAAGCCCTTCTTGATAAATACAATTACCTACAATCAGATATCAAATATGTCAAATAAATGTACAATGGTATGGGTGGATCTATCAAAGATCCCCCCCCTTACTTTATAGATACAGGCATTGGCTATACCTGTTTGCACCAGTAGGAGGCTTTTTCGGCTTCTTAACGATTTCTCAAACTTTTTCCTGATATATCCGACAAAAGTATGACGCTGTCCGACATTTTCCTGAAAGGTCGGATTATTCTAGAAAACCTCTGCAAATTACTTGGGGTTCCCAAAATAGGGCATTAAATATTAAAGACCTATGTTTAAAGAGGTTAATGTGAGCCATACACTCAGAGTGACTTTATTGAGTGAGCTAATTGGTATTCACACTTTAGGGTCACTATTGAGTGTTTGGCTTACACCTCATTAACTCCATTCGACATATGCCTTTGAACTTTATTCCTCAATTTTGAGAAATCGTTTAAAAGAAGTCGAAAAAAGCCTCCTACTAGTGTTAGTAGCAAACACCATGATTTATGGTAGTTTCTGCCAGAGAGAAATATTTAAGCTGTCATCTTTTTAAAATATGTCTTGCCTGTTTCATTCATAAATTTATGTACACAAAGCGATCGTTATTGATGTTCACTTGCCGATTTAAATCAAATTTGTAAATTCATGTATCAAAATTGACATCGCCAAGAGCTAATGTCTCAGGGGTTTGTGTGCAGGCCGGAGAAGCGAACATTTACCCCTGATTTCCTCAGGATAGATCTGTATACACGTGTCAGACAAGACTCACCTGAGAGCGTCCCGTTTTTATCCGGGTCTGTCCGGTTTCCCCCTACTTTCTATTACGTTACTAATAGCCCAATATAGCTTGCTGCCAAGTTGATGCTTTTTGCTCAGCATTTATGTAAGCTCTTGCCAGACTTATGCAAACTCTCCTGTTAGTCTCCCGTTTTTATCCGGGTTGTCCGGTTTCCCCCTACTTTCCATTACGTTACCAATAGCCAAATATTGCCTGCGTCAAAAACGATGCTTGCAGCTCAGCGTCGTTTTCTATAAGCGCGTGGCAGACTAATGTAGACGTTCAGATGTTTTGTTACAACCGGGGTATCAGGTTTCCCCCTACACTACTAAAATACATGTGGTCGTCCAATATTGCCTGCGTCAAAGTTTATGCTAAGCTCATCAGCTTCTATTTCTGTAACTCGCCAATTTGTTCTTGTCTTGCTAATATTCTATTAAACGACTGCATTAAAAGAATGATTTATCGTACGGCGTAGATTAAAGAGCAGTTATTTGAGCATCGAACTCAAGCTTTGGTTTCTTCGTTTATCTTAAAGGACTAACGGAGTTACATTTGTATTATGGGCATAATTACCAAGCTTGGCTGCCTAGTTACCTTCCACTCTAGTATTTTCCATCAAGAAACTGTCCATAAAGTAAAAAAAATCACTGATTCTTCGAGTGATAACAATTAATGAATAAAAAATGAACGAATGACGAATAACGGGGGTAAGAAATGTGACCCATCGCGACAGCAAAATCCGGCACATGTTGCTCTGAGTTTGGCAGATTGAGAGGGACTGGCATTGACTGGTTGATTCTTTCACTGTTGTCTGCCTTAGTTGTCCGCGTTTTTCCCCCATTATCCCCAATATGTGAGATATTTCCCTGGTTTTCTGTGACGGGCCAGAATTAGGTGATTCTAGATCAAGAATTACCCTTTAAAAGGCGTTATTACATTTCGTAAGCTCACAATGGGGAAATTTGAATGACCACTAACATGGAAGTAACCGAGCATGTCTGTCAGAGGTTCGTTTCCTCCCACGCTTCCATGAAAGTCGTGTGTCATTCGTAAAATTGCATCCACGTCGTCCTTATCTGCAACATCTGTATCTAATCATGGCTCAGCAAGATTTATTCTCCACCTAGCATCAATGAAGCCGGCGAAATATCCGCGACAGGTTGAGCTGTCGTCAAGAATCATGTCACTCTGCCATGAGAAGCTACCAAACATTCATATTTTATAAATTATTGCGACGTTTATTTATTACCTGTATGAATATAAAATGATATTTGTAATCCGACTCCAACTTTCCTTCAAGGCTCGTTACAGTCGTCTGGACGTCTTCAATTTAAAATTAACTGGTTTTTTATTTTCGTGAATTTTATGAATTTTGATACCGCGATTCGCAAACCCATAAAAATCTAAAATAATTACCTACGTAATTAGAAAAGCAGAAAGAAATTTCGTATCTGCCAAATTATTATCGTGAATCAATGATTTTTCGCGACTAGCAAAATTAAGAATTTTAGTAGTATTTTTTCGAGGTTTTCGGTTTCCCCAGTCATTACGTTTCGAATCGTCATCGTCGTCGTCGTCGTCGTCGTCATAAACATCGTAAATCCATAGCTGTATATGAAGAGAATAAAGCTTCCACGAGTCATCTCGATCGGCCAGCCAACACCTTGTGCCTTGTGCGTCAAATGTTATCGCATGTCACGTCTTGTTCCTGCCTTTCCATTTCGATGGTCTTTCACATGACTGCCTACATTGGTTAACGGTGTGACCAGGAGGGGGCTTTGGCAGAAAACACAAAAACTGCAATATTGCCACTAAACTATGTTTCCCAGGGGCATAGTGTGTCTCTTTACAGCGAGATAGGATGCCGGTGTATACAAATGTAAAGTTTACAAAGTAGTTGTAAGACAAGAAACACAGAAACGAATCAGAAACGAATCAGAAACGAATCAGAAACGCAGAAACGCAGGAACGAAACACAGAAACGAAAAGAAACGGGTTTTCATAAAAGTTGGAATCGAGGCGCAGGCATAGATGGCACCTACCTCGATACGTTCCATGACCAAGTCGTTGTTATCGTCGTTAAAGTAAACTCTGAGGATGAATTCATCAGGGGCACTAAGGGAGTGCACTCTTTTTGAGATGGTGGTGTAGTGCTTTGGTAGGTTCGACCCCTACAGCCTATTGTTTTTAGTGGTGGTGCAGTGCAATGTCTTGGTAGTGTAGTGTTCGTTCATGGGTTCAATTTTTAAAATCTGTATTTAGAGATCTGCTTTATGTTAATGAGGTTCAAGGTAAATTTGTCTTCATTATCATATGCAAATTAGGGTCGAAGTTTAGCCTAGAGACGGTGGTGTCGTGTTTCGGTAATGGGTTCGATTCCTGTCCTTGAGATTGTGGTGCTTTGAGGGAGGTTTACACATTTGCATAATGTATGAACTTCGGAACCAAGGAGCTCCGCTATCGCTATCTTGAGGCCTTGAGGAGGCTGAAATGGATATTTGGAAATGAGCATTCCTTCTTCCATTCCGACTGATCGAGTTACTGTTTTTGTTACACCGGCTTTCGTGGCAACAACCATGGCAAGAGGATGGTGTCTGCAGACCAGAATTCGTCACAGAGTGGCGGTTCCTGCGTTTCTCTGTTTCGTTCCTGCGTTTCTGTTTCTTTTCTGTGTCTCTTGTTTTACAACTACCCCAGTTGACCTACGCTTAGATTCTGGAAACATGAAATGTTGTATAGACTGTATTTGATGAATTTCATGTAATAGGCACTGTATCTACTGATCGTGGATACATAAAATAGCCGACACGATCTTGGTTTGACCTAAATGTCAAGGTCACAGAGGTCTATGATTGGTCCACAGACCCACGAAGGAAAAGCTCTAATTTTAGGCTTTTTGAATATTTATTCTTTTCATATGCGGTTGATGTATATCAACAGTAAGTAAAAGTATTGGCTATTTAAGATGATCCAATCTAATTTACGGTTCTACTCGGAGTCGAACGTACATTTAAAGGTCCTATTGCATAGTGGCAGTATTAACCACTAAGGCTCCTCCGGCCCTGTGAGACTCCAACCAGGCCCGGATTAGAATTTCAAATATTCCTGTGCACAAATATGCCTCGTTGGTTCGAAAATGCAGGGATGTCGAATGATGCCACAAGATGATCGGACAGAAATTCGGTATCAAGCTGGATCGGAGTCGGGGTCAAGGTCATTGGCTCAAGTGCCATCTAACTTAGATAGAACGGTGAATGCTTCATTCGCTATTAAAAAAAGAAGTAAATACTTGAAAATTCCTAGTAAATACTTTACAATCCCTCGGTACACCAAACAGAACTATAAGATGTACTATTAAGCGCAAGTAACACTGATGTGTCACAAAGGTGTACGATGATGACCGGGTGCATCTAACAGAATCGGTCGTGCCTAATGTTAGGATTCGTGCGTGAGATCATGTTTGGATGACTGTGCAGGACCCTAGTGCAGGCCTACCTTTCTTCCATCTTTGCATATGCTCCTTTCCTCACAGTTAGGAGAATACTTGACTCGCCCAATACACTGTCTCATGTCAATAAACAAAGCTAGCTCGCACCTCGGCCTGAATTCAAATACATGTAATTCTATTGTCTCATCAAAGGATCATCAGAGCAAATCTTGATAACATCGACCGACATGGACAAACAACCTGTGAAAAAGCATAGTTGATGCAAGCTTACCAAGACAGATTCTCCTAAAAGAAATTTCACTGTTAATTGCCTAATTTGAAGAGAAGTTTGAGAAGCTTAGCTTTACAAAAAAACGCAAGCTCCGTTGGTACCTGTTTAATCCGACATAGTACCAGTTAATACTTGTGTTCCTAAACTGAGAAAGTGATCATTTGAATTGGTACACCCGGTACACTTTTCCAAACAGACAAACTAAGAATTGTGTTTTGTAGCTTGATTATCAGCAACCCAAGGGAAACCTAAGGGGAATAGGGAAATGTCATCAATCTCGATCAAAGAGACAGAGAAAACTTACCACTAAATATCAAGGCCTAATTATTTCACCACTACTATGGTTTCTACAATAATTGTCTTTAATTCATTTTAGCCAAGTGTGCATGATCTTCATGCAGTACAGACCCCCTGACTGGAAGGGCCCCAGTGCACATATGAAATTATACTTCTATGGTGTTTTCTTGTGACCTTAGATATATGTATAGATAATTGTCAATAAAAATCATGTTAATTTTGCGGTTTTTTTATTTCCTAGCGAAACAGATGAATGTCAACGGACATACCTATCTTGTTCTCTGTCCTATGTTCTCCGGGTCCTATGTTTCCCTGGTTCTAAGATCTCCCAATACTATAAATAATCAATTGTATGCTTTTGAAAAGATATGTGCTATGGAAAATGACGTGGGTGATGTTGGGCTTGGTTTCACACAGCAGGGTGGCTTACAAATATCAAAGTTAAGTAATAAGGATAAAGGTCAGAGTTAGGACCGGTCAGGGTCAGAAGCCAGAATATGAGAGATGGTTAGGATTAGAAATACGAGTATTGACAGGGACAAGGTTTTTTCACCAACCTTTGCCCCCGAATAGTAAGATGCCTAGCAGCTTCGATGAAAACGATTTACCTGACCAAAACACACCGGAATCATCAGACCCGGGAACCATAGAGCCCAAAAGACCCGGGGAACATTGAGTTCGGGAAACATTGCTCCCGATCGAATAGACAATGGTATCTTCTGCTCAAGGTGGATATCTGCTGACGTCACGGCTAATTGGTGAATTGGTAAATATCATGCGCGCACTCTCGTATCTCTTCAACATGGTTTTCATGAAGAAAAGTTGCTACAAACCATCGTCCTGTTGAGATTTCTCTCGATAACATAATGATGCATAACCGATGATGAATGGCTGTTGTCGTGACAAAATCGTATCCAAACTTTATTCTAAAATATCATGCAAGTCACGAGATAGGCGAGAAAAACTCCTCGTGTCCAAGTGAAACCAACGACGATCGTGGACGTTGATATTGTTTCGTCACGCCATCCCCTTTGTTGAGATACGAATATGCAGGCGCAGTCTTTGTGAACAAATTTATCCATCTATGACTAAAAAACAATCATTCCTTATGAAACTTCACTTCTACCTCTGCTATTCATTTCGCCCGGTTTGTCTATTAGTCCGGGAGCAGAGTGGGTTAACCTTGCAATGTTGT
This sequence comes from Lineus longissimus, assembly GCF_910592395.1. NCBI lineage: Eukaryota > Metazoa > Nemertea > Pilidiophora > Heteronemertea > Lineidae > Lineus > Lineus longissimus. Next base: position 13,305,611 of record NC_088312.1, read on the forward strand.
ATTAAGTTTTTTTTCTGTTGATTTTGGTAGCCCAGGACCTATATTTTCAGAAACTGCTTGATGACCTGTTGTCACCCTTGAGCAATTTGAGATATTCAAGATGGCGTCCAAGATGGCCGCCATTATATTTGAATGACCATAGCTCGCAAACTATTCATCCTAGGAAGATTATTTTTGTGTCTATACCTAGGTTTTAGGGGTCAACCTATCCATTAGAACAAATTATTAAACTGAAAATGTATTACATCATTGTCAATTCCAAGATGGCTGCCAAAATGGCCGCCGTAACACAAAAACTGGCCTATCTCTTATAATATTTACCCTAGGACAGATATGAAAGTGTCTACCCCTGGGTATTTGGGGGCAACAAATCTGGTTTTACTAAATAAAAGTTCATATACTGATCATGCAATCTGGAAAGCCAAGATAGCCGCCAGTTGACGTATCTTCTATCATTAACTACAATGTAGTTGTTAAAGTACATTATCAGTTAGTATCAGTACATTCAGTTACCTGATTCATCCATCAACTATGATGTCGGGTTACAGCAACCTTGATTATAACAGGCGCAAAATATTGTGCATTTCATGTTTGCGGAGGTGCAACTACAAGCACGTGTACTGCATGGAGTAGCACTGTGGCATCCACACTTTATCAGACGTAGTACCATCTCTGGTGCAAGTTCTACTTTATCTGGGAGGGTGACTGGTTGAAGAGACTTATTTTGGTCATCCTGCACCCAACCAAATTCCGTTGGTTCCAGCTGAGGTGAATCCTCTGCTTCAAGTGACTGCCACACCAAGGCCTGATGATGCGCCCTTTTAACATTTTCCTTGAATGCCTCAGTTGTTGGTGGCAATGTACAAAACTTCGGTGTTGATGACCCTCTGCCCGTTTTCGACAGCCAAACCTTAAGCCTTGTATCAGACATTGAACTAGAATTTGTTTGTCCTTAGCATGCGGAAATGAAAGAAGTAGCCTGTTGAATAACAGATGCGGCCATAGAATTGCCCGGTGTACCCAACAATGAGAGTGAGTGCCCTGATCGAAGCGTTTTGATAACAGTTGCCTTTCCAATTCCAAAATAAGAGGCAACTGTATCACATCCAGAAAGTGAATGTGCCGGCAATATACCTTCTACTATCTCAGAATGCTTTTGCACAGTTTTTCCAATGTCAATCACCGTCCTTCCTTTGATAGGGGATTCCATCAATACAACATTCTTGAGATTCGCCCTGTGATAATAATGCACTAACAGTACAAAGACATCAGTGTCATCAGCAACCACAGTGATCTTACTGTCTGCATTTTCCTCAGCACAACTCAAGACCTGTTGGGACAATAATGTTATCCGCTTCTTCATGCGAGTTTGATAAATCTGCCCGTGAGATGACAATGACGCCCTGGCTGATTTCTATTGGCATAGGATCGGCTCCCGTCACCACCAACTTGTGACTTCGTGTGTTTTCCTCATGAAACGTTTTATCCTGGACTAAATCATCAACTATCAGTTGCATGAGTTGCTGCTTGTTTTTGGAACAGGCTAGTATGACTTTTTGCGCTGGAAGCTTGCTGTTGACTTGCAAGTGGTGAACCCTACTAACACCAGTTGCCCTAGATCCTCGGGTGACACTCTTTGTACTGTACTCATAGTATCTGTCAAATATCAGGTGTACGTCCTCAACTTTTAACCTTTTTCCTATGGCACATCTGAAGTTCGTGATATAGTCCTTAACAGTCCCATCAGCAGGCCAAGGAACTACCCAGAGTATCGCGGAGCCATCGAGCACGCTAATATTTGCACCACCAGCCACCCTATCAGACATCTCAACCATTAGATGTTTCTTCAAGGTTGATTTTGATTTGGCAATCCTCAATTCTCCAAAATCATCGAACATGGACGTTGGAAATGGGGCAAGTTGATGATCAAGCACATCTTTAATGTCAATGTCCCGCCCACTAGCCTGTAGGCCAATCACCCTTGAGTAAATCAGATTGGTGTCAAATACTTTAACAGCTCCGATGGTTCTAATGGATAGGTTGACCCCTAAAACCTAGATATAGACACAAAAATAATCTTCCTAGGATGAATAGTTTGCGAGCTATGGTCATTCATATATAATGGCGGCCATCTTGGACGCCATCTTGAATATCTCAAATTGCTCAAGGGTGACAACAGGTCACCAAGCAGTTTCTGAAAATATAGGTCCTGGGCTACCAAAATCAACAGAAAAAAAAACTTGATACAACATTGCAAGGTAAAAATAGGCATTTGGCTCCCGGACTATATTACTGCCTTTCACGGAGTACTAAAAGTATTATATTCTCTTTTATTCATCATGTTAATAGCACATCCATACTATACAACGACCTGCGATGAATATCGAAGCCAGCGATTATCGGTTTCAACTGAACATGATTTCGCTTGGAAAGGCATCGCAAAACATTTGTCGCATTCGCAGGCAATGGAACCCATCCAACTGTGGGCTGGTGGCCCGGCCACTCGGCCCGAATAGTGAAGTCGAACGACACCTCTACCGCAGTTGATACCTTATATACTTTAGACCCAAACTTAGCTTTATACCCTAACTGTATGATTTTGAACACACTCAACATAGTGGCGGCAGGTAACACGACGCCGATGATCTTATGATAGGCATTTTCCAGTTGATCAAAGGGCGGTGACAGTTTAGCGTGTCGCGTCGCGTCGCGTTTGTATTGTGATTTTGCCGCACTGCGTTTGTACGCTCCAGAACGGAACAAAACAATGCAAAACGCCGACGCTACGCGCCAACGTCCACTATTTAGCCTGAAATGACATGTTATTTGTTGTCCCACCCTGTATAGGCCCCCAGTCAAAAGGCCAGTCTCCGCAACCACTGATCTTGTGTAATTGGAAATGACCGATCCAATCGTAACTCGTCTGTACCCAGCTGGGAAAGAGCAAACAGGTATAACACGCGGGGGAGGTTTATTGATTGGCTATGATTTATGTTGACGTTGCCATGAAGCGAGGCAATCACACAGAGATTTGCGTAACCTTTGGTTTTCGGAACAGAGGCTAGGGGACACAGAGCTGACAATATGGCATTTACCGACTGTGTGACGTGCCTGGGAACATGCTGGTGCGCGCGGTTGCTCGTGGCCCTTCGTGACCTGGTTGAGCTGGCGGCCGACCCTGGGCGTTGTGTTCTATTGTTAACACCCAAATCTAGGGCGAGATTTCCCATGTAATTCTTCTAAGATCTTTAGTGATCTTACTAAGTTATGTCTACTTCTATTTTCTATACATCTATCCTTTACAAGATTCCTATAAGCTTCTTATTTAAGAACTGAAGAACTTAATTAATGCTTTTTTGGACAACTGAATGCTGATTTTTTTACTACCATCTTATTATGTGTCTGATGCATAATGCGAGAGTCAGTGTGACAGAGGTCTGGGGCCCAACTGTACAGCAGCAGTCCGAACTTGCAGCATCTTCTATAACATTAATTTTTGCGCGGTGACCTTTCCTAAAAAAGGTACGTTGAAAAAATAAAATTTATCATCTAACAGTAGCGATAACTCACCGTTATCACATCGCAACATGAGTCGGATCTGGACTCAGGATTCCCCAAACTTGAGTATATTGGACATTCTTAGATTACACGTCAGTTAGATTTTCCGTAACAGTCTGACTTGACGCCTCTGGCTATTTCACACTAAATGAGTTCAACAACTATTTATAACAGCCAGTAGCGCCCGTGGCTATTAAGCAATGTTATAGTAATGATGATTTAAGCAGGTCTGTCAACTGTGTGTCCATTTGGAGAAAAATGAATGGAGAAGGGTGTCATAATTTCTATTTTTGACTCTAAATGAACGAGTGAAGGCATCCTGACCAGGTGGCATTGCGCTGTACTCCCCCATTCATTCAATCTTAAATTTAGGTCTTTCGTCAGCATCACTGTCATTCATATCTGAAGTAAAATGATAATGCAAAAAGAAATATCGCATAACGACTTAATTATCCTCGTACAATTTGGCTGGTGTTCGAATTTACCAGATGATGGACACTGGATTTTGCTTCATTCTTAATTTTAAGTCATTGGACTGCACCGCCTTTATTTTTCAATCTCATTCCACGGGAATGAAAGACACAGCCGAATGTACGGCTGGTGTTGAATTGGAGCGTACAATGTTACAGAGGAACGGGGCAAACAAATTGTCATCGATGATACCGCCTCAAATACCTCAAAGAAAGGGGTTAACGGTAATGATCGGCAATGGTTTTACTCACACCAAAATAGCATATTGTGACAAATGTTTTGAACGACCGCGCTGTTCCGTTTAAAGTGTCCCTTTCCGGTTTAAACTAGTACTAGCAATCACGAGAAATAATGTCCCGAATCCTGACATCAAAGTACATTAGTCGCCAAAAACCGAAACTGGGAGAATCTAATCGTGTCTTGAAAACACAGTAATCAGGGAATACATGTAGTTATATGACGTAACATTTATGCAACCCGATCAAAAGTCTTATGTTGTTTTATTGCCTATTTTTTCCAGGTATCGACATAAAACCTGGTAGTTGGCATGTGGTACTCATAATGATCAATTTGCCCCTTTATATTATAGCGTCACTTTCAATATTCTTTTAAAGAATCGGTTATCTTTACGGCAGTCCCTGGTGTATTTTACATACAAACAACTGGCTATTGTTACGACAGTCATTTTCCCTTTTGAGCCTCAATTCTATAAATCCTAATCCAAACCTAGGCCTAGTCCTAATCCATACCACTAACCTTAATTAACCCTAACCCTTCCCTAAAGCTCTGTACACACTGACAACATTTTGGGAAACATGTTGACCAACATGTTGTCCAGGTGCACTACTAATAATATTAAGCAGTTGAAGAACCTAAAGTCGACTTAATTTTTATTGTTACGGTACCGTAAGAATAGGCACTTTGCATTTTAATTGAGTAGCGGTGGCGTGAACAAATATTACCCGTTCAATTCAATTTTGTTGTGAAATTTCTATTTACTCCTGGCAGATGCAGTTTGGCAATAGATCTTTGTCTATCGACCCCTGCCTTTGCAAAATTACAACAGAATGTCCCGCACGTCAAATTGACTCAATATGTACCCCTTTTTTTCCACCAGATAAGTTATATTTATTGTATGTACCTAAATGCAAACACCCCAGTGAATCAAGAGTAGGTTCTAATTTACTGACGACCGATAACGCTAGACTCGCGTACATTACCTTTTGGTGAGCGGACGTAGGACAAACGTATCTTTTTAATAATATGCCTCAACTTCCTGCCCTTTATATGTAAGTAAAAAATGTAATATAAATTGAAAATATCTTAGTCGGATGCGATCTGTGGACCCCCCCCCCCCCCCCCCCCCAACCAATGCGACCATCATAAGAATAGTGGACAATTCTAAAGACGCGATTATATAAAGAATGTCTGGAGGGCCATGTGTCCAGCTTAAAGAGGAAAAATAGGGTAATTAGAGCGATGCGTGTTATCTCAATGCTAACCCATGTCTATTTCGAAATGCCAAATGGTTTGAGAAGGTAAATATATCAACAGAGAAATGCCCTAAATACAGCCGCCTCCTGCCACGAGACAGCTGAGAGGATCAAAACAGCTCCCATTTTACACCACGCCAGAAACATGACCGTAGGATTATGATATTTCGTTTTGTTCTCTTAGTTTGTAGCTGTTGATGCTAATTTAAGATAAAGGGTAAGACAAGAAGTGTAACACTAACATAATGTGAGCGCATCCTTAATGAGAGTCAACACGTCTTGAAACTTAATACCAACATTACCAGAGAATTACCAAAGGACTTTAGAGAGACGTCGTCAGATGCGGAGATCAGAGTGAGCTGCTGGAAACAACAACTTCCATATGTTAGTCTAATTTACTTCTTTTTATTAAGACTATTTGAAAATTATTATGGCAGCATTTGAAAAAGAAATTTCTCTTATATTGCATCTGTATACTCCCAAGCTATTCGAAAGCTTAGAGGGTCAAAACCGATGCCATTTTTACTCCACACATGGAACATGACCGTAGGATTATGAGGTGTCGTTCTGTTCTCTTTGTAGCTGTTGACGCTAATTATAAGATGAAGGATAAGAGGTGTTACACTAACATGATGTAATCGCATCCCAATTGACAGTCAACACGTCCAAACACGTAAAACGATCATTGCCAGAAAGAACTTTAGAGAAACGTCTTCAGATCAAGAGTAAGCAGCTTTTGACCCAACGTCCTCCAAAACTGATGTCCAATTCCTTGTTTTTATAGAGACGGTATGCCATAAGGTAGCCGTCAAAGTTAATCTCCCTACTCTCCACTATATTGAGAGTTTCTTTTTGTTTCCAGGTTGTAAGGTGACAATAATATAAAGGCCGGGTCTATTTGGCAAGCCGCTCGCCGAACAGGCATCTTTTTTTGTCCTGTTTGGAGAGCCGCTTGCCAAACAGCACTAAAAAGCCACCCTGTTCGGCCAGCTGGGCTTGCCAAACAGGTAAAAAATCTACCCTGCTTGGCGAGCTGGAGACTTTACAACACATTTGCCGATCGGAGGGCTCTCCATTCAGGACAAGAAAAAGTCGCTGTTTGGTAAGCCGGGCTTGCCAAATAGTCACTTCCTAATATAAAACGCTTGGAACAAAATGTTCAGTTAGCATGAGAAATACTTGGCAGCACTCGAATGTTCCACGAATACTCCCACGCAATTAGTCGCAATATCAAAGGACCACTTCGGAAGCTTAGCGGCATTATTACGACGGCGGCTAAGCAGTTATCGCTTACACTACATCATTAGTTTACATCACCAATTAGCACAGAAACTGGAAATAGGAAAAAAACTATATATTTTGCACAAGTTACCAGGCATATTTGGTGACACAGAGATATATATTTGATTTTAAATATCTCCCTTGATATTTATCATGGATAAATCACAGATTTGCTAATCTTTGGCTTCAATTCGCAAGTGACTAATACCACTAAGTTTCCAGTTTGTTCGAGCCCATTTACCCGCGTTAGTAATTGCGAAAATGGCATTTACATTCACGACACTTCTCCAGTCGAGCTGGTTTAACCGGGTGTCGTTTGTCATTGATCAAATCCATGATACATGTAAATCTACATGAACATGTACATGAAGTATCATTTATTGTTTGAACCATATCACAAAATTGCAATAACAATAATCAACTGTTCAAGTACCTCTAAAGCATATCAAATGAGTTTTTCTGTACATGGACCTCTGAGCGTTTGCTTGAGCGTCGCATTTGTCCCTTGTCCCTTTCAACAATTATCAAGCAAATGCAAACGTGTTTGTGTTGCATTGATTTGATGTATTAATCAAATTATTGACAGATCACAACATCCATATTTGGACACGATCCATATGGGAGATTCCCTCGCTGTGCTGGCGCATATCCCCATATCGGGCGCGGTACTAGGGCCTCTTGCATGATGTTATCAAGGAGTTCGTTGAAGAGTGCAGGGGAGAGAAGACGTCCTTGTCGGACTCCGACATTTGTTCCGACGAACTTGCAGACTTAGTCTGGACGATGCGCTTGTCGTCGAGAGTTGTAGAGTGCATTGGTGATTCTGGCCGGGGTTCATCGATGTTGTAATTGCTTATGACTTTCCATAGGCCTTCGTGCCCGACGTTGTCGAATGTATTTCTTAAAGTGATACTATGGTGTGATTTACAACTTTGCGGAAATACGTCCGTTTTTAATTGTTGATCACAAATGTAAAGCTAAAATTTTCCATTTTTGATTAGATTTATTATAAAATCGCTGTTTTAAACGCGTCAGACTGGCCAACTGCAGAAGACGTTTTGAAAAACCCGCACTAAGTCACGTGACCTCATGACGTGACAACATGAACAAGTCAGACCGTCGAATATTTTCCTATTCGCTCTAGGAAGATGCTATATCCGCAGTAGTTCGCGTACGCTCAGGAAAATCTAATGAATATTAAATGAGGTCTAAAAATAGTTTTAGGAATACCATTATTATGACGTCAGCGATGGAATTTCCTGGTTGGACTAAGGAAATTTATGATGAAATGACTAGGACTGTGGATTTGGGGGGAGGGGCCGTCCCTTCCCTTACTTCGTTACTTCGAGATTTTTTCCAAATGTGCTGGAAGACCCCCAACGGCAGACGAATTTGGAGTTGGTTCTCGAAGTTGTGTTCCGGCGGAGCATCAGGAGGAGAAGATGAACCACCGGCTGGTGACCTCTTGACTCGAACTTCATGGTGGCGGCCCAGTTCCTTGATAGGGTCAGGCCAGCGGAAAACCCCAACACCTTCAGTTTTGCTGGTGTTGCCGCAAAACATCGCAGCACAACGCCGCCCGACAACCCTTTTCTTCTTCTTCTCCATAATCTTCAGTTCTTATCGTGTATATATTGTGTAAGGACAGGATGGAATGTCAATGGTCAATGGCAGTTGTAAATAAACGAATGAGATTTTTTTTTTCGCGGGAATGTAAATCACCGCGACCGCGAAAATGTTCATGTTGTGAGGTCATCAATGAAAACGTCGTCGGCGTAGCGCGATTTCAACGGCATCGAAGCGAGTCGTCCGGGCGGGATTAAAACCATCAATATCTAGAAAATATGCATTTCGATTCGAAAACCTTACCGATTCATGAGAAAGTGACTTAGTCATTTGTCAAAAACAGCTAAAACATTATATGGTGAAATTTGACACGAGTTACCCTTTAAGTCGATTCAGTTAAGGTCTAGTTCCCCTGGTGGTCTAGATATTTTTCATTTTTCTAAATCTGCATTTACGTCTAAAGTAATGTCATTTGCAAACTAACTTGAAATGACGGTAGTGATTTAGGTAGACACTACCACTTGGCTTTTAATTTCTTAGTGATCACGATGTTTAGAATTCGCATGGCTATCTATCCTGATCCTTATTCTGAGCGACTGGATAACGTTTTGGTACCAACCTGAACTTTTCTTTTGTCAAAATGCACGAGCGGCAGGATGAAGTCGACATATTATTCTTCTCAAATGATCGGTGAAAATTGCCCATTACATGTTTGTATCAACATCAGCTTTCTCCTAACCTCATGTGTATATTTATACCGTTGTTGTCTTCACGAATCGGGTTGGAATCTCACCGCAAAGATGGCCTATTGAACTTTCTCACCGGTGTCGAAGTTAACAATGTCCTATAGGAATGAATGTCCGGGGCACAAATGATTCTATTACGGTATGCGCTTTAATCTCCGAGCTATTGACCCCCCTCCCCCATAGCCTCTAGAACTACATGTACTACAAACCGTCTGAACACAATAGGACCGGACAACTTTTCAAATGAGACATTCTCTACTTCTACACCGGTACCGAAATATTTCGAATGCCTAGCACCTTTTTCCCTGATGCCTGCAAAATGATTGTTTTTTACAGGATTCAATGCATATGCCAGAGACACCATCCCCTATCCACATTTGAACCATTTCAAAAGGAACGGACTGTTCCCCCTTATACAAAGTAAGTTAGTGCTCTGTGTCTAGTGTTTATCACATTTGGTTTATATTTTCTGGCATTTTATATATCCCAGTTTTTTATTTATTGCGCAGATGGTTAATATCGTAGCAAGCAGCTCTTCTTGACACTGAATCAAATTAATAGACCGGGAGGCCAAAAAATCCATCATAAGGTACTTCAACTAATAATCCAGCTATTTCTAAAAGAAAGTCCTTGGGTGTTTTGAAATACCTATAAGACAAAACATGACATGGGTGTTGTCTGTTGAATGTGCAAATTGCATTGTCGTCACTGAAATATTCCATCCATGAGAGCAAAAATAATTTGTAAAATTCCGATTCCAGGTAATCCACGGTATTACTGGGTTCAAGTTAATTCTGCCGGACATTTTATTGTCAAACTGAGCTTAATGATCAGTTTTTAATCAGAAGAGACGTTCATATTCTTACCTATCAGAAAAGAATTGTCATGCAAAATCATTGTATGCATCTGATTGCTCTCGTAGTAATGACGTGATTATGCTCAAAATAACACTTATTTCGTGAGAATGTAGAAAAAAATGTTCAGATCGTGAATCGCCAAAACACTTGGAAAGTTTTATTCAATAATTAGTGCTGTTATAAGCAGCTTAAGTTGGATTTGTAGCAATTTCGGATAAACTGAGCGTCGATAATTCTGCTAAGTTCAAATGACTTTTTTTGCAGCCAGTCAGATAAGTCCAAATATTTTCCTCAGGCTTTCACTGTTTGTTTCAAAATAGATACCACTGTCTGACATCCAGGATGCTGTCGATGTGTTGTTTGTTTTAGTATCCAAGCTTACAACCTGACTCTGGAGTATTAGTTAGGCGATCGAAACGGCAATAATTCAATTGTTCTGGAATTCCAATCGTTGACCTAAAAGTACAACCTCACGTCCCAGTGTGCCTAGTAAATGAGGAATGATAGACCAGTGTGCTGACGTCATAACAGCCGCGATCCAGGAAAGCCTCAGTGTTGGCTATTTCCGCCGAGGAACACTCGAATAGCTCCACAAATACCTTGCGCATAGAAATCAGACCTATCAGGTGACAAAAAAAGATTATTTAGTTTTGATTTTGAATTATTTCCCAAGTATTTCGATGTTATTTTCGGTCATATATAGCTAAGATAAATGTTATTTTGTTGGATCTCTATGCCTGCATTAGTAACGCAGGCAATTTTTGTCACTGATTCACCCAAACAGATTAATGACTTTCATTGGGTGTCATCGACCACTGGTCACCAGTTGGTCAAAATCTCAGCCCACAGTTAATTATAATGCGTCCATTTTTGTCTTCATGTTCTGGTGGAATATCATGGAGGCCTGGGTTGAACTGACAAAAAAGAGTAACTTCCATGTTACACTACAACTCACAACATCAAAACAATTGTGGTTGGACTAATACTCTAGCTGAAGGTTTGATTGGTGACTTAGGACAGGTTCATGTTCATGTATATCCAATTGAACTAATTTTGGGAAAAGAAGTGTCAAAACATGTGAATGACTATTACAGAATAACTAATGGGTGAAATGAGATCGAAGAAACTCGAAACAAAAGGTATTGATATGACATGCCTGTGGCCGATATTTGCTGTCATCAAATCTATATTTTTGGAGTTATTCAAAATCAAGTGTATAGCTTTTAAAGTTGTCTCATCAAATTGACGGAATGAATGGAAAGAATGGAATAGAGGGAATAATGAAGGAATGAAGGGAATGTGATGGAATGTGACAAAATCGAGCTCAATCATCACCAAAAGATTATCAATTTGAAGGAAGTAGTATAGCGAGAGATTATGCATGACCGACACTAATATTACAAACTGGTTACTATTTAAATCATGTGAACCCAATAATTGTAAACAGAAAGGTCTCGTGTCCGTGGTTTTACCAGTCGAAGAAAAAACACTTGGTCATAGCTTGTTTAAAAATTTATATTTTCATATTGGCCTAACTCGGTAATATCAATCCCACCCACACTCTCACGTATATTAACTAAGCTATGACGAACGTGGTCAATTGACACATCAAGTCGTTCAGCAGGGACCACAATCAGGATATTAACGACTGTGGCTCTTGGTAATCACACGGGAGTACAACAACTACTATGGCTTCTTGTTGGCGGTCAGTTCAGGGGATAAGAGTCTATTATTAGTCTAATTTTGTCTATGGTAGCGGGTTAGGGCATCCAGTAAGAGCCAAAGGTCAAATTCTAATAATTAAATCGGCATTTCATACGGAAAGACTGGTGGTGATTTTTCTTTTGCAAGTTTCTAATATATATCGTTATAGATGGAAGCCAGGTAACACGAAGTTGTTAACAGGGGCCTGTCCTACCTCAGAATCTATCGAAACTATTAGTGCTTCTGGGAGGAATATATTCATCGCTAAATCAAGCACGACACAGTCTCCTATAAAAGTGCTCATTCGTCACAGAAAGACCACCAATTTGCCCTCCTAACTCCAATCCTGCCTATATGCCCCTTAAAGGTAAAATATAGGATGCTAAATGCTCTTTTGACGACTGCCATTTTGAACTTATACGAGACGCGGTTTCTTTTTACATGGGCGTGCTTTCGCTTGCTGATGGATCAAGTTGATTCCAACAGCGTCGTGGCAACTTGTACTCATCAGATAACTTCGGACCAACATAATCAACAGTATTGAGTTATTCTTTGCATTCGGACATTCAAGGCGAAATCATTGAAATCTGGTCTGCTACAGTTCGGAGAAAAATTAAAATTAAAGTTCGGAGAAAAATTAAAATTAAAAAGGGTTTTTTTCACCACAGTATAATTAAACCGCCAAAAGATATTTCTCAATCTAAAGAAAATGAAAATTGTATCAATTTTATCAATGTTATTTTGCGCATTAGAGAATAAATGAGGTGCGAAGATTGGGCGGTTTACTCTAATTAGCAGCATGATTTGTCAGAGCAGACTGATCGTGATTTACTTATTTGTTGCATATAAACCTCAATAAAAATTAAGTTCAACAGAAAAACTATTTTCTAAAGTGTCCATGATGTTGTAATTGCAGGATACCATTACTATGTTTTAGGCGTCGGTTATTGATAAAAAATGATAGAGTTGCACTTATTATTACACACGACCCACAATTATATTAATAAAAGGGCTGTTTTCAAAAATAAAACAAATTTTCGCCTTAATACAAGGATCAACTTATTCCTGGTGATTACATATACATTTTTGCCAATCTGTTTTCGGTATTTGTGAATCGTTCGTTTCTTCTTATGCATGACTTCATGGCTCCTGTTGCGCATGTTGTTGATCGGGCGTCGGCCATATAGAACTGTGGGATGGCATTTCTCTCCTCCAAGATATTGAGGTCAGTCACTCGACGATACACTGCCCGTTTAAGTATGTCCAATTGGTTTGAGAGCAGCCGAAAGTTCTCAACAATTGCCAGGAATATAGAAAGATGACTAATATTTGTTGTTGTTTAAATATGCCAATTGCATTTTATTGATGTTCAGCTTTGCGTATAATAATATGTCCTGTCATTTTCACCCATCAAGCCTAAGTTTCGAACAAAGTTATGACATCCTCCTATTATCACTGAGTTTTCATGAATACTTTGTCGAAAAATTGTTTCGGGAAAGCTTCCTTTTGTTGAGGTGTTTAAAACATTTTGACCCTTGCTAATACGGTATGCATCTTGTTTTTCAGCATACACAGATAGAATAATAAATGAATTAGTAAAGGATAAAACGATAGCTATAACTGATGCAAGAGCAAAAATGATAAGGGATAGACTGCGAGGTTTATATAAACATTTGAAAGAACACCCAGCCTTGATGGAGCGACGGCTATATGTTGGATCTCGGGCACCTGGTGTATATATGGATAAAAAACAAAGCATGGGCTCTTTAGACGTAGATTCTACGGGAGAGGAGGTAGGCAAATAATTAGTTAAAATTGCCCCAGGTCGAAAATCCTGATGAGATTCTTAGTTTCCAATTTAATTAAGTTTCGTGTACATCTGCATGTACATCTGTTACGAAATTCTAGCAAGATTCTCATTTAAGATTTAACCTAAAAATCTTGAAACGAATGTACATGCACATGCACACGATCTGAATGCAATCTTGACTAAATATCCTATCTGTATTTTTGACCTGGCACTGCTTTTTAACATGTATGTTATGGCCATTATAAGATAGATAGAGCGTTTAATAGTTTTACGTGTGGGCTATTGTTCTGTTATAGCACAAGAAGGGTTGGATGCTTGTGTGTTTTTGGGGGTATGAATACTCAAGGGAGGTTTAAAAGTAGTTGGCACGCAAACATTGTTTACACGATAATCAGCTTTTTGTAATTGGATGGCCAAGTAACAATCAATGATTAATCATTCATATGTCCAGTCAGAATTATGTAAATCATGTCGTGCTTATACACGACCCATTTTGATCAGGATCGATGAGGACTGGACCCGATGAGCCTCGATGAAACAAGCTAAAATAATGGTCTACTGAAATGATGGTCTACATCAGATGGCACTCGACTAGTCCCCATTACTTTGCGTTTACACGGGAAAAAATTTGAACCGCATTCGGCTTCGATCGGATATAATCGGGTTTTTGCCTACGCGAGTAAATGGCCCTTTTCTGAAATGATCACATTTAATGATTTACTCTACTTTACGAAAGTTCACAGCATCTACTTTTTTTCTTAGGACCGGTAAATCTGATAATTGAATACCTTCCAAACTTTTTCTTAAATTCCGGGCGTGGCACGTTTTGTCTTTTTTATCGATAGGGTAGATAGCCCCCCCCCCCCCCTCCCTCATCACACACTTTAATGAGAGATATCAACTAAATAAGGATTCATATAATCAGGAATCAAACATTAAAATGGATTAATGAGTTGTAAACATGGGTTTCCCAAGTGTGGTCAGTTGTAAACCGTAATAAAGTGGTGGGAGAATATGAAATAGGAATAAAGCTATTTCCGTGTGGCGCCCAAAATCGTGGCTGGCGGGACGAGAATCGGTTTTGAACTCTACCTGGCCTTACACTTACTGCTGGGATTATGAATATTCTAAGGAAAGCTTTTTTCTCCACAGTCGATCAAAACTTCAAAGAAAAGCATAGAGTATGGTATTCCTCACACCATTTGTCCATCCAAAACAGAGTGGCGTCGCCTTTTTGCAGCGAAAGACATCAACGATACAAATGTCGAGGTTTGGCAGCCTCGGCGAGGGACGGACGGACAGCAATGGTTCTATACTGTAGAGTGTAATGAAGAGCGCCTTCAGCGACAAGTCTGTCCAGGATGCTGCAGTGGTATTGATCACGGCCTGTAAGTACTTACCACACTCTCTGAAAACGAGAATGAGTAAAAAATAAAACGAAATTGAATGGACATGGTAAAACGATACAGTAATTTTTCTAAGCGTTTGGAAATGGAATCTTCTGGAATTACACGTATGTCTTTTGTCTCAGATTGTCTTAATCAATTTGTGCTACCATAACAGTGTAAGTAGTCAGACATATTTATTAAAACGGTGATACTTTTAAAACATGCTGATCGAGTGGATGGATTCCACCCAACGAAGTAGGGTGTACGAGGTACAATTATAGCTTAAGCACAATTAGGGTAAAAACAGTTTGTAGTTCACACAAATTCGCACAGACACGACAGAGGCTGTAATTGTACCATCTTACTTTACAGGGCATAATACAATATATTTACTGTAAGGTGCACTAGCCCGGGATTAAAGTGTCTTGCCAGACAAAGAAAAGGTTATGTTGAAATGGAATTTCTTTTTGATTGAACCTGATCACGTATAAAACTTCTGGTTTCATCATATTGATAATGGGGAGCTGAAAATTTTGTCATGAGTGGGATTTCCTAGTGCCTTCCAAGGCCAAAGTCCAAAGAATCACCCAGTACACCGAAGACATGTTTAGAAAACCCGAAGGAGTCACCAAGTGCGAAATTATCATTTTAATCTTGGATCCTTTATCCTTAAAAACTCCTCCTCAAAAATGTTTTAGTCAACATGCTTTGCACGCTATTTACACCTGAATTTAAATTGGTAAGGAGATGGATTCTCGCAGGGCTGATGAAACAAGCTATGAATATGAATGAAGGTTATGATGACGTTCATTCATACTGCGGGAGACATTAAAATTTAATGTTTGGCGCACTTAATCGAAGGATTCTTTTCTTTGAGCGTAGGTGGAATGATATTACTTGTTTTCCCCTTTTTTCTTCTTTTACAAATGGAATAGATTTGGTGACAAATAGAATGGATGTAGTGACAAGTGAAATAGATATGGTGTATTTCCAGATGAACAACAACTATATGTTCTGCAACAGAAAAAGATGTTCAGAGGTCAGACATTTCGATAAAAAATGAAAGTCACACCCCATGTTGTATCAAATATGTAAAATGACAAGAATACGAAACTGCATGCCGAAGGACCAAAACCTCATGTCTTCAAAAACAACCCATTGATCACCAAAACCGAGGCGGCAAGTGAAGTCTTTGAGCGGTGTGTAGCAGCTCCAACCGAGTGGTGTTTGAAGAGACAACCTATACTGACAATGATTAATTTCTATAGTAAAAACACGCCTAAAACTTAATACATTAAATGAAGGCATAATACACCGATAATCTGCATTGTACACATTTTATGTTTATCCAAAAAGGTTATGGGTGTCCCAAGTCGGTTCCCGCCGTGCCCCGCGCGAGTTGGCGGTTATTCGTCGGTAAGAGGTCCGTCGCGTGCCAAATCGTCGGACGGGTATTGCATGCATGCTATACACTAATATATGTCTAGCCCTAACCTAACCCTAACCCTAACCCTAACCCTAAACCTAACCTTAACCTTAACCTTAATCCTAACCCATAACCCAGCAATCTGATTGACTCCGACGATTTGGCACTGGACAACCCTGTTAACAAGGACAACTATATTATGCATACAATGTGATGGGCTGTTCTGTGTATAAATTAACTTGGCGCTACATGAGGGCACCTAACAAAGTGGGTGTATGGCGTAATACATGTAATATGGGCGTCATAAGACTGTGGTAGACTTCGACGGTATTGCATGTCGGGAACCAGCTTGTGGTAGTCTCATCAAAACCTATGTCATCAGAACGAGGCTAATACGTAATCCATCATAAAAATGCAACATTGTAACCATAGCGGTTTTAGAATACGCTATTTTAATAACATGGCGTTGTTTGGTTTTACCTGTCAATGAATATAATATGTATAGGGGTTGTAGATAGTGGAACCATACTGCGTTTAATATCATAACCAAGTATGTGCCACTCAAGAAAACGTATTGAATGTGTGTTAGTTACACTGACGTTTTACCTTTAGGGATCATCTCAAAATGAAGAACGCAAAGGAACCTTTTTTCCGTTTGGCTGAGGGGTTTGATATTCGTTGTTAGAATTACGTGTGTTTTAGAGCTTCTGGTTTTACTGTTTTTGTTTTACACTTTTTATTGTCTCACAATTACTTCCCGTGTACACCATGATTGTTTTTTTTATATTTGGAGTTACTCGGAAAAGGTGATAGTTGCAGATCATCATTTGTAGGAAGAGTCGATTGTCACTCTGTTAGTAAATGTAGGCGTCACGGATAAGTATCGTTTGGTGAATTTGTCTTGTGACACATCTAGCTACGTGCATTGCAGAACGCATCGAATACCTTCTTATAAGACGGGCAAAATTGAAGCTCAATGATGATTTTTGTTTTTTTAAGCCGGAAATATTCATTTTAAAGTAGTTTTTTAGAGAAAGTCCACAGAGAAACTAAAAACATGCTGTTCTTTCTTGCTTCAGTTTATTTTGATATGATCCCTTAGTGAACAGTAAAACCATGATGGGGAGAAACATTGGACATTTAAAGAACTTATCGACACCATACCCACGTAAGACAATCATCCACCTTTGACCTTCGATATTCCCATACGATCTTCTTTCGCATGTCTCGTTTATCAGATTACACCGTCTTGCAGAACTGCGGAAAGATTCCGGTACTAAAACTACCAATTTGCACTATAAAGCTGTAAAGAAAATGAAGGTGTGCCGTATCCAGTGTCCCTTTTACAGTTCTATTATTAACAAATTTGCCATCTGTTTCCTAAACCAATGTCATAAACAGTTAGCATTTGCGCCAACGGAAATCGTGACGAAAACGAATTTCAATATGAAAGTAATGGCGTCGCATTTCGAATTCAAACGTGCATCTGACGTCGATAACCTGCTACTGAATATGTCCGCTCAGGAAATGTCAGTTGTTGGTCACATAGGAGGCATTTTGCAAAAATTGTCAACAAAAATACGAAAAGGTTAAACGATGAGTCATCCTGACGACAAAGTTATAAAACTTGCACAATTCACAACTTTGCATAAGGGGATGCAATGCAGCTTAAAGTACAAACGTGACACCACGTCTTTTTTGTGGGTCATGGTTTGGAACAAATAAAACTTGTGCAAGCAATCCTTGTCCTTTGATAAATGGTATGCAACTTTAAAAGATGAAAAAGATTACACGTAAAAAATGAGCGATAACTTCGCTACCTACCTCTCAAGCGAATCCTCTACGACGCAGGTATGAAAGATTATGCGATATTGTTGTTGATTAAATATAAAGAAGAATGTAAATGGCACTGCATGTCGTTATCATAAGTATCATTTTCATGACTTACGCAAATGTATAACTTCTTAGTGAATTCATTATATGTTCGTACACAACGACTCTGGCTTTTATCATATCACTTTGTATCACTTTGTACATCTTTAAAAGTCAGTTGTATATTTCAGCAAAAATCGCAAATGAAAGGCAAACATTGCATAACGCAAATATAATGCATAATCCTTCATTAGACAGTAAAACTTGCCCGTTAGCAAGCTCAGCATGGCCAAAAATCGTTATTTTATTAATTTGTCTTCTGTCGTCTGCAAGCCTCCTAAAGCGGAACCGTGTATATACCTTGTACACAGTCGTCGTGTTTCCAACTGTTGAAAGCTCGTTGTGTAACACTGATAGCTGTCAGTTGTATGGATACACAGATATATGGGAGAACAACCACAGATGTTACACCAGGTTAAGCTTTTAGGCTTTTAGGCACTCAAAACCATTTCGCATATCAGCTGGCTTGTAGGCCGGAATCCCTCACGTTTTCCCCTTTTCACAACTCAAATTTATTTACTATACGTTTCACAGTGTAAACGTATAGTTTTTGGCTCACCGTTGGGGAGTCTACATAATACTGCAGTGTCCGGCGTCCGTGGTCGTCGTCGGTATGCTGTTTCAAAAACAGTGGCACGTTTCTTAACCGCTAGGGCTGTGAACTTGAAACTTTTTGCACATGACTCCCTATGTCAGATAACCTCTGACACTGAACATCGGACGGACCCTATTCTCGACTTGGCCACCAAAACAGAACAAGTAAAAAGTGCAATACATCGCTTATTAATGACTTATTATCGATAATATGTTATGGTAGAAAGTCCAAGCAAGGATACATCACATCTTGTACTGACTTTGATTTGACGTGCCTTTGAAGGTCACAGAGGTCGATCAAATGGCACAAATTGGTTAGGCTTTAACTTGTGCACGTTTCTTAACTGCAGTGACAATTATTCTCACATTGGTAAAAATGTACAGTACTAGGGACCAAAGTTCGGTTCGATCTAATTCACAGCTTGGCCACCAGGGGGCCAAATCTGAAAACCTTAAATGCGATTATTGTTTAAAAACTTACCGATTGCCGCCAATCTGATATCATGGGTACATCTAACCACCATACGGTATTATATGCCACATGGGCTTTTGTCTTGAGCTACTGTGCATAAAATGTCCATTTGGCTATGTACTAGCATGTTTCTTAAGCAGCATGAATTGTCTACCAAATATCTATACGGTGTGCACAATGACCCTTGGATCTATTACTTGACAACACACTTTGCACAATTATGTACGACAAAAGGGCAAAACTACCACGATTCGATTGATTCATTCGTCATTAGCCAGCTCCTTAATTTTAAAAATGTACCTGCTATTTAATGGCACAATATATTCATGAAGGGATAGAGTAGCGAAGTTCCAAGACCTTTAAGCTTGCAGCACACTGGACGCCAACTCCGGCGGCAAGGCGCGTCAGACTGAACGCGACTGAACGCCTCTCGACGCCAGAGTTGGCGGCCAGTGGATCGCGCACAGAGCACACCTACTCCAAAATCGGCGTCAAGTAGCGTCTTTTCCGCCACTTTAAAGCATGCAGCACACTGGACGCCAACTCCGGCGGCAAGGCGCGTTTTTTGCCGCAAGAGTCCTGAACGCCTGAAAAATCCGTAGTGTGCTACGGACGGCGTCAGGCAAACGCCACTTGCCGCCACTTGCCGCCACTTGCCGCCAGATATCTAGCATGTTTGATTTTTGACGCCTGTAGCGGCGTCTGATCGCCAGTGAACGCAAGAAGAATCCAGGTGTGCTACGGATCGCCGCCAGAGTTGGCGTCAACCAGCGTCAACGGCGAGGCTTTGGCCAATCAGCTTGCGTCTTGACGTCACATGATATCAAAATTGCAGCCCCCACGATTCTTGGAAGTGGCGGAAAAGACGCTACTAGACGCCAATTCTGAGTAGGTGTGCTATGAACGCGATCCACTGCCGCCAACTCTGGCGTCGAGCGGCGTTCAGTCGCGTTCAGTCTGACGCGCCTTGCCGCCGAAGTTGGCGTCCAGTGTGCTGCAAGCTTAACCCCATCCTGGGCCATGCGGCGCGACTCTCCCGTTACATTTAACCCATCCTGGGCGACACTCCCGTTACACCCCCGGGGCCACCGAGCCTAGGGGTTGCATCTAACTAGTGCTGCCATCTTGCGGTAGTCAATCGATGTCTTGGCGGCAACAATGGCAGCGATAAACAGAAGACAGAAAATACGCCTTATTTTGGCAGTTTATCTGAAATTGCGGCGGAGACGTGCAGCTAAATATAAGGCCTCCTTCCGTAAATTGTGGGCTAAAAGATGGATTCTCCGGAGATCCCGGCTGGGTGTTTTTAATAACCTAGTGAAGGAACTAGAAATGGAAGATCATGTGTGTTACAAACAGTACTTTAGGATGACTCCACCATTATTCAAGACCCTAGTGGAGTTCGTAACGGCCGATATAATCAAAGAAAATACACGTTTGAGAAATGCTATATCGCCAGCCGAGAGGTTGGCCATTACGTTGCGGTTTTTGGCGACAGGTAGGTACGAGGAGGACCAGGGATGTGGTGGTGATGGGTGTGGTCAGCCCACAATACATTCACTTTACCTTTCCACGCAAGATGGCGCAGTGGTGCATTCTGAATAAAACGCTTTGAAATTGAAGCGAATAAATTATAATTTTACATGTACATGTAATTCTGACGAGTCATGGGCATGTTTTGCAAATCCAGAAGAATGAAGAATGTCAGACAAACTATATTTCAGTTAAAAACATATCAAATGTTTTTATTAAACAATAACAATAACAATAAACCAAAATTTTAAAAACTCTGAACATAAAATAAACTTCTAGTAGCCTCAGAAGAATTTGAATTTGTATTGCTTTTAGCTGAACCTATTCACTTATTTTATACTTTTACAGGAGAAACTTTCAGAAGCCTGATGTTCGCATATCGTGTGGGAGAGAGGACAATTTCAGGGATAGTCAGAGAAACCTGCCAGGCCATCTATGAGGACCTTAAAGATGTCTATCTTAAGGTAACCTATGCATCCCAAATAGACTGGTTCGGCATTGTCTGCCTAAGCATTTCTGTGTAGCTTGGTCCTGGTTCAGAATTGAGCATTGATGTAAAACTCTGTTGTTGGACTTGCTGGACTTGTTGGCCTGACAACATGCCCATTTGAGCCTGAAACATAGTATTCTGGATATTATTCTTCACAATATTTTGTGTTCTGTTGCTCATGCTTCGCAAGCTTTGGTCAACATAGCTACAAAATTCTGTGATTTCATCAGCCTTGTTCTCAGTATTTTCTGGCTTTGGATCAGGTTCTGATAGTGACTGAGCCAAACCTTTTAGGATCTCAAATTCTTGCTCATCACGTTTTATTTTCTTTGCCCTCCGACTGGGTTTTATTTTGGTTGGACACTTTGTTGACTTCGATTTAGCTACTAGTACGTCATCCTCTGCATCCAAAGTGGAGTCATAATCATAATCATGGGGGAAATCATCATCAGCATCATCATCTTTATTCTTCTGAAGCATTTCACCACTCGTGTTTGGTTGGTCTTCATCTGTTCCGCTATCTCCGGCACTGGCTTTTGACACCTGAAATTGAATACGACACGCTTATTAAATAAGCTTGATTTTCATGTTTTTACAGGTTCCAAAAACAAGCGAAGAGTGGCAAGCTGTGGCCAAGGATTATGAAGCAAAGTGGAACTACCCCTTATGCTTAGGGGCCTTAGATGGCAAGCATATTGCTATAATTCGGCCTACATGCAGTGGATCCACCTATTTCAACTATAAGGGCTTTTTCAGTGTTGTTCTCATGGCACTGGTGGATGCAAACTACAGATTTCTTTACGTAAATGTAGGGGCCACTGGAAGAAGTGGTGATGCTGGAATCTTTCTGCACTCCGACCTGAAAGAGGGCATGGATAGCAATACTATGTCCTTTCCCTCCCCTGAGTTCGTTCCAACTTGTAATCAAGAGTTTCATTATCATATCATAGGAGATGACGCCTTCCCACTGCGCAAGGACTTGATGAAACCATATCCCTTCAGAAACCTTGACCATGACACACAGGTATTCAATTATCGATTCAGCAGGGCGCGCAGAACTGTCGAAAATGCATTTGGTATAATGGCCAATAAGTTTCGTGTCTTTCATACCACCATTGGACTTGAACCAGAATTTGTGGAATGCATAATACTTGCAACCTGTTGTCTGCATAATTTCCTTATTGAAAACCAGTCACCCCATTACATAGGTCAACAGCTACTTGATAGTGAAGATTCCGAACACAACTTCATCAAAGGAAAATGGAGGGATGATCATGAACTAACTGACTTAGAGCCCACCCAAGCAAGAAATGCAACAGCCACAGCAAAGGAGCAAAGATCGTTCTTGAAAGAGTTCTTTAATTCAGAGACGGGGAAAGCAGCTTGGCAAGAAAACCACATTCACTAAGCACTAGTACATGATGACTTAAGTTTCACTTAGCAAATGGTTATCTGAGCACATTCTTTTTCCTACACTGGGGTATTGGTTCTCCCAATGCTCCTAGCCCTAGAATACATCACAGAAAAGTTATGATAGCAGATGCATTGATTTTGCGCGAAAGTCACCACTTAGTAGTGTCTAAATAAAATCAATTGTTTTTTCGGAATTCTAGATAATAAAATACACAAACCGTATCCAAATTTGTTGTTGTCACTTTCACCCCGATGAATCTTTCGAGGAATTTGAGTTTCTCTAAAATCCATTTCACCCGAGGAGTGGAGCTTCTTACAGCACTCCCACTTGGCTGGGCTTCTTTGCCTTGCTGTATTGATTTCGCAAGCTCTTCATTTTCTTTTTGATTTCTTTCTCTGAAACATAGGTAAATTCACATAGAAATAATGACATATACATGTATATAGTTTTCTGTCAACTTATCAGGTTATAAAGACTAGTATGAATTTTTGTAATGTTGGGTACAATACATGGGGCAAGCAAAATGATGGCAGGGCTAAGATGAACACATTTAATTTGTACAGCTAGCACCCTATTGTTAAACAGCTCAAATAAATGGCAATGACAATGCCTACACTAAACCTTCACCACATAGCTAGCCCCATGGCCATGAATGGGCACCCGTAGCCACGCCAACGAGTCTACCAATGAACAAGCCAGTATAAACCACCAGGGTACAGCACCATGGCACCATGGCGTCCATGCCAGTAGGCCTATAGCATGTATATTATGCATGTATTGTAAGGGCAACAACAATGACAGTCAGAATGTGTGAGTAGCCCAAGTCATGAAGACAGTACGGTGTGCACATCACATGGGCGCCAGAAGCCATGCCCTGCCGATATGGCCATGCTGATGACTGATGTGTGTACGATGTTACATGTCCATGTCATGTGTGTGGCATGTGTACTGCCAACAGGAGTGGATTTTTACCTGTAATTACAAGCGCTTCAGCTATTTCCTTGATTTTCATTGCCTTGGCTACACGGTTACTGTTCTCTGCCAAGCTCATATCAAATAGAATGGGGTTTGCTGCCCATATTTCTTTAAATTCGTCCTCTTTATCCCGAGTCTATTCGTAATTCATGGGGCTGCCATTTTGATATCATGTGACATCAAGACACAAGCTGATTGGCCAAAGCCTCGCCGTTGACGCTGGTTGACGCCAACTCTGGCGGCGATCCGTAGCACACCTGGATTCTTCTTGCGTTCACTGGCGATCAGACGCCGCTACAGGCGTCAAAAATCAAACATGCTAGATATCTGGCGGCAAGTGGCGGCAAGTGGCGGCAAGTGGCGTTTGCCTGACGCCGTCCGTAGCACACTACGGATTTTTCAGGCGTTCAGGACTCCTGCGGCAAAAAACGCGCCTTGCCGCCGGAGTTGGCGTCCAGTGTGCTGCAAGCTTTACGAAGAGTTACAAACGACGAAGTACGAAGTGTGCAAATGTAGTCTATCGAGGATATTTTTGAAAATTATGATTTACGAGTCTCGCGTAGATGAATTAGCGCTAGATTTAAATGACCAAGTAGACCTTCGAAGTTCGTACTTTGTCGTTCGTATGGTTTCCAAAACATGATAAATGCAAGAAACGAATATTTGCAACTGACTTTATAAAAGTCATTCTAGAGTAGGCTTACATTCATTAATCGTGTATCATCTCTTTGCAGTTATACGTCTCGTTGTATGACAAAGAAAACGTTCATCATGGCCTTGGTGAGACGAGAATTTAGCAAGTCGTGGGATTGGAACTGGATCCAGGTGCCTACCAGTTGTAACTGTGCCATTACAAGAAAGACATTCTTATAGGTCCAGGGCTCATCAACAGGGCCAGTTTGTTCAAATCTAGTTAGTTACTCGAGCTTAACCTTAACTTGGCGTTTTATCAAATGATCTAACTGGAACAGGACAAGCTAGGTTGACGATAACGCCAAGATAGGGACCAACTTGCGTTTTGACAACCCGGCTCTGCTTGGAAGCGCGCGAGCCGTTGTTGTTTTTGTATATCCGGTATATATATATTTTCCATGATTTAAGAACAGTGGAGGAAGTGCAGAAGGAACAACATGGTCGAGTTCGTCTGGAACCCAAGGGTTGAGCAGGAGTGTCACGTCTTGTCAAAAATGATCATATCGTAATAAACTGTACGTGGTATTGGTCAAAAAATTTTAACCGAAACATGACAGAAATGTTTCGTAATGTGACGAAATAATGTCATATTTCTCTTGGTCTTTGTGCATCTTGTCACGTGCTCCCACCTATTATCATATGGTCCTTGATCTCGAGAGGCAAACCGGGTATGCGATCGCCCAAAGATTCAGAACACTCAAAATTTACGTCTAGTGTTTTTAGTGTTTATATCTCGACTTCAATATTGAACCGTTAGCTTCAGTATTAAAGTCAGTCAACTAAAGTAAGAAAACATTGAAATCTGAATGCAAATGAACCTTCTGGACTTTCGTACCATTCAGCTCGTGTCCAACTTCAGATCGCAGCCGAACTGGGCCATAGTGACGCACCATCTCTCATACCGTTACCATTTTCTCGGGAGTATCAGTTATATGCTCAAAACGTGTTTATTTGCAAATTATTGGCAGTGTAGATTTTATGTTCAGGAATGGAGCAACATTAAAGCCGTCTGGGAGCAACAAGAACAAGGAATGGGGCTGGGCTTAACACCCAAGGGACAGTCTACCATCTGACGTGTCAATGTAACAACACTTATACAAAACCAGCTGTGAGTGCAGTAGGTAAACGCATGAATGGACATCAATCAGCACGTGAAGAACTAGACAAAACTCTAAAATATTCACCCGACATCATAAAGTGAGGGGCAGACCTAACAAATGATCAATACACTTGGAACGACATTCAGGCATTCAGATCATGAGAAGGTAACCAGGACTCAACAGAGATTACGCTGTGAATTAGAAATTCTGATGCTTCTATTAGAAACAACAACTAAAACGTGATCTTGATTAGACTAAATTGTGATTATACATTAGGTATATGGATAGATCTATAATTTGGACATAAAAAACAAATGTTTGTAGTCTCCACTTTTTCCACTTGAAACACGGGAAACGTCGTGGTACTTCATTTCAGCAAAAATGAAGAATAACACGTAGACAAGACACTAAGATTTTGAAGTAGATATTCGCCAATTTGGTCTTCTTTCGAACAGCAGACCCTTATTTTCCAGAACTCAGATGGTAATTATTCATTAATTCATTGAACGTACATTACCAAGACGAACAAAACGAACCTAATTTTGCCCTTAAACATGTTAAAGGCACATCCGTGCAACTTGGACAAATTTATAATGCATTGATGCATTACTATCCTTTTGGCCTAATCAAATGAACACATGACATTGCTTGCTGATCATGCTATAACAAGGACCGTAGGTTACTGTTTTTCCTCAAAAAGTACAAAAAACAACTCTGTTTTGCCAAGGCAAACGTTTTGCTTGATACCATTACTACAAGTAGAGGTACATCTAGTAAATACTTTCAAGCAAATGTATTTCCTTCAACATATCGCGTCATATCAAGCATGGTTTGATGATCCATTCTTGACAAGTAACAAATGGCACTAAATACTACAAATTTCAATTCCCCAAGTATTTGCTAGGTTTTGATGCATATCACTCTGATTATATATCATGTCAAGTCGCTCTTAAATCAGTTAGTTAGTTATAATCATTAGATGTAAACATATATTAAGTTCTTATTTGAGAATTTAATTAGATTTGGAATTGTACTGCTTCCGAAGTTAGAAAAAATTTACCAAACCTGCTTGTGTAATAGGGAGTTTTCGCAAGTTTTCGCAAGTCCCCCAAAACGCCAACATGAAGCCCTATCTCATCGTTCGACCTCATGATAACGATTTCGAACACTGGGATAGGCATTCACGTTGACGTTACGGGGGCTTTCAAAAACTCCCTTTTAATATATCGTATACCCACAACCTTCCCTTAAACACATAACTAGTATACTTAGTGGATATGTGGTGTACTATTTTTTGATCTAAAATCTTTTTTAATGTACTTGTGTGTATATTATGTGAATGTATTCAGTCTTGAATATAAAGTTCTCTAAGTCAACCAAAAATAGAAAGACGTTTTCCAATGTTGTCTGGCGTATTTTTACCTGAAATACCTGGTTGTGATCTTAAAGCCAAAATACATGATACAATTGATAACATGGATAACGTCGAAACCGACGCACAACGTTAGCCTAATACCATTAGGCCCCACTTGGTGGCGCTGAAGCAGCCACCGCCGTGGGCCTAATTTTAAACGATTTTGTTTTTGTTATCTTTCACCAAAATTTGGGCAAGGCACGATGTTCGGCTAGGAAAAGGTTTTAGTGTTTTAACGACGTTAAACAATTGCCAACAGTTGGTCTTTCGTATAAGTTTTCTGTTTCAGTCATAAATTACACAAATTGGATTGTTATGGACCAGCAGATTTAATTCAATAAAATATTCCATATCTGAAAATCGACGACCAACCTCTGTACGTTGTCCTTACATGTACGTATAAGCTCCCGATAGGTGGCCAGTGTGTAACCACTATTGGCCAGTTACGGGCAACTCTCTGTAATGTGATTCAACAGAATGGTTGAGTCACTCTAACATGACGTCAGAACATTTTCATCAACGCATAATGTATGTGCATACCAAATAGGGATTGAAGTGTTGACGCTGGAGTGTAAAAATAGCCCCAAGAGTCACTTGTCTCTGAATTTTCGAATGAAAAAATCCCCTTTGGACATTTATGCGTTTGGAAAATTGTTGGACATTTCGAATACGTCAAACATTTGAACCTTATGCGTTAGCAAATGTTCTTACATTGTGCGTCAGTAAGGACATAATGACCGCAAGAGCCTCATTAGCAGTAAGGCACTTTACGAACTGTGCAAGGAAAAACCCCTCTCAAAAGTCGTAAGCTCGGCGACTTTTACTTTTAGGGAAACCCCGTTTCACTGTTACTATAAATAGCTTGCCGATCACCGCTAACGACGGGTTGAATATAAAACAAACTGTACGGTAATATATGTGGAAAGCGAACTACCAGGAGACCCGGTGTCGCGATTTTTCACTTTAAAACCTTCAATTTACGTAAGTAGAACATTGTTTGGTGGTATTTTTGGTTCTTAAGAGTCCCTCGATATGGGTTCTTCATAACAACGGGAGAATTATCTGCCATCGAACCGATCTTACATACTTTAAAAATGAAATTCTGGTGAACTATCGTATAAATCTCTTCAGAAATTGCACGGATTTTTCCGAATTTCTCTT
Source organism: Lineus longissimus (assembly GCF_910592395.1). Taxonomy (NCBI): domain Eukaryota; kingdom Metazoa; phylum Nemertea; class Pilidiophora; order Heteronemertea; family Lineidae; genus Lineus; species Lineus longissimus. Next base: position 13,333,689 of record NC_088312.1, read on the forward strand.
TCAGGGGACAAAGTATCCATAAATTGACAACGTTGTAATTCTTGGAGCATGACCTAATTATTATTCACTTTCCTTTTGGGTGACTCTCATGAATAATCGTAAATAAGGCGTTCAAAGTTTATCAAGGAAATTACTGCATATATCGTCATGTCGCAGATCAACCAATCAGATTGTAGCCTCCTCATGAATCATGTGATCAAATGAATTGTAATGGGGCATCGTTGTCTAACAGCCTTGAAACAAAGATGGTCAATCTTGGATCATCTCCTACGTATAGACTCCGACCGAGGGCACTAGACTTCACCGTTACGAGTTCGCCAGCCAACACACCCGGACAAGGACGGCACGGCCCAAACCTTCTGAGCAGTACCAGCTACTGCGGGCCTGGCCAATTAAGCCACTGAGCACACATTCTTTATTGGTCCTGGCAGCCTAATGGAAAATGCATAGGAAATATCACTAAAGTTGGCTTTTCGGGCAGGGTGTAAATAATCCCGGCTCCCGAATTCTGACACAATTCTATATATGTCAATGTATTTACAGACAAAAAATGGAGCGATTTTGATGGAAATTTGATGTTGCCATCTATAGGTTGAAAATGTTGGTAGATTTGTAACGATTAGCTCATAGCCTGTAGTGTAAATTCCTGATAAATCGGGATTTTTGGGCTTTCCTAGCTGCGCAAGCCCTGAAACTACTCAATTTGATATGAATTCCCGACTTCAGACCTGGTTGATAGTACTCCTGGCATTCTATTCCAAAGATTTCAGCTTTATTGGAAAGAAAAATTTGTTACCATAGGGGGGGTTGAAAATTGTGTGATTTTCAAAAATAATTTTGACTGATTTATTTGACCAAAAGGGAGAAACAACTCCATTGCCTGCGCCAGGGTGCTCTTGATAAAGTACGGCCGAGGACAAACGTAAAGGACTTGATGCGGTTGCGGGATCTCACTTGACTAGCGTAGCTGCATCACACTGTTTATTATTATCAATTTTTATCATTTTCATTCATTATTATCATTAACATCATTATTATTACTATTAGTATTATCGACAAACTATCGGTTGTTTTGAACACAAAGATGATAAACGTTTGGACATTATACATGTAGCGAAAGTGTTTCGACATTATGCACTGGCTTCGACATGATCGGTTGTGACATCGCGCTTCATCTATCCAATTAGTTGACCGCGACCACGGTGAGGCGCTGTGGATGATGGTATATAAATTACCACGGGCGGAAGTGGTGACACTTTAACGCAACGAAACAACAAGGCAAATATTTATCATTTTACATTTGAGGAGCACACTATCAAGCATGCAGCTTCGTATGTACCTTTCAACCCCTAACAATGCAATAGGAGGTCCTGATCGTTATTTTGTATTCGACTTGTGTGAGATTTGTTACGCATCGGTAACCCCGACTCCTTTGCTAGTACCCGCTGGTTAAAACAGCTAAATAACTGGTTAATGTGTACGCGTCGCCTCTTTGTAAAAAAATCGATGATTTTCTCTGAAAATTAGATCTGTTTTTGCCCAAATTAGCCCAAAACATAGCTATGTCGTAAAACTTTTCATGTTTTCACGATAGAAGACATTCTTAGGACATGTTTTAAATGTTAAAATGAATGAACATTTAGAATGGACAATAATCGCGTGTCTTGCATGTTCTGTCGTTTTGCTACAGAACATGCAAGACTTTTGAGACGACATTAGGATGACTAGCAGCTTCCCTCTTCAAAAAATCACGTGAGTGTCATATAACGGTGCTGCGAACAGTGTCACCTCTAACAAAAACATTTTGTTCAGAGAGTATGATGCGAGCACATATCACTTTGAATGAACGTATGGTGTACATACATTGTACAAACAAACATAAATTTTCAAATTTTCCCAATTATTTGTTTTTCAAACTTCGACATAAGAGTTTATAGGCAATGGAAAGGTGCAGCAGTCGAACAGATTCAAGATTCATTCAGATGGGTTTGATTATTTTCCTTAGAAACTGTTAAATAACAGCGCTATGTAACATTCCTCAGCATCTTGGAGCACTGTCGAGAAACCAATCTTACCTAGTGACAACCAGCGCCGCCTTGCGGGATGCCAATGGCGTGACTTAAAGGCCATGACTCCCGCTTTTATGATTGCAATCAAGTTTGATCAACATTGAAGCACCCAGTCCAGAGATATAGCAAAGTCACTGTTATGTTTACATGTTATGTAACAGCCTTGGTTTGGTTTCTAAGTGAAGTCAGGGGCCAGGTTTACTGACATAGATCAGGCTGATGTTTGCTTTCTTGTACAAATTGATGCATTTGATGCAATTTTCTGAAAAAAAGAATTGAATTTGAAAAATTAATTAAGTTCTATAAATTTGCCTAAATTTTCTATAAAACCTAAATTGGACCAAAATTGAGGGGGACTAGGTTGTTTTTGGCATTGATTTTGTTTTTCCACATCATGCATTAGCTCAAATAACACTTTCTAGATGTGAGATTTGGCTTCTAAGATAAATAGGTAATGTAGTTGTCAAACACATAAATGGCTATACATGTATCTTCAAAATGGATGGGGCAAATTGCATGGGGTTTTCTGTGTTGTATAAATTGTAAGGTGCACTTTTGAAATCGTATATCAGCAGGAAATGGCAAAATACCTGGAGTAATGGCTTTTAACTTGACCATGAAACCCGAAGCAAATAATTTGCTGACACGGCTCATTTAGTCATTTTCGTAGTTTCATTGACCGGGTTTCGTACTTTCATTTCTCTAGCAAGATAATGAAATGCTTGAACCTCTAAGTTGAACAATAATCAGTGTCTTATACTATGCATTCGTACATTTTGAATACTGCTGTACAACACCGGACAGGGATGTTCCGTCGTATTTCCCAATTAAGTCAGCAGATACATGAAGGCCTACTTGCAATACTTTCTATTTGTGATCTGAGACTTTGTTTTAACATACTACAAATTATCACAATCATTGAAAAGTGAACGACGACAGATAGTGTTTTACATATTAAAGTGAACGACATGCTAGGGTGGCACAGGCACATTATTTGCAGTGCCGCAGCCTGTGAATTGATGCCAATCGCTGGAAGACAGCTGCTACTTTGCCGTTTTATGCGCCTATCGAAAAGGTAATCAACTCGTTATTTTTTTGAAATTCTCTTAGCCAGCTTTTGCGTCCAACTTGAGACTGTAATGTCTTTGCTTTGACTCTAGGGAAGTTCGGTAGCTGGTGCTGTTCATACATGTAATCTGAGTTCGCAAAGTGAGTTCAACAGTGCCATCTTTGATAAACAGGACAAAAATAACAAGCAAAATGTCACTTGAAGGAGCTTCATCCTTTTTGAAAGTTGTAGTAATCGGAATACTAGAGAGTTTCAAAATTTCATGAAATCTTGGATTATAAAGCATCGTTGGCGAGAAAGCTTTCATTCCCTACTGGAAATCTTGTCAGTCTCTTGATTAACAGAGGCCTTGCCACATTATACGACTCGAGTCCGACGCGACTACTAAACATCGGGTCGGGTGATGTGGACAAGTCTTCCACCTGTCGTAGGCAGTCTTCAGCGGTTGCAGGACCCAGTCTTACAAAACTGAATTGGTCCAGTCTTATGTAATATATGAGGCTGAGTCGAAGCTGGTCATGTTGTGCGAACACTCCTTGCGCCGCGACTCGATTCATTCAGGGTTCAGGGTAACGACGCGATTCAACTATGATGATAGCCAATCAAGGCGTTTCTTTACGCCACATAATTGCAATAATCATGCCAGACCTTTGGACAGATGAACGTGAAGCCGGTCTTTGATTCTGAGCCTTGGAGTGAAAATCGGCGGAAACAATCTTGCAAAGTTCTTAAAACAATCACCATCCTATTTTGCAAGTTCCGCCAACAGGTTATCTTTACAAGTATATTTCTGTATACCTGCTGGTCATTTCTTAGCAACCTCGGGCGGACCCACAATCTCATAGGAACAAAAAGCCTCCTTAGACGCTTGTGCGTGCTCTTCTTTGTCGTCTGCGCAAGGGAATGAATGTAGCAAGGGCAAACAAAAATTTCCCTCCCGTATTGGATCACAATGACAGTGTTTATCTATATTTTACCATTGAAAGATTTCCGAGCTTTGGACTTTTTGCGTACCAAAAGGGGGGAAATTGGCGTGCCTATAACTACGAGCGAATTTTCTTGGTATATGCTAGGATCTGTGTAATTCGATGAATCATATTTGAAGTTCGTTAGTTTGGTTAGTTAATGCGATTTGATCGTCATGGTTTGTCTCTCTTATCGAGATACGGATGAGGAAGTTCCGTCACATGTATTAATCATGACATCATATATACTTGAGATAGATATAGGCCAAGCGTATTTATTAATGATCCGACAAATATATTGTTTGAATCGACTCAGGCTAAAGATATAATCATTGAAACATTACAATAGACGGGAAGTGGTCTTCGTACCAAAGTGCAAGACAGAGTGGAAAATAGTTACCATTTGCAATGCAGCAGCCTTGGAGATGATGTGAAGTGCTGGAAGACTACTGCTACTTCGCCGTTTATAATTATCAAAGTAAGCACCTCGTCAATTTATGTCCGTCGGCTGTAACACCTTGGAAAATCAATACCCTTAAACCAGAGCATTACATCACAAATCAAGGATCCAAGCCACTACGTATTCCTGAATCGCGTGTCCCGAGTTGGCCTACGTGCGTCTAGAAAACAGCCCTTCCTTGATTCAAAAACGCGATAAAATTCCAATTAAGTGTGTGCATTCGGATCTGAAAAACGTGGGTAAACACGAAAGTTAAAGTTTCGCATTAAAGGTTTCTTCCGATATGCTGCAAAAAGTGAGAGAAAAAAGCTGTTGTTGCCTCGAAGCACATCAGATGTGGTGCTTGAAATGAATTAAAATTGAGTTAAATACTACCATATGGAGAGCAATGATTGCGAGGAAACCATCGAGGGACTAGGAATTCAGGAATACGGATTAAGCACTTGAGGCTCGGACTTCAGGAATTTGATAAGCCAGGGGGTGTAAGAGATAGCGTCTTGATGAATGATTTTGTCTACCAACTAAAACATTGTCAAAATTGAGCTAGTCGATTCAAACAATATATTTGTCGGATCATTAATAAATACGTTTGGCCTATATCTATCTCAAGTATATATGATGTCATGATTAAAACATGTGACGGATATCGTTACTGAGGAGAAGAGAACGCGTGAATGAAGGGGTGGAGGGAAGTATGAGACTTTATTCAGTGTGACTGTATAAAACGATAGACTGTTAATAATTTATTGAACCTTTTTTCTTCATCGGCTTGCCGAAATGAGAAGTTTACCAGTCATAGACATTGCTATATAGACAACCTCAAGGGAATTCATACATTTTATGAGAGGGTAGAAAATGCCGAGTTTATAAATGAAATTCTGACCTCTTAATTAAATTAGCGGATAGAGTATATAAGATGGCATGAACAATTAATCATAGAACCCTAATACCATAATGTATACACAATGGATGATTTCAAAGTTGGTTTAGGTTTTAGTGTTGGGTGCTATCGTGTCAGTTTTATTCTTAATTTCTCCCCCTAAAAGCCTATGTCTGGATAAGACCAATTCGAGGTTTTACTTTAACACCAACACCTGGTTTTATCTAAACACCTAAAACCTGGGCTAAAACAAAAAAGAGGTTTTATTCTGCAGGTAAAACTAACACCAAGATGAACAGAGATAAAACCTTGGAAAAACCAAACATGCATGCTGTTGTCGTTGCTACTGTTGTTTCCCTATTTTAACCGCTTCCGATCGATATAATTGTGGTCGTCTTCTTTCACGTCCATCATCATTCCCATAAGCGTTCAAAATACCGGCAACTACTTCTTGAAATGGTACGAACAACATGATTTTTTTCCCTTCTTAACACCAACACCAACTTTGAAATCCACTCGGTGTTAATGCCTAAGGTGTTAGTTTTATTGGTAATACAAAATGTGCTAATACATAAATCTCTAATAATCTAATATACTCTAGTTTCGCCTTTTTATGGTGGGTTCATTAACTTCAGGGACTACCTACATGGATTACGACGAACGGCCCATACTAAATTTAAGTCCGCCCTCTTCACATGATTGGATGAATTGTCGGTCTGCCATGAACCCATTGCTTGGGGTTTCGGGTATTGTGAAATAGATTCGACTTTTTAAGGAGAGGTGAATTGAACCCAGTCATGCCCGTGCATGGCTGAAGGCAATTTATTCTGACTTTCTACAGGGTGTTTCCAAAAAAGTGAAGAGTGCAATTTAAGCGGGATCCACCGTCGCGATTTTGACTTGCGTCGGCGTCGCGCTTGCTTGCGATGGAACAAAATGATCGAAATGAACGGCTCAACGCTGCTGACGCCAGCTTATTTTAACTACCGCAAGCGCGTCACAACGCCGTCGCAAGCGAAGTGACCGTGGATTCCCCGCTACACTCTCGGTCTGCCAGAGACCACTCAAAAAGTGAAAATGGCGTTCAGTTAGAGGATGCAGGTCTGTTTGAAATTCAATACGTATTTTAACTCACACTTTAGAACAAGTGAAAAGGACACCAACTTTGGACTGAGCGAACCTTTTCATTCTTTTGCGAGTTGTCACTGGCAAATTTAATCCAATCTTTAGTAACTTCTAAGTACAGTTTCTTATTCCTGTAGGCCCACATCTTCATAGTCAAGCAAATCGATGAATGCCATGCCATCTTCCTCTTCTTCGTCCAGTTGAGGAAGTGGTCCTCCTTCAATTTCGCCCATGCGGAGGGATGCTTCAAACCCGCTTTCGATCACTTGGGGGGTTATTGCGTCCCAGGCGTTACTGACAATGGTGACAACATCATTTAGTTCAATACGGTTGCATTGTCCTGCTGCGTTGGTATGCTGCGTTTTCCACGACTTCCACTCCTTAAGTGCGTTGGACTTAAACGATTTCATAACTGCAACGTCTAGGGGCTGGACCAATGATGTACACCCTGCTGGTACAAAGTGCATGATTCCACCTAGCTCCGTTACTCGCATACCGAAGTCTTCAGACCGATGGACACTATAACGATCCAGTATCAAGATAACCTGCTCTGCTTGCTGCCTCTCTAGGTACGGTTGATAGACTTCCTCGATCCAGTGTTCGGCTGTCTCTTGTCTTACCCATCCTGTGGCAGATGATGTAACAACCACATTAGCTGGCAAATCTTGTGCTTGAAGGCCTGCTAGCTGTCGTACAAACCCACGACGCGGAAACGTTATGTGGGCTAGCATCTTATCACCACTGGCCGCAACGCAGGGTAGGTGATAAAGTATGGAATTAGCGAAACCTTGGAAACACTGATAAACCTTGGAAACACTCCTTAAAATGCATAAAAACATGAAATAATGCCATTCGAACCTAACGTGGTTACGAATCAACATTTGGAGCTTATTCTTACATGATCAGATCGGAATTTTATGGTAATTTAGAAATCTGTCGCATATCCGATTCAATAGTCTATATTTTAGAACAACCCAGTTGTACCTCGCCTCCAGTGTACAGTACTGATCTCCCAAATATGGGAAGACACGCCCACCACACACCCATAATATGGACCAATAGCGCTCCGCTTATAAATACGCCACCACCACGCAGGGCCTATTTGAACTACGGATCGGTCTGTTCATACAGGGTGATACAGAGAAAATTGGGGGCCTGTCATGCATTATGCATGGATAAGGTTGACGACTATGTCTAGGCCTAATTGTCTATGATTGACTGATATTTTATAACAAACGATGAATAAAAGAAGCCTAGTCATGTATGTTTATTACCGAAGTTTGCGGATGAAAATTTCCTTCGCCGTGAGCGATTTCTTACATCTTCCAGTACGCATCGAGGGATGTAGAGATCTTTGTGACGTCACCAGTTCTAAGCGGTTTTTTATTCACGTGTGTGTTTGTCCTATGATCTCGTGCATCTAGTACCGAGCATAATACTTTATCGTCTATGGAATACAAAACAATCATAAAAACTAATTTTTGCTTCCATTGAAGAGAAATAAAATATTTTAACGACCACAGCGCATTGCCAATTGATGACGTCATCCTCCACATTAAAAATGTTGGCTTCTGAACTAACTGGCAAATTGCTATCAATAAAGTCAGCTGGGACGAGACTGTCAGTTGGGAGGGTATAAATCGTGGAAGGAACGCACCCGATTTCCCGCGCTATTTGCACAGTGATTCCATGGTTTACACTGAATATTACAAGGTTTATCAGTGTTTCCAAGGTTTCACTAATTCCATACTTTATCAACTACCGCAACGCAGAGTGTCACAGTGCACCCTAGTTTAACATTCGATCGTGACGTACGTACGTCAATGGAAGCAGCACCTTTTCGGTTACACGAGTGCATGGGTCTAAAGTAAAAAAGAATGAAAGTTTCGTCCATGTTAAAAATAAATCGCATTGCGATGTTGAATTGATCAATAGTCCCAGTGACTTCATTGCGGAATACCTCAATTTGTATTGCAGCATCGGCTGGCAGGGTTGTAGTGTTTTTGTGCACTTTACGCAGGGTAATCTGTTTTCTCTTCATAAAAAGTTCAACCCATCCAGCCGAGGCTTGAAAATCATGTAAGATTGGTCTTGTTTCAACGATTTCATTTCGCCGGGCATCTGTCAGACCACCCCACCAGGCATGGAAGAATTCCAAAGCCTTTTCTTGCAAGTACTGTACGGCGACGGTTTGGCGTATTTCACGTTGCTGGAGAAACCATTCATGAAGCTCATTTTCAACTTGAGGCCAGCAACCGATATCTTTCGGTTTCACCCTTCTACTTCTTCCTTCATTCCCTTGTTGTCCTCGTTCCAAGCTTGGTAAGTCCCATTTACTGAACGTGTGGATCGATATTTTGTAGTGGTTCGCGTATTCCGTCATGCTGGCCACCGTCCCATTCAAAAGGGCTGTCTGAAAGTCCTCTAGGTACCGAATTTTCCATGTGACGGAATAACTCCTTCTTCGCTTCGGAAGAGGTTCATCTGCGTTGTCCATGATGTCGGTATATGGCAGAAAAAGAGGCCAAGACTGGTTTATAAACTCACCGGGTTATGAAACATAGGCCTACTTAATTCAAAAGATGAAATCGATGTATCTGACACTTCTATTCCATGCATAATTTTATGTTGCCTTTTTGGAGTCACACAAGTACAAACAAGGTTATCAATTCATTAGATTGATTGAATTGCCCACTGAAAATAAAACCTCATTCACACTTTCCAAATGTCCTTTCATTCATTTTTTTCAGAAACACCCGTTGAAATCCAGTAATTGGCGTCAGTTTTTCCCAGAAATCATTTGAAGCAAGTTTACATCCTAGGTGGAAATCTACAAGTAGTCATGTAATGTTTAATGCCCATGTCCGCACGGCGCTCCGGACCTCTGACTTGCTATATGCACATAGCTATAAATTACCATGATCTAGTTAGTACAGGAAGGGGTATGGCCTGAATATATGGAACCCACCATAAAAAGGCGAAACTAGAGTATATATCTTTAATATGAATACGTATCATCATATTTGCCCAGAAAAAAACAGTGATTGGTTTCCATGGTAATGCCTATTGTGCAATGTTAATAGACAATACGTCGGCTTTAAACTTTAGTGCACACCGTAAAAATCCACTTAACAGAAAATTTAATGGCGTGTGGCTCGTATTTTGTGGTTTATCTTTGAATCCCACGACTTTGGTAAAATATGAGTTGTTGTTGGCAGCCAAAGTGTAATGAAAGACGGCCACCAGGAAGCCTGCTGGCAAGATGCTAAAATACTTCAATGTGAATTACTACAATTTCGACGTGTTCTTTGAATTTCGTCATTGATTTAAGTATTACTTCCATGAGTGCGGACTTGCCTTTTTTGGGTTTACAATGTGATCGCCTTTTTTCTGTCACTGAAGTTGCGTTGTCCATTGAATTCCTCCTTGAATTCGGTGATTATCCGCTTGCTTGTCCAAGCTTGTCTCTCATGTCCAAACCTCTTCTCCAACGCAAAATGTCCTAACTTTTGAACGCATAATGTCGAAACTTTCCCGAATAGCACTGCGTACTTTTCTCTCCACCGTGTTAGGAGGGATTTCACATATTTTTTACCTCGCAATGCGGACTACCCGCCGGATTGTGCGTCAAAGGGGCAGTCCACACAAGACAGTCAGCCTAAAAAGCCTCAAAATGGCCTGATCGATGGAGAACCGGAGCCTTGCAAAATGGCCCCATAGCCGACCGCGTAATTTTCAGAAAATACAGTGACCGTACTGCAGCGACCCCTAGCGTCATGACCTAATTAGCTCATGTCACCGTAAGTTTATGTTCCGCTTAAAATCATTAAATACGTATAAGATATTTATACTAAGTTCTAGACGGACTCGTCCCCTTATAATCTGATACCGAAGGTGTCCGCGTACTTAGGCAGAAATGCGTATACGGGTTGTATACCAGATGGCGGCACTACTGTGGAAGATACTTGTACTATCTACCAGGCGGACCATTCCCCTTAAAGGGACAATTTGGGCGTGTGATTTACCTGGCCAGGCGGACAATGTGTCAATTAAAAAAACGTCGTCCGACTGACTGATAGACCAAAATCCTTCGCAAACAAAGGGCATGATTCACAAAGGACACTTTGCGCCTCGCCTAAGTCTGCCAATAGCATTTTTTCGCGCTATTCACTCTACCCAGCCTGCGTAATTTTACGCGAATTGTAAAGTCTTACTTAAAAGACCAGTAAAGTAACTAAGGGCAATATTACCACGCCCTCGGCTGCCTAGTCACCTCCTATTCGGCACAACAGTTTCCATCATCAAATTGCACAAAAAAATGGAAAATTTCATAAACTGACGAAATTCTCACGTTTCTCCGATTTCATTTCCGAGTGAAGCCTCCCTGCTCCTTGCTCCCTGCAAGATAATTTTCCTGCATATCAATGCACTGTGATGCGCTGCGCAGGGTTTGAAATCTACAATCTGTCATCGATGACGTCAGATTGTAGCTGCGACACCCCGCTTCGGCGTCGAGCCAAGTTTGGCAAGTCAGGTATATTGAGAACCTTGTGACGACTCCTTGGTTGTCCTGGCATAGCCCCGCTACAGCGAGGGAGCTGCAAGTTGGACTTTGTTTACTGTCTGAGGCTAGAGTTACTCAGAGAGGATGTAGGCCATTTCTCGGTGAGGCGGGGGTGCTTGCAGAGGTTGCAGTTGATTCCACAGTTGATGATCGCCTATCACCGAACATCTTGAACCTCATGACCTATACTCCTATAAACACAGCCGGGTTTAAATCTTTATAAAGATGCAATAAACATGTGGTCAAGATGATCAACGAACAACGGTTTGATAGACTGACAACAGAATACATTTTACCTCATACATATATTTATTACGAAGGGAAATATCTACAACAGATATAGAGCATGCTTATAACAATGGTAAACGTTGTGCAGACACAAGAAAAGTTGATGATGCTGGTACATCGAAGCTAACTACTCTTATGATGCAAGGCACAGAAAATATAGGTGAAGAATACTGTAGACCTCAAAATTATTGCAATGTATCGAGGGCTTACATGAAGGGGGACTATCCTTATGAATGCACTTCGGCACAACCGGCAAAACAAGGCCAAGCATTCGGTCAATCTTGGGACATACCATGCAGAACTGTTTAAAATGGGGAGTAATTTTGACAAAAGATCAGCATCCATGCAACAGGGCCAAAGTTGAGTGGCAGTATAAGGGCCTCTAACTCTTAAACATTGCTTTTAAGATCTGGATTACGTATGGTAATAGTCCCCCTTTAAGGGTTTATAAGCAAAATTATATTCTTTAATGCATTTTCCATCAAAAAATATGAAGTCACAGTAAATGTTCCGGAAGGTCTAAGAGTTTGCGAATGATTAATGTGGTCTACAATATTGTAGTACAAATGTTCTATCAATTCATTCTAAGAGGCCACATGAGACGAGCCAATGATTGTGATACAGTCATGACCAGGGTAACCCGGTGACCTCCTCATTACCAAAAGGGCAATCTAGACTCAAAGACCTCAAAATCAACCAGGTTTGTTATAAAATTTTACGATAGCTTATTTGATAAGGAATGCGGGAGATTCTGAGCAGGTTTCAGAATCGAACACATGACAGCCGGCAGTGAACTTTTGACCTCTGTGACCTTCAAAAGCTATTGCCAATAGACTTGAAGTAGCTTGAAGTACCTATGTTTCAATTTCTTCTCAATAGTATGAAAAAAGCAATATTATTTTATGATTCCCATGCACGCAACAACCAGAAGAGAATAGGAAACACAGAATTATAGGAAATTTATGAAAAAATTACAGCTTCACATTCATTTGGTTTAAAATCAGAAACTCTTTACCATCCAATTCATTCAATTCAGAGGACAAGGGTACGACTATACTAAGATACAACTGTAGTTATTGGAGAAATATCTCAAAATGTTTATATTTGATATGTTTTTTTACATGTAGCGCGTGCTGTCATCAGATTATTTCAACTGCAGTTCATCATTTAATGGCCGCTACACTTTGATTTTTCTGATAAATGACCAGTAACAATATGTCGTTTAGTAATTCCAGTATATTTCAATGAATCAGGTCAGAACATTACACGACATAATGTATACACATAACAAATGTACGTCAAAACTGAAATTACCCAGATTCCGTACTAATTGCTCAGTTAACACCAGCATATTAACTTTTCAAATTTTTACGAAACTCTGAGACAAATTTTCACATAGATTGTAAATCAAACGGCGAATCACCAGCCCAAGCCTTCGAAGCGATACCAAATATAGTACTGAGTATAGGCTCCGAAGCGCCACCCAATGAAAAGGAAATCAAAAATTAATTTGTCTTTGCTTGTTTTCTTTGCATAGATCAGTGGGTTTTTTTTAAGCTTTGGCAACTTGCAGCTTGCAAATACCTAACTCATAAACCTTTTTTCCGCAAATTTTTGAAAGTTTGTGAATTTCGGGGAAACCCTGGCACAGGCATGGAGGTATTATAATTATAATTTATAATACCTCCATGGCACAGGCTAGTTACTTAAGGGGGGACTATAGGCAGGAGTAGAGGTGTTAATTTGGCAAGCTTTGCCAGGTGACTAACATAGTAGTGAGGGCCCTGTGTCATGTCCAATTCAGCACTATATATACCCGGTATACATTCTTCTTACAAACATGACTCATTTCAACGTACTGTGATATGTGAGAGACCCCTATTGGCGACTTTGAGTAACTTTATCTCACCTGCATAGCTACTGCCTATGTTTTCCCTTTAAAGCTGACATGCATGCATTAAAACGCCAAGCAGCCAGGTTAGAAAACACAAACGCCTTACCACCAAACGTCCAACTCCACTTGAAAATGAAACATGACAAACACCCAGTGACAGGTCCCGCTTGACTGCACAAACAACAAGTTTATTGACGAGACAGGTCACAGAGGCGATCCGGTGAAAAAAAAAATGAAACGTCCTTGGGACATTGCGCTGACTGGTGTTGATTTATTCCTAGATATTGTGACAGATTTGTACTTTGGTAGTTGACATGAATTAAAAGGCGTGGATGAAGGCTAGGGTTAGGGATTACTGTTGAAATATTGCCCAATTTAGCTATAGTCTACAAATAGAGAGGAGCTATCAGCATTCATGAGATATTGACAAAGTAAGGTTTTCAAAGATGGCTGCCTGGAGCCCAGAAAGTAGGTCAAATTAAAATGATTTTCGGTACGTCAGGTCATGCTGTCATAAGACATCCACACACCAAGTTTCAACCTCCCAGACTCAATGGTGAGCAAACGTGCCACCATCGTTGACGGACGCCGGACAAGACGTGACGACATAAGCTCACGCAGGTGAGCTAAAAATTAACAAGAGGCCCATGGGCCTGGCGCTCAGCTGAAATATATGCAAATCCGATAGATCTCTTTCAACCTCAGTTTTGGTTGACCGTAATGTCTATATATCAGGCAAACATTACACCAAAGTAAAAAGACTTTTCAATGGTCACCGAAATGCCACTTATTAGTCAAATCAAAGAGCCTGAGCCAGGCCGACCTTGAAAAGTAGGTCAAATCGAAAACCTAGGTGATATTATGTAATTGAGACTTACTGTTCGCCAAAATTTAAGTCACTCTGGATACAGCATGCAAAGGCTTTAAAATGACAAAAAGATATATTTTCAAGATGGCCGCCCACCATTTCATAAAAAAGTAAAGAAAATGAAATATACAAGTGAAAAAAGTAACAATTTAAAAGAATAAAAACATTTGACCCGAAGTGGGGTTGGAACCCACAACCTTCGGAGCCATACAAGAGCGGGAAATTCAAATCAAACTTAAAACTTTTTTCTGTAAACAGTATTTTCTTCCGGTGTTTATATATAACACCAGATTTGAAGTCTGGAAGGCATTCAAAACATGGCTGATGGTGGTTCAGAACATGGCGGACGGGCGTTAAGTCTTTTCTTACTTGACCGCTAGGGTCTTTATGCATGCATGTCAGCTTTAACTCAAACAACCCTGGCACCGACAGTGTTATAATCAGGTATCAATACATATTGTGTACAAACAACAATCAGTCATGCAAATTAAATAGAAGTAGGAATACAATAGATGCTAGGCCTTTGAAAAAAAATCAAAAACACAAAATCAAAACAATTTTGTACAAGGGGGGTACAAAAATTTGCAAATTCATGTGTAAGTACATGTACCCTAACAACTCGGCCACATTTACACAGGCTGAAAAAAATTTTTTTTTACAGACCTACTTAAGAGCAATACGACTTGGCCACATATTTGTTTTCATACAGGCTGAAAAAAAAATCTTTTACAGCCCTACTTAGAGTTTTGCTATCCCAGCCTTTTATAGCTGCCACCCTTTGAAAGGATTTATGGAATAAAATAACTCTAAATGAAAAATACCCTGTATAAAGCCAATAAATCTTGCAATGCAATAAGTTCTTTGAAAAGAGATCGTTCAAGTATTACATTTGAAGCGCGCGCACGGGGGGGGGGGTCTGCCATGCGTATGGCGAGTGTACAGGGGGAGGCTGTCTTCATCACCGGACATAATAAGATTTACATTACACTTTACAGATCAAAACTTTTGAAAATTTTGATTTTAGAAGAGCGGAGAAGTGATTTCCGGTTATCTGAGAGAGCAAATATTTCACTGTACATAGCAAGAAATCACAACAATAAAGTTTCTCATGTAAAAAAGAAATTCTTGAATCTTTTAGGGTAAGGACTGGTAGACTTTTTTCAGCGTACTAGTCTTGTACCCCAAGTTCCCTCTGGTGGAAACCCTGATTCATGGTAGCATTACTTAACTTTTTTGTTATTAATTTCTATAAGAATTTTACTCAAAATGTGTCCGTGTAGGAATTTTGTGATTTCATTAGGTCATTGTTACATCCTCGCACGCACCTTGTACGGAACATACAAGCCCATCTCTGCTTACAGACGTATGCACCTAGATCGGTCACTGTTTACATGTATATGGCATGCTTGCCTCTGTCAATTATACACTCAGCTTCAAGATGACAGCCAATTGATAGGAGTGCACTGGCCATTTTTTTATTTCAATGCATATTAACAACAATGAAGTAAACATTCACTATATACAACAGGAATACTGGTGTTCAACCAATCACAGGTTTTAAAACTACAAAACCACCTTTACCAACACAATACAACTACAAAAAATGACAGTTCAAATATGTACATATAAAACTCCAATCTACCCTGTTTAAACCGAAGGCCTTTTTTTCTAACTTGGTTTAAAGGAGATTTTTGCAAAAAACAAGTGTCGGAGGCAAAAAATCCACCTTCATACATCTGCTACAGTCTTCTACAACATTAGGGTGGGCCAATGAAACATCCCATGAATCAAGATAAACTTCATCTTTTCAATGAAGAATAACCAGGAAATTAGATTTTTTGGAGGTGTGCACTTATCACAAAATGAGGAAAACTACCCATTTTCAGATATATTTTACTAGAATGGCAAATTTTAGCATTGGCGATCCCGTAAAGCCAGTAAAAAATGGCCTAAGTTACAGTCCATCAATATACAATTTATCTTGAAATCATCACTTTTGATCATTCATTCAGCTGGTTTGAATCAAGTTAGGCACGGTCACATCCATTCTGACCCTATGAAATCGAAGCCAATAATGGATGTCTAAAAATGGTGACTTCAGCCTATGCAGAGAATAGAGCCAAGCACAAAATTTCATTCCACAGCTAGGGTATTAACATTTAATGTTCATCTGCCAAGTCCCAACAAGAAAGCTTCGAAATTAAAATGAGAACATTTCCTTTTCAATAACATTCGAACTGCATTATCAGATGTGACTAAAACATTGTGAGCTATGGTGGGGGGCTCAATGGTAATAGCACCATTGTCACCAAAGCTGAACACAAGCATATTTTCCATGTCTGGAACCTGTTTGATTTCTCTAAATTTCTCAATTATCCCGCATTCCCGCCCCCAGAGCCAGGAAAATATGCTTGTGCTGACAATAACCAATGCAGTTCACTGTGCATACAGAAATAATGAAAATAACTACAGAAAAGACATACACGTCAGAGATGTCCACCTAGCTCATGAGTCGAATTCGATCACGGTTTAATGAGCAAGGTGTCGACAATATACTCGAGAGAACTCGAATTCTATCACGGTTTCATGCCTTTAAAGAAACTATGTTTGGACGGATTTCCGTCACGAACAATACAACTTTCTTTGGCATGACTAAACGATTAAACCCCAGTGAAAATGTTCATACTCTAGACTATCTCAGGGATGTCCACCTAGCTCGTGAGCAGGGTGTCGACAATATACTCGAGAGAACTCGAATTCTATCACGGTTTCATGCCTTTAAAGAAACTATGTTTGGACGGATTGCCGTCACGAACAATGCAACTTTTTTTGGCATGACTAAACGATTAAACCCCAGTGAAAATGTTCATACTCTAGACTATCTCAGGGATGTCCACCTAGCTCGTGAGCAAGGTGTCGACAATACACTCGAGAGAACTCGAATTCTATCACGGTTTCATGCCTTTAAAGAAACTATGTTTGGACGGATTGCCGTCACGAACAATGCAACTTTCTTTGGCATGACTGAAAGATGGCAAAATACCAACAGTAGTCGGATTCATAAGTAAATGTCACTGCCCTTTCGGGTCACTGTGCAAAACCTACTGGGCCGATTTCTTCAAAGTTTGTTTTTTCTTGAAAATAATTTCGGGACCCAACACAATTTTCAGGTTAGAGATTTGCAAATCACGAAGAAAAAAATTGTCAACTTTGGAGCCCTTGGCCATTTTGGGGTAGGCCTGGACGGGCCCGATTTTTTTTTTAATGGATAGTTCCAAATGAAACTTGGCACCTTTGAAGATACACACGAAAAAAAAATTAACCTGAATGTGTCTGGAAAATGCATCCAGAAACAAGCAGTACAGAGGCGAAAATGTAAAAATCAATGCACTACGTCAATGTACACCAATACATACAAAAGAATTATTTCGTAACCATGGTTACTGAAATATGAAAATCCTCTTGGGTCTCGAAATTAGATTCAAAACCAAACTTTGAAGAAATCGGCCCAGTAGTTTTGCACAGTGACCCAAAATGGCAGTGACATTTACTTATGCATCCGACTATAGACCAACTGGGAATCGATCTAGTTTTATGCATTCAAAGTAGCAAACATTTGGAAGGGGATTGAACTTAAGTGAAAATCATGATACAGCACATGTTAGGCGGATTACCACCACAGACAATATTTTGGCATAATTGAAAGTATATCCCTCACAATCTTTGCTTGGCCTTTTCCATAATGGTGCTAGTAACCTTCATCTTATTTTTAATCAGGTGTTGTACCTTACTTTTGATTTGCATCCACGATCGTTGATTTAAGGTATGGTAGTTTTCAACAACTTTCTCAATATCAGCCTTTCGTGGCACCCTTTCATTTAGAATGCAGCGCTTAAAAGCATTTTGTATTATGCCTATGTCAGTATTCGACCATTTTACCCAGACCTTTTTACTGGGAATCTTTTTCTGAGCCTGTGGCTTTGGGAGGACCTTTTTAGGCAGTTTTGGCACTACTAAGCTGTCATTCCCAGAGTCAGTGCTTGTTTCAGACGATTCTTCTTTACAATCTTCATCAATCGTCGAGTCATCACGCGTATCATCATCGCTTAGATTATAAGTTGGTGTCTTTATACTCTTACGTTTTGGGTGACGCCACTCTTTGCCACCCTCAGCCTTCGAGTCGCTGCTGTTAATCGAAGTATCTGGTGATTCATGAGTTTCTGCACCTCTCTTTACAACTTTCTTATTTGGCTTTAATGGTTTTTGCTTTCGTGTCTTTTTCCCCTCTCCGTCACCTTTGGGTCCAGCTTGGTCGTCGTCACTCTCATGTTGAGCTGGCATATTAATATCTGAAATGTAACAAATATTATTTTGTAGAGATGGCTAGATCAGAATTATCGACATTTGAGTGGATGTGGTAGCATCATCGACATTTGCGTTGTTGCAGCTGTAGAATTTATAAAACGTTTTACATATTTACATGTTGAACGATACATTGGTCTGTTCAAAGTCGTGTTGTTGTTGCTGTTGTTGTAAGGGGAAAATAACTTGATCATTACATCAGTCATTAAGTAACTGAAGAAAAATCCGGTCTGAACTCACCATCAATGTGAATATCATTTAGGGACTTCCCCTGGAAATTTCCCGCTGTCCCGTTTTCAATTGCTAACAGCACCTTCGACACCTTTGCCATCTCAATCGTTGATTCATGTAGCCTATACGAATCCTTGTGCACCTCTACAGTGTGGCCCAGGTGATTCCCCAACCACTCAAGTTCACCAGGCTTCAAACCAAGTATCTGAAAAAACAGATGGGATAATCATTTGCATTAGCATGCTAAGATGGTTAAGAAATGGGAAAGTGTTCGTAGTATGCTATATTTTGGGAGAGTTGACTAACGAAACAGCAATATGCGTGGTCCGCAAATGAACCATAATACAAAAGCAGTGTGATGTGCATGGGGGGGGGGGGGCAATACGATTTTAACGGTAGGCATTATATCGTTAAACACTGATAAAATAAACCCCAGTATTTTGATGCTGCAAGCATTTAAATCCCCAGTATTTTGATGCAACCACTTAAATCTCAATGTCAGAGGTTCAAATCCCCTTCAACTCAATTGCAGATAATCACATGCTAACCAAGAACTCCACCAAAATGTTCGTCCATTCTAACTTTTCTCTTCTGTTATTGGAATGTCTGTTCAAGTGAAATCCATGATTTATGATTATTTACGATTTATGACAAGTATTTTCTCAATTGTCCATTACACACGTTATTCCAGTGACCTCCTATTTTAAATCTTCCTTACCTGGGTTACTGTCGCGGTGTATTTTCTTAGTCGAGTTGTCGAAATGAGATCCGGTCTTGTACACTCTGCGTCCTTGGCAAATCGATTGAGAACCTGTAAATAGGTAGGAGGGTTTTATATCCCGACCTCAACCGTGAAGAAGTTACCTCTTGACTAAGCAGGCAAAGAGAAGGGGGTCCCACGTCTAGTTTCAGGGGTCAAAACGGAGCCCGTAGAACGTGACGTACGGTTCATGAGAGTAGTGGAGGCACGAAAAAAAGGTTCTCCCTGCAAAAGGGCTAATGTGAAGAGACTTGGAAGAAGAAAAAATCTGCAAGTCTTTTTTCAGGGCCTTGGTGGTGCTCAGTCATGGGTGTTACAATGATGGCATCAACGGAATGCGCATATAGCTTCCACTTCCAGTTTTACCTCACTTGTCTCATAAGTTTTTGTCAGGATTTTTAATTGATCAGGGAACGTTAAAATGGAACAATGTCTTCGATCAGAATACTGTTCCCCTTTAACATCTTCTCGAACTGATGCAACCTACCTTCCAGGGGGATAGATATGAATTAGACCCAGGCACGGCAAAGAAATATTGGCCTGCCACGTTGCATTGAGATCGTTTCTCCACCAACAATTCCATCGGTCTAACCCATTCTGGTTTGAGAAGCAAATGGACCTTTCTGTATCTCTTGCCTGGTAACTGCACCATGTCCAGGCTGAAATATGAATAAGTACCGATATTTCAACCACCTTAAATGGGACGAAGATGACATACCACACCCTTGTGGAATGGGATTTTCAGACTTAGCTTTCAATCACTCGTTTAAAGTCCACAAAACGTTTCCTCAATAGCCGTCTAATTGTTATTGTGTATAAAATAAATTAAGACCCACTCACCTTTCCAAGAGTCTTTGCTCCAACTGGGAGAGGGAGAGAAGTATATCTTCATTTCTATTTTCCTTCCAGTTTGGTCTGTTCGTGAAACAACCAACGACCATTTTTGCCACTTCCCCTCCTCGCCTTTTGTTGAACAAGGTAACGATGGAGAAGATACCTTCCGACAGTCTTCTCCACGAATTCTCAGAAGGGGATTTCCTCAGCTCATCTTCCAAAACAACAATACTTCTGTCAAGAAATGTTCGAAGCTTAAGCAAGTCCGCTGTCACTGGAATTAACTCTACTTTATTGTATTTCTTTTCTTTGAGGCTTTGGAGCGCGTGTGACGAAACCAGTTCTGTCCATTCAGCATTGAAAAGTTGGAGAAATACGTGTGCTTCATCCGATTTGTCCTTGTCCATGGTTCTCAATCCGATGCCATGTTTGATGAGCGCACATTTTTTAAGCGAGTGGCCCAGTTGTAGTCCGATTGATGGAGTGTTCAGAAGGCTCACCCCCGCCATTGTTGTTTCTTTGCTAACACAACAAAGATTTCGGGTAGCCTTGACAGCAGAATCAAAGTGTTCTCCGCAAATTATTTCAGATAGACCGATGAATGGATTGTTCCTAAGTTGACGAAACTCCTGCAAGAATCTCCCAAGAAGGCGCAAACGTTGTGTTATGACTTTTTGTCTCTTCACACCAATTTTGTTCAACAAAATTGCCCCCAGCTTCAGTATTAATGTGTCCTTTTTTATGATCGTTTTCACCACATTACTTCTCATCGGACTGATTATAACACTGTGTAGATCGGCAAAGTCAGCCGAGTTAGGGTCTCTTCCTGTTGTTGCAGCATCAAGAAAGATACGACTTTGAATTTTAATCGAGTGTCCCTTGTATCCGTTGGCGTTTTTGTCATTGTCGTCATCCTCATCCTCGTCATCACCATCGTCACCATCGTCATCTCGACTGTCATCATCCTTACCACTTGATTTGGTGTTGAATTGGCAAACCCTTGCATGTCTCCATGCTTCATCTTCGTGAAGAAATGCAAGACAATGGATGCAAGGAATATATTCATTGGCATCTCGATGCTGTATTGGACGTCTTGCTACGATGAGTTCGCCTTCACCCTTTTGTAAAATCTTTACATTATGGTTGAAGTTTCCCTTTAACCTTATACGTTCCACTTCCTTCAGTTTAGTTTGCTTGTCAGTCAAATTGAAAATTCGAGCGACCTCAACCTCATCAACATGGCATTTTTCTAAATGCCTCGGGAACTTTGCCTTCAATTCACCACAGTAGAAACACGCCTGCCGTCTGTCATAGGGCCGATTTCCACCGTCCTTTTTCTGGTATGTTGGAACAGTCACTGAAAGAAAATGGAACAATTTCAATATGGAGTACTTAGAATATTTAAGGTGGAGTCACGTGGTTCCTTAATTCGTAGTGCAGGTGATGCATCAGAATATGCATATTGTTCTAGTGATGGAAGTTAGTCAGTACTAAGATGATGTTGGAACATGAACGGTCACATCTTGTTCACTGCCTACTATGGTGCAGTTGCGTTGAACGATGAACGTACCATTTAATTTCACTCGTTGACAAATTTGTGGTGGCGCTGCTGCTGCTACTATACGTGAAATATGTTGTCTGAAATATAATTTGAAATCGGTCTGTACAAATTGTGTACCAACCTGATGGAAACTTCGAAGGCAGTTGCTTTGGTGATTTGTCCATTTCGAGTTTTCCAGATGTTATGGCACCCTTCTCTTCCACAGATGAATGGCGTATACCATTAGTATCAAAACTGCCTTCCGAACAGGCTTCCGCCCTCAAATGGTCTAAATGGCTGACATTGACAAATAGTTCCGGGGCCAGGCATGGTTGTTTGTCATCATCCTTGAAAGAAATAGGCCTACAATGCATGATTCAGTAACTACCGAAAAACAAGAAAATGTCCGCATATCACGGTAACCGGAAAAACGCCGACCGACCGACCGACTGACCGACCGACCTTCCGACCTACCAACCCAAGGAGTTTCGTAGTTGAGTCACAGGTCTCATAAGTCAATGTGATATATCCAATCCACGATAGCAGGTCACGTGAAATGAAATAGTAAACAAGCGCACGTGCGCTGGTCAAATGACAACAAATGCATGTTGCGCGTTGCAGTTCATGCATTGCATCGGTCGAGACACTCGAGTAGAAAAACTACAGTGCATAGATTAGGCCCAAATCATTTTTTTATATCCACCGACCATGTAGACAAAGCATATCTTTAGAGTATCGTTATCAGTTCCTTACCGCGTGAACTCGTTTTCCCGGTATAATTGACTGGAGATGCTGCTGTCAGACACGTCGGACTCCATCACGTCCATTGCGCTGGGCACTACACAGATACATGTGCTATAGAGAAGCGAAAGGGATACTGCACTATGACGGTAGGTTGGCAGGTCAGTCGGTCGGTCGGTCGGTCGGTCGGCGTTTTTCCGGTTACCGCATATCACTGTGTGGACTCAATGTTTTCATTTTGAGTAGATCGAATGCCACAGTATAACATCGGTGAAGTACACCTCAATTATCAATGATAGGACCAGTCATGTAGACTCATGTGCATGTGTACTGAGGACGTTCTCTTGTGTCGGGTCTGCATAGCTAAATGAAAAGTCCAGGTCTTCACATTGTGGTAGTTTCATTTAGGTTTTCTCCCCCCCCCTGCGGCCCCTCGGCCACAACTTCCTTCACGTCACTGTTGCCCATCCCACTACTGTTATCCAACTCGAACATGCAATGAAAAATGTTTGAATTTACTTTGTTTGTGCTTTTTTTCCTTTCTTCCTTGGTTGTGGTGCTAATACTAATACCATCCTCTCCCTTGGATATGGTGCTGACATCATCTTCAGACATATCATCATAGCATGGTGCCTCAGACGCATTGCATTTGTTCTGCAAAATGTCATTAAAGATGATTAGATGGATTTTCTATGTAAATATTTCATGAAAGCTCCGAGAAAAGGTAGCAAAATAATTGAATTGGTGACAAGTTTTGGAAAGACATTGGGGAGATTCACTACTACCAACCCGAAGCACTGACTGCTCATGTGGGGGGGGGGGGGGTTAGTTAGCACCCCGACCCACTAAAATGCCTTTGAGAGATGAACGAATGTCCATAGTTACACGTTACACTTACAGTCAAATGGGTCAAACTCATCTGGACTCACCAAGTCGGTGTTAATGTATCCATCTTTCCTGGGTGGGTTGCTGCATTCCTCTTCAAATACATCATCACTTAACTCATCATCACTTGATTCATCTCGATCTATTTCTCCCCTGGTCGTATCATCACAGGAATCTTGGGTGTTTTCCCCTCTGGACCCGGGCTCGCTATCGTCTTCATCTACCACTTCCATTGAGGTTGAATTACTACCATCATCAACCGAACATTCCATCATTGCATATATGCAACCTTCATTATCTGGAGATCGATGAACATAGTCCTCCGCGGCTGAACTTTCACTTATTACTTGGCGATTACAATCAAGTTGTTGTTCAATGACAGCTGGTATAGGAGTTCGCTCAGCCTGCAAAACATGAAAAATGAATATAAAAGTTGATACAGTAGGAAATAATCGCCAATCTGGTCCTACCCTTCACCCCTTCATTAAAATCAGATCACGACTTTGTCAATGAAATGCTAGCATAACAAGACCAAACCATCATGCAGACACATTGTGAGTGTGGCATTGTCACTACTTTTTAAGCGCCAGCATTATCATAATCCCCTGAGAACTCTTGATTGATCAACAACGAGGCCAGCAATTAAGTATTAGGTTGGTTAACCAGTGAAATGTTCACTCCAAAAACGACATGGGAAGAGGAGGGGCTAACCTGCATAGTTTTATCCTTTTCCTCTGCCATGAATGAGTTGACGATATCTTCTAACAACCCTTGACTTGATTTCACATCTCTGCTCATTTCGTCATCGGCACAGCCATATCCCTCCGTAAACGAGGATGATGTATCCGCATCATTTTCCATGATGATTGAACTGGTACCATTTCCTATCAACTCTGTGATATGGCCACCTTCATTTTGTGGTTGGTGCGCCTCCTCTGAAAAGTTAAGACTGCTTGGTTCCATGTGATTGCCTGGATGAGTTGACGGGGTAGATGTGACAACTTGCATGACTTGATGATCATCCTGTTAAAGTGAAGATGGAAAAGCATGATTTGATGCTAATCCTGGTCAAAATGACAAGAGTTATGGTAATGGAACTTGGGTCACTTGCCTCCTTTTGTAACACCTTGCTTTCTTTTCCGAAGCTAGTGTTGACAGAAGTTGGGGACAGTGATCTGAACGTACTGAGGGAGTTGTTGGACCCAAGGGCCATTGTTTGTGGTTTGCTTTATCGTACACTTATAGAAAGGTTCCTATTTTGGATACTCACCTCAAAATCAAATAGGCTATCTGGGCTAAGAGGAAGAACCAGACTCTCAGGGGTGAGGGGAAGCAGCATGGAATGCAGGAGGGCGTTATCTGGAAGAAATATTTGCAAAAGCATATTTAGTTTGTTCGCAAAAGCATAGTGGTGTTCTAAATCGTTTTTACCCCCGCCCATGACATTCACTATGAATTCCTTATGTAGATCTGTGATTACTTTGCAGCAGTTCAGCAAAATTTCCCAAGAATACCTGTCGAAGGGCTACTGACTATTCATGCAACCTATGAAAGTCATCAGTACCTAGCAATAAAGTCACCATAACGACTCTGGTTGGAAATGCATTAGATAAGAAGTATTAGGCAAGACAATAACTGTACCTTTGGTATCTTCGCCTTCGGTTTCCTTGTCTCCTCTGCACATTCCATTTTGGCCAACCCCAGGTTTCGTGTTTCCAGGTATTCCTGATCGTTCATCTCCTGCTATTGTTGTTCCTTGGTCTACTTCTTCATTATGATCTACGTCCAGGTTTTGACCTCTTCCAAAACTTTCGTTTCCTGTTGCACTCATCCCATCAGCCAGCAAGGAATCATCACTGATTATAACCACATCTTTCTCATCAAGAGATGTTTCACTGAATAAAAAACACCTTCCTCGTCAAGAGATGTTTCAATGTCATCATCTTTGATAATCATCGTGTCCGAGGCTTCGTCTTCCCCAATACCATACTCTCCAGTCTCCTCGCTTTCTCCCGCAGGGCAGACATTGCTTTGTTCCTCAACCACTTCCCCTGTCCGATGTAGCTCATCCTTCTCATCATCAGACGTGGCATATTCGATATATTTTTCCATGTCAGCATCACTTTCACAACTGTAGTGATATTCCATGACCTCATTTGCATGAATTACATTACCACTGACTTCGTCGTTTACATCTCCATAATAATGAGTTACCTCCCTGGCATCTGCATCGCTGTCTTCAACCAACTCCTCAACCGGCTGTAACTCATCACTGCAAATTATTCCGTCCGACTTTTTGCCTTCTTTAGCTTCAGGCCTTTTTTCATCTCTGTACTTATCAGCCTCATGTAGCCCATCTCCTTGGTTTTTGTGAACAAACGGGGATACTTGGCTCTGTACCGTGGGAGGCATACTTTGGGTTTCTCCCAATGGAACCGTGCCTTGTGCTGAGCTGGCTCCAATATAGGTATTTTTCCTTTCGATAGCATTACTGGTCTGTTTGGGTGGTGGTCTGACCTTTTTACCTGTAATGAATTTTCATGTGTTTATGAATACCAGGGAACGACCGATACTGCATGTAATCGCAACGATGCTGCTGAGAGATGATATTGATGAGGTGAGGTGAGAGTGATATTTCAATTCGATGGTCTATCGTGTATATGCTTTAACGCGCATGAAGACTGATATGAGAATAGTCGAAAATGTAATTGGGGTTAAATTCATTCCCTCGAATTTCAAAGCTAATATCATCAACTACATAGGTGTTCATTATTTCTCCGTTTAGAAAAAAAGAGGTTGTTTATCTTTCGGTATCACTTGTTTATGCCGAATTATGATCGGAGAATTCATTTGTCTAAAACAGTGGTTTCCATATTCACGGCAAAGTGATTAGAATAAACAAAGAGTGAACCGCAATGTATATTTCTTAGGTTGCGCAACTTCTGTACACCCTGATGCCAGAGAATGCTGAGGAGTGTGGATCCGAGCAATCGGGACCTCATTCTATGATGACATACTTTCTCTTTTCTTAAAACTTTTGGAAATGTGTAGGAAGCAGTCCACTGTTTTGCATAGGCTGGGTTGCAGTTCTTCCGTCAATTGAATGTGAGTGTGTGATTGATTGAAAGGGCTGATTATATCATTAAGTAAGATGATTTATCAAACAAGTCAATGACATTTAGCAAAATATTGCTCTACTCACGTTTCCTAGCTTGCACAACAGCTGGTGTGCGAAACGCCACGGGGACCTGAGTAGTTTCACTGTGACCTGTAGGCATTGTAACAAACGGGGTTACTTGGCTCTGTGCCGTGGGAGGCATACTTTGGGATTCTTGCAATTGAGCCATGCCTTGTGCTGAGCTGGCTCCGATATGGGTCTTTTGCCTTTCGATAGCCATACTGGTCTGGTTGGGTGGTGGTCTGACCTTTTTACCTGTAATGAATTTGCATGTTTTTATGAATACAATGAAACGACTGCAACTGCATGCTATCACAACGATGTTGCTGATCGAGGTGATAATGACAGGACGAGGTGAGAATGATATGATTATTTGTTATTAATTACTTATACATGAAAGCTTACATGATATAGTCATCAATAAAATCGGGATTTAATTCATGCTTTCGAACTACAAAGTAAATTCAACACTCTGACGCCAGGGAATGCTGAGTAGTAAGGACTCGAACCATGGGATGCTGAGTAGTGTGGACTCAAACCATAGGATGCTAAGTAGTGTTGGAGCCGAACCATAGGATACTGAGTAAAGTTGACCCCAGGGAATGCTGAGTAGTGTAGACTCGAACCATGGGATGCTAAGTAGTGTGGACCCGAACCATAGGATACTGAGTAAAGTGGACCCCAGGGAATGCTGAGTAGTGTAGACTCGAACCATGGGATGCTAAGTAGTGTTTGACCCGAACCGTAGGATGCTTAGTAGAGTGGACCCGAGCAAAGGGATGCTGAGCAGTGCAGACCCGAGCAATGAAGACCTCATTCTCTAGGTACCTCTTTTGTTTTACTTAAAGCTTTAAAGAATGTGACTCTGTGTTTGTTCTGCTTTGAGCTGATCTGGATCTATAAATGTTTCCTTTACGTTTTATACTTAGACCGCAAGCCGGAAGGACCGACAGCATTAGACTGCCATTACTCGCAAGCCGGAAGGACCGACAACATGAGACTGCCATTAATCAACTAATCACTGAGATCACTCAAATGCGACGTGGCGACACAAAAAATCAAGACCACTGCTACTTACATTTTTTGGGCTGTATGGCTGTTGAACTCTCCATAGCCATGGTGACCTTTGAATTGCGAACCTGATCATTTGTCGTTTCAGATGGATCCTTCTTTTTCTTGCAGACTGGGGTAACGTGTCGCTGCGACTGAGCAGGGCCACTGGGGGTTTCTGGCAATGGAGCCCTGCCATGGCCTGAGCTTGATCTTCTCTGCCTCTTCGAAGCCCTATAGTCATGCGTTGGTGGTGGCTTCACTTCACTACCTAAAATAAAATGCACATAAACATTAAGCATTAAGCATTACTTTTCATTCTCTGACCGCTGCACTTCAGTGCTGTTCCCTGAACAAGAAATATATGTTAATATGCAGTTTTGTGCATGCAGTAGGAAGCCTTTGTTACCATTTAAGGAGACCAGGTCTGAGTTGCCCATTGGTCAGAGTTGTTTTGTAGATGTCCTCCACTGATAGAGGGGCACTCACAGTGGTCTTACGCAGCACACCAGGGGCAAGGAGTGGCCTTCAGTAGCACACCAGCAGATCTAAATTTGCAACATTTTTTTGTCTGGAAAGAGAGCTTACTTTTCTTAAGCTGCACCTCTACTGTACTTTTCGGCACCGTGGGGACCAGGGTATTTTGAGCAACATAGTCCTGCATCGTCGTAGTCTTCGGTACACGCTCCTTTTTCCTTATGACTTGGCAATGTCCATGTGCTAGAGCAGATGAACGTGGACTCTCTAGTACTTTATGCGATGTTGTTTCTCCAACTTGGAGGCTATTTGGTCGCTTGTTGACCTCATCAGGGCTGGCTTGTAGCCAATTGCGGTCATCATTTGATTTTTGGAAGCTGTTTTGTCCTGGGTTGTTGTTTCTTCTATTTTTCTACCTAAAAATAAATTAGATGCATCAACATGATGATAAGCAATAAGCATTATGTTTCATACTAACAAACCATTTATTTGGGTCAAAAAGGTGATAATCGGTGACAAGCGGGAGTGAACACATGGCCATGAGAAAGATCTTTCAAATTGAATATGTCAGACAACTATGCTGATTACGCTTGAGTCAGTTTATTTAACATATACACCAATGCTACCAGAGTGTGCATTTTCAGAGTTTTTCGGAACACGAATGACTTATGCACTAACTTTAACCCTTCCCCAGTTGATGATTCTGGTTATTCATGTGCATCATCATTCATAATGCTCGCAAATGTAGTCTAGGGAGTCCTAGCCATAGCGCGCACTGATACTTCATCATCGAATGATGGGATGTTTTCTCTGCGAGGTCTATCTAACATTGATATTTGCCATTAGATCGATCACATTTATAGGACCGAAAGAAAGAAATGATCAGGGATTTTAGTTGCTCAACTACAATCTATCATTTGCTTATATCTATCCTTTGCCTACCTTTAACAGACACTCGGCGGTGAAAGTCCTCCAAAACAATATCTGCAAGAAGAGTGAACACATGGCCACTGTCATTAATGTTTTGAAGATCGTTCCTAACCCGCAGAAGAAGTTGCAATGTGAAGTAATCAACATCATATAGATCTGCATATTTAATTTGGTTCTTTGTTTTCTGCTGCATTTCATCATCCTCATACAGCAAACGTTGATGTCCAGCTTTTGAAGACTGCTTGGCATCCCTAGTAAAGCTACACAATCGTCCATTTGTTTCTATTTCATCCAGGTAGAAATTTATCAAACCGTGCAGTCGGTCTGAAAATCGAAAAAAATATCATTTGAATTTCCTTCATGTCTATTTCCATCATTAATCAACAATGAAGTCATCATCCATATTGGAGTCTGCAAATGTGAGATAGTGTCAATTACATTTTGTGCGCTTTGAGGGTTGTTTTTGTTGAAATGAGTGTTACGGTCGATTGCAAGTCAACCTATAAAATTTGCATCCATGCAGCCTGTGGAAAGACGGTTCAGAAACTGATGACCAATAGCAAAACAGAACTGTTACTTACATTTCTTCGGCTGCAGAACTGCCAATCCCTCCGACGGCATGCCAACCTTAGCCTCTGCCCATTTCGACATAGCTTCCTTTTTTGGGGGAATTGGAGGAACGTATATCTGTGCCTGCTCATACGAACTGGGCGATTCAGGCAATTGAGCCATGCCTTGGGCTGAACTGGATCTAACATTGATCGGTTGTTCTTTTAAAGTTGCATTATTCTGGGATGGTGGTACTTTGACATTCGTTCCTAAAATGAAGTTGTAATAGAAATGTAAGCCTACGATTGTAACAAAAGTAGGTGACTAGATCTAGGAGGAATGCATTGGGCACATATACAATTTAATACACTGATCTAAGTCGACCCTTCAGAGGTGACCTCCAATATCCAATAACAAACTGGGAGCCAAGTTGAGTGCCTTTACGATATTTAGCACACAATGTTTTCAATTATCAGTAAAAGGGCATATAGATGTTGAATTGCTGTGCTTTAAAGGCGGTACGCTCACCAGCCCCAAGTAAGGGTCAGGGTTTGGTCGTGTGTGTTCTTGGGTTCCCTGGCTTCAAATCCAAAAGTGGTGTGCCAGGCAAAAAAGGCCTCTCGGAAATAATTGATTGCTTCTCTGATTTGAATATGGGCTGGGTGACATCTGTCCATTGGATGTGATTGTGCTATTGATTGAAAGGACTGATGATATCAGTTAGACAAGTAAGATGACTTATAAAAACAAGTCAATGAAGATTAGCAAATGATTGCTCTACTCACGTTTCTTAGCTTGCAGAACAGCTGGTGTGTAAGACGCCACAGATACCTGAGTAGTTTCACTGTGACCCGTGTGCATTGTAACAGAATGGGTAACTTGGCTCTCTGCCATGGGTGGCATACTCTGGGATTCTTGCAATGGAACCGTGCCTTTTGATGAGCTGGCTCCGATATAGGTCTTTTGCCTTTCGATAGCCATACTGGTCTGGTTGGGTCTGACCTTTTTCCCTGTAATGAATTAACACGTGCCTATGAATACCAGGAAACGACCGATACTGCATGTAATCAGAACGATGTGGCTGTTAGAGGTGATGTGCTATTGACAAGGTGAGGTGAGAGTAATATTTCTGTGATTGTCTATGCCTTTAGGAACTTGAAAACTTACATGAAAACAGTCATAAATGTAATTGGGATCAAATCACTTTCTTTGATTTTTGACCAACTAGGTGCTCATTATTTCTCCGTTCAGACAACAACAGGTTGTTGATCGACGACTTCATTCGTCTAAAATAGTGATTTCTATATTTGCTGCAAAGCGATAAGGATAAACATGGTCGAACCACTATTTGAATTTCTTAGGTTGCGCAAGGTCTATACACTCTGATGCCAGGGGATGCTGAGTTGAGTGGACCCGAGCATTCTGGTGACCCACTTTCTCTTTTCTTCAAACTTTTGGAAATGTGCGGGAAGCAGTTAAACAAGTCAATGACGATTAGCAAAGGATTGCTTTACTCACGTTTCTTAGCTTGCACAACAGCTGGTGTGTGAGACGCCACGGGGACCTGAGTAGTTTCACTGTGACCCGTGTGCATTGTAACAAATGGGGTAACTTGGCTCTGTGCCAGGGAACGCATGCTTTGGGGTTCTTGCAATTGAGCCATGCCTTGTGCTGAGCTGGCTTCGATATTGGTCTTTTGCCTTTCGATAGCCATACAGTGCTGGCTGAGCGGTTGTCTGACTTTTTTACCTGTAATAAATATACATCTACTTATGACAACCAGGAAACGACCGATACTGTATGTTATCACAACGAAGTGGTTGATAGAGGTGATGTTCTATTGACAAGGTAAGGTGAGAGTAATATTGTCTTTGCATCATCGTTCATGAGGACTGACAAGAAAAAGGTCATGACCGTAATCGGGGTTGAATTCATTCCCTCGCATTTTGCAGCAAATTATACCAAACAAGTAGCTCATTATTTCTCCATTTAGACAACAAGAGGTTGTTGATCAACGACTTGTCTTGTATTTGTCTAAAACATCTATACGCTCGATGATGTAATTTTACAGCCAGGGGATGCTGAGTAGAGTGGACCCGAGCAATTAAAACATCATTCACTGGTGACCCACTTTCTCTTTTTTCTTCAAACTTTTGGAAATGTGTAGGAAGCAGTCCACTGTTTTGCATAGGCTGGGTTGCAGTTCTTCCGTCAATTGAATGTGAGTGTGTGATTGATTGAAAGGGCTGAATATATCATTAAGTAAGATGATTTATCAAACAAGTCAATGACATTTAGCAAAATATTGCTCTACTCACGTTTCCTAGCTTGCACAACAGCTGGTGTGTGAGACGCAACGGGGACCTGAGTAGTTTCACTGTGACCTGTAGGCATTGTAACGAACGGGGTTACTTGGCTCTGTGCCGTGGGAGGCATACTTTGGGATTCTTGCAATTGAGCCATGCCTTGTGCTGAGCTGGCTCCGATATGGGTCTTTTGCCTTTCGATAGCCATACTGGTCTGGTTGGGTGGTGGTCTGACCTTTTTACCTGTAATGAATTTGCATGTTTTTATGAATACAATGAAACGACTGCAACTGCATGTTATCACAACGATGTTGCTGATCGAGGTGATATTGACAGGGTGAGGTGAGAATGATATGATTCTTTGTTATTAATTACTTATACATGAATGCTTACATGAAAATAGTCATCAATAAAATCGGGATTAAATTCATGCTTTCGAACTACAAAGTAAATTCAACACTCTGACGCCAGGAAATGCTGAGTAGTAAGGACTCGAACCATGGGATGCTGAGTAGTGTGGACTCGAACCATAGGATGTTGAGTAGAGTGGACCCGAGCAAAGGGATGCTGAGCAGTCAGTGCGGACCCGAGCACTGAAGACCTCATTCTTTAGGTACCTCTTTTATTTTACTTAAAGCTTTAAAGAATGTGACTCTGTGTTTGTTCTGCTTTGAGCCGAACTGGATCTATAAATGTTTCCTTTACGTTATATACTTAGACTGCAAGCCGGAAGGACCGACAACATGAGACTGCCATTATTCGCAAGCC
The DNA here is from genome assembly GCF_910592395.1 of Lineus longissimus. Lineage (NCBI taxonomy): Eukaryota > Metazoa > Nemertea > Pilidiophora > Heteronemertea > Lineidae > Lineus > Lineus longissimus. The sequence continues at coordinate 13,366,482 of NC_088312.1, forward strand.
GGAAGGACCGACAACATGAGATTGCCATTAATCAACTCATCACTGAGATCACTCAAATGCGACGTGACGACACAAAAAAATCAAGACCACTGCTACTTACATTTTTTGGGCTGTATGGCTGTTGAACTCTCCATAGCCATGGTGACCTTTGAATTGCGAACCTGATCATTTGTCGTTTCAGATGGATCCTTCTTTTTCTTGCAGACTGGGGTAACGTGTCGCTGCGACTGAGCAGGGCCACTGGGGGTTTCTGGCAATGGAGCCCTGCCATGGTCTGAGCTTGATCTTCTCTGCCTCTTTGAAGCCCTATAGTCATGCGTTGGTGGTGGCTTCACTTCACTACCTAAAATAAAATGCACATAAACATTAAGCATTAAGCATTACTTTTCATTCTCTGACCGCTGCACTTCAGTGCTGTTCCCTGAACAAGAAATATATGTTAATATGCAGTTTTGTGCATGCAGTAGGAAGCCTTTGTTACCATTTAAGGAGACCAGGTCTGAGTTGCCCATTGGTCAGAGTTGTTTTCTCATAGATGTCCTCCACTGAAAGAGGGGCACTCACAGTGGTCTTACGCAGCACACCAGGGGCAAGGAGTGGCCTTCAGTAGCACACCAGCATATCTAAATTTGCAACATTTTTTTTTCAAGTCTGGAAAGACAGCTTTCTTTTCTTTGGTTGCACCTCTACTGCACTTTTCGGCACCATGGGGACCAGGGTAGTCTGAGAATTATAGTCATGCGTCCTGGAAGTCTTCGGTACACGTTCCTTTTTCTTTAAGACTTGGCAATGTCCATGTGCGAGAGCAGATGAAAATGAACTCTCTGGTACTTTAATGAGATGTTGTTTCTCCAACTTGGAGGCTACTTGGTCGCTTGTCGACTTCATCAGGGCTGGCCTGTAGTCGATTTCGGTCATCGCTTGATTTTCGGACGCCGTTTTGTCCTGGGTTGTTGTTGCTTCTATTTTCCTACCTAAAATTTAATTAGATGCATCAAGCATAAAGCATTATGTTCTTTACTTACAAACTATTTCTCCTGGTCTAAAAAATGATAATCGGTGACAAGTGGGAATATTGACTACTGATTAGTTGATTAATGGAACGCTAAAAAAAAGAGCATATTAAGGAAAATCTTTCAAATTGAATATGTTTGACAACAATGCTGAATATTAGCAAAATTAAACTGCTACTTACCTTTCTGAGTCTGCACAACTGCCGATCCCTCTGATGACATGGGGACCGTAGCCTCTGCGAACTTCGATATAGTTTCCCTTTTCTTGAGAATCAAAGGAACGCGTATTTGTGCCTGGTCATACAAACTGGGCGATTCAGGCAATTGAGCCACGCCTTGGGCTGAACTGGATCTAACATCGGTCTGCTGTTCTTTTAAAGTTGCATTATTCTTGGATGGTGGTACTTTGACATTCGTTCCTAAAATAAAGTTGTAGTAATATTGTTAGCCTAAGATTGCAGGTGACTAGATCTAGGAGGAATGCATTAGGCACATATACAACTTGATACACTGATCGAACTCGACTCCTCAGCGGTGACCTCCAATGTCTAACAGACTGGGAGCCCAGTTTAGTTCGTTTACATTATTTACCACACAATGTTTTCATTTATCAGCAAAAAGTCCTCAGCGGTGACCTCTAATGTCTAACAGACTGGGAGCCCAGTTTAGTTCGTTTACAATATTTACCACACAATGTTTTCATTTATCAGCAAAAAGTCATTACTAATAGATTTTGCATTCCTGGGCTTCAGAGACGGTACGCTCACCAGCCCCCCAGTCAGGCTTGGGGTGTGGTCGTGTGTGTTCTTGGGTTAGTGGTGTGCCAGGCAAAAAAAGGCCAATCGGAAATAATTGATTGCTTCAATGATTTGAACATGGGCTGGGCGACAGTACATCTGTCAATTGGATGTGATTGTGTAATTTATTGAAAGGACTGATGATATCAGTCGGTGAGATGACTTACAAAAACAAGTCAATGGCGATTAGCAAATGATTGCTCTACTCACGTTTCGTAGCTTGCGCAAGAGCAGGTTTGTGTGACGCCACGGGGACCTGAGTAATTTCACTTTGATCCCTGTGCATTGTAACAAATGGGGTAACTTGGCTCTGCGCTGAAGGCATTCTTTGGTTTTCTCCCAATGGAGCCGTGCCTTGTGCTGAGCTGGCTCCGATATAGGTATTTTGCCTTTCGATAGCCATACTGGTCTGGTTGGGTGGTGGTCTGATTTTCTTACCTGTAATGAATAAACATGTGCTTACATGGCTTGTGAATACCAGGAAACGACCAATACTGCATGTAATCACAACGATGTTGCTGATTAAGGTGATATTGACAAGGTGAGGCGAGAGTGATAATTCTGTGATTGTCTATGCTTTAACGTACATAAAAACTCATACGAAAACAGTCATTAACGTAATCGAATTCATATCTTCGATTTTTTAAGTAAATTTTAACCAACTAAGTGAAGTGCTCATTATTTCTCCGTTTAGACAACAAGAGGTTGTTGATGTAGGATTTAATTTGTCTGACACAGTAATTTCCATATGTGCTGCATAGTGATAAGGAAAAACAAGTAGTGAGCCGCTATTCATATTTCTTAGGCTGGTCAATTAACTTCTATATACTCTGATGCCAGGGGATGCTGAGTAGTGTGGACCCGAGCAATTGGGACCTCATTCTCTGGTGACCCACTTTCATTTTTTTTAAAGTGTAGGAAGCAGTTAACTGTTTCGCATGGGCTGGGTGGCAGTACATCTGTCAATTTGATGTGATTGTGTTATTGATTGAAAGGGCTGGTGATATCAGTTAGTAAGATGATTTATCAAAACAAGTCAATGACATTTAGCACAATATTGCTCTACTCACGTTTCTTAATTTGCACAACAGCTGGTGTGTGAGGCGCCACGGGGACCTGAGTAGTTTCACTGTGACCTGTAGGCATTGTAACAAACGGGGTAACTTGGCTCTGTGCCGTGGGAGGCATACTTTGGGTTTCTCCCAATGGAACCGTGCCCTATGCTGAGCTGGCTCCGATAGCTGTCCTTTGCCTTTCGATAGCCATAATGTTCCGGTTGGTTTGTGGCCTGACCTTTTTACCTGTAATGAATTTACATGTGCCTATGAATACCAGGAAACGACCGAAACTGCATGTTGATCACAATACGATGTTGCTGTTAGAGGTGACATTAACAAGGTGAGGTAAGAATGATATTTCTGTGATTGGCTATGCTTTGGCGTACACGAAAACTCACATGAAATAAGTCATTAACGAAATCAAGGTTGAATTCATTCCTTCGAATTTCAAAGCACTCTGAAGACAGGGTATGCAGAGTAGTGTGGACTCAATCAATTATAAGACCGCATTATCATCTGCTTTGAGCTGAACTGGATCTATGAACGTTTCCTTTACGTTAAACACTTAGGCTGCAAACCAGAAATATTGGATCGACACGCACAACATGATACTGCCATTAATCAACTCATACTGAGGTGAAATGTAATTTGTATATGTAAAATGATTGTTAAATGCCACTCTGCATAAAGCATCGAGATCACTCAAATGCGACGTGAAGACACAAAATACCAACTTATTATGCTCATCCCCAGAGAGTCAGATTGGTTATCAACACATTCAGTACTTACATATTTTTGGCTGCATGGCTGTTGTACTCTCTACAGCAATTGTGACCTTTGAAGTGCGGACCTGATCATTCGTTGTTTCTGATGGCTCCTTCTTGTTCTTGCAGACTGGGGTAACGTGTCTCTGCACCTGAGCAGGGCAATTGTGGGTTTCTGGCAATGAAGCCCCGTCATGGCCTGAGCTTGATCTTCTCTGCCTCTTCGAAGCCCTATATTCATGCGTTGGTCGTGGTTTCATTTTACTACCTAAAATGAAATGCACATAAACATTAAGCATTACTTTCATTCTCTGACCGTTTAAACTCAGTGCTGTACCAAGAAAAAGAAATATATGATAATTTGCAGTTTCGTGTATGTAGGAGGACGCCTTGTGCAACCAATTATTAAATGAGACCAGGGCTGAGTTGCCCATTGGTCATTTTCTCATAGATGTCCTCCACTGATCGATGTCTTCCACTGATAGCGGGACACTCACAGTGGTCTTATGTAATACACCAGGGGCAATTAGTGGCCTTCAGTAGCACATCAGCAGATCTAAAACTTCGCAACATTTTTTTTTCAAGTCAGGAAAGTCAGCTCACCTTTCCTAGGTTGCACAACAACTGCACTTTTCGGCACCATGGGGACCAGGGTAGTTTGAGCAATGCAGTCTTGCGCCGTCGTAGTCTTCGATTCACGTTCCTTTTTCTTTATGACTTGGCAATGTCCCTGTGTGAGAGCAGATCAACGTGAACTCTCTGGTACTTGAATGTGGTATTGTTTCTCCATTTTGGAGGCTACTTGGTCGCTTGTCGACTTCATCAGGGCTGGCCTGTAGCCGTTTTCGGTCGTCGCTTGATTCTTGGACGCCGTTTTGTCCTCGGTTGTTGTTGCTTCTATGTTCCTACCTGAAAATAAGTTAATTAGATGCATCAAGCAATAAGCATTATGTTTTGTATTTACAAATCATTTGTTTTGGTCTAGACAGTGATAATCTGTGACGAGTGGGATATTGACTACTGGTTGGTTGATTTATGGACCGCTCAAAATAGCACAAGAAGGACCTTTTATATTGAATATGTTAGACAACTATGCTGATTCCTCTTGTAGCCCAGATTCTGTGGTTACTTAGATGAAATATGTCTCATCTGAGTGGCTGAGTTCAGTGGCAGACCGAATTCCTTCTCAAACAACCCAATACTTCCTTGGCTGTAGAAATGGTGAGTGGATCATTTTATTTGACATCTAATATAAAGCAACCCGTGTATATTAATGGTATCACAATGTTGTTCACCACATTCAGTTTGACCTGATCACCATCAGAACACGAATGACTTTTGCACAAATTCCGACCCCTGATGATTCTGGTTATGTCATCGGTTGTCATAAGGGGGTCCTCGCCGAATAGGGCGTTATCTCTGCTAGGTCTATCTACAATTATATTGTTAAATGCCATTAGATCACATAGGACCGAAAGAAAACAATGATCAGCGATTTTAGTTGCTCATTCAACTACAATCTATCCTTTGCTTAAACAACAAACATTCTTACCCTCCGATTTATCATTCTTTTGTTTCATATGTTGGTCAGGGCAGTCAGATGGTGTTTGAATACCTGTACGAGATGTATCATTCTGAAAGATTAGCAAAAAAACGAACATGTCACACATTCCAGTCATTCAGTCTCTCCCTCTGTCAGTCAATTAAAAACGCTCTCAGGAGACGTTTGATACTACATTTATTTCACTCGAATTGCATGCATAGTCACGTGCTCATGGACTTACAGCACACTGAAATCCATCATGGTGTAATATTAAATCTTTTTAATAAAAGTCCAATATTTAAGCTTTAATACAACAAAACTGCCCCCCCCCCCCTTACGTGAGACTGCAGTATCTTCACTTTTTGGCGAAATTGAGATTTTCTTTGACATATTAAAAGTAGGCCTACCCAAGTGACCGAAATGTTTCCCTGGTAGCTGAGGATACCTATATTCTGTTGTGCAGTCCTTCAGTAAGCCTTTTAACCCAAAGTCTGACCATTAAGCCATGCGGAAGGAGTTTCCTGCAATTATTGATTACTAGGCCTACGTAAGCTTACCTTTTGAGATCGCCAAGGTAGATCATCTACTCCATAGTCATAGCGTAGTTCTTCGCCAATGTTTATATCACGTTTGGCAAAAAGACAGAGGGCTGGACTCCCGTCTGCTGCTAAAACCTTTTTCATTAGGCAGTTGTCTGCACCATTCCACGCGTCGTTTGCCAGCCTCCCTAGTGTGCCAGTGTCTTTGGTGGCATCAACACTATAAAGAAATAAATGTGTAATAAAGTGGTAATACATAGACAGGCCACACTTAATACTGGCGACTGGGGAGGGGGGGGGGGGGGTGAATTATATTGATCGGGTAAGAACATCTGTGACTGCCGAGAATGACATTTGCAAATATTCAGTATAGCCATATAGGGAGTGTAGTGAGATCAAACTTGAGATATCTTCCTAGACTACAAGTCAGTCGATCAGGTGCTGCACATGATATTTACCATAGGGTGCTAGTGTTGTGTTTGAAATGAAACATGAAGGAGCCTTTCTTTTTCTTGTCGTAGGTTTTCTCTCGACGCCGTGCCTCATCTTCTTTGATTAAAACGCCGTGATAGTCGAGCAAGAAGGAGCCTTTGAAATGCTTCCTGCAGGCGAATACGCCCCAACCTAGAAGTAGATTATTATTGAATAGAACAATAAAAATGTAAAGGCTGGCAAATGGATAACAAGCAGTTGTCACACCGGTGGCCCAGTGGTAGCGCGTCGGTTTTGTGATCGGAAGGTCGTTGGCTCGATACCCGACCGACGAGTCGTTACTATGTTTCTCCTACTGGTTAAGTTCAAGACGTACGGCCGCTGAGGGGCTCCTAGTGAAACCCCTCATTGATTTCTCTGGATTCTGAAATAATAATAATCCAAAGCGCTGGGACGAGCTGTGAAAATAGATGAAGTTATCATTATTACCGGCATTTAACATCTTGATTATATGAAATGAATTACTGAGCTGTTTCACTAAGGCTATTAACCCACTGCACTTTTGACATTTACTTGGCTAGGCGCCACCCATAAGGACGCAGGGTGATGTTGGCTATACCACTATGGATTCGCCGCAGAGCAGACCAATCTCCAATAAAGGAAGAGTTGGGGACAAGCATTAGCATTCATGAGAGTAGGGCCCAATTGTTTTTGGTAGCGTGGAAAAAAACTTATCAACGTTTCAGTCATGTACACTCATGGTCAAAAGTTTATGGACACCAGTTATTGCACATTTTCTCAGAAACGGCTGATCCTCTTGAACCCAAATTGTTACCACTGGTGAAAAAACTCCTTGGCTATCGAATGATATCATAGTTCATATCAAAGTTATTACATAATTTTGAGAGGCGTGTATTTTTTACTTTTTTGTTGAAGGATTTTTCAAAATCAAAGTAATCTGGCATCATACAGATAACAATGCTTAGACTTTCTGTGAAGAAATTTTTTGAAAATATCATTTACTTTTCATGATGTATCAAAATATCAAAGTGTTGAGATTCTGAAAATTTTGAGATTTTTCTGATTTTTCGATATATCCTGGTAGTACACATGTCCCCTGAATGATTGGTGAATTTTTCTTATTTTCAACTAAAGGAACATCTCAGAACTATGATTTGAAAATTTTGATACTTCCCAGTATCGACCTTTTCTCAGCAATATGAGTTGCTAGCTGGGCTAAATTGGTGCCAATCCTTAATTGGGTATGACTTCTCAATGATACAGTTGCAAAAACCCCAAAAATATCAAAATATCAGAATTTTTATTTTTTAATACATCTCAAAACTGAAATGAGATTTTTCATTTGTTTCACAGATAGTCTTAACAATGTGTAAGGTATAATGTAGGGTAAATTTGTGTTTGAAAAATCAATTCACAAAAAAGTGAAAAATAGATGCCTATCAAAATTATGTAATAACTTCGTTATGCAATTGGTCCGTATAACAACTATGATATAATTCGATAGCCAAGAAAATTCTCCACAAGTGGTGAAAATTTGGGTTCAAGAGTATCAGCCATTTCGGAGAAAATGTGCAATAACTGGTGTCCATAAACTTCTGACCATGAGTGTACTTATGAAGCAGAAAGTTAAAATCGTAAGGAAATGGCTCAGACAAGGCTGGTAAGTGGATGACAGTGTAGACCGTAATTAGGAAGTCGGAATCATTCTTGGTGATTCATTCAATCTTGGAGGAATTAAAGCCATACCATTTTACCAACCGCCGAACTAGACTCGTACATTATTCCTAGACATCCTATGTGCACCTTCAGGAATCTCCTCATGAAAGACAAAAACCTCAATTCAGGATAACGATGGGACATTTACTTGTGAAATGCCGGTCATTAGATAGGCCGGGCTAGAGGAGGAAAGCAATATATCTGTATAGCATTGGTATGCCTGCCTTCCCCTCCGACATACGACGTATGTGCAGACAAAATAAAACATATTGCTCATTTTGCTTCAGGGTAACTTGTGATTCGCAAGTATGATTACATTTTCATTCGATTGAGTTGTTTGACAAAGAGAGGGCACGGAAGTTTCTGTTTTGCTTTGATCAATACATGTGAGTTAGGCATGTTATAGGTGGACCAGTATAACATGCCAGGTTTATGTCTCCCTCTGACCGATGGCACACAAAACAGGCGCCTGCCTTCCTTGAGCTACATGTACATGATCTTAGGTGGACCAGTATAACATGCCAGGTTTATGTCTCCCTCTGACCAATGCCACACAAACAGGCCCCTGCCTTCCTTGAGCTACATGTACATGATCTTAGGTGGACCAGTATAACATGCCAGGTTTATGTCTCCCTCTGACCAATGCCACACAAACAGGCCCCTGCCTTCCTTGAGCTACATGTACATGATCTTAGGTGGACCAGTATAACATGCCAGGTTTATGTCTCCCTCTGACCAGGCGCCTGCCTACCTTAAGCTACATGTACATGATCTTAGGTGAACCAGTATAACATGCCAGGTGTATGTCTCCCTCTGACCAATGCCACACAAACAGGCCCCTGCCTTCCTTGAGCTACATGTACATGATCTTAGGTGGACCAGTATAACATGCCAGGTTTATGTCTCCCTCTGACCAGGCGCCTGCCTACCTTAAGCTACATGTACATGATCTTAGGTGAACCAGTATAACATGCCAGGTGTATGTCTCCCTCTGACCAATGCCACACAAACAGGCGCCTGCCTTCCTTGAGCTACATGTACATGATCTTAGGTGGACCCGTATAACATGCCAGGTTTATGTCTCCCTCTGACCAATGCCACACAAAAAGGCGCCTGCCTTCCTTGAGCTACATGTACATGATCTTAGGTGGACCAGTATAAAACGCCAGGTTTATGTCTCCCTCTGACCAATGCTACACAAACATGTCCCCCCCCCCCGCTGTCATCGCATTAAATGGCAAATGCAACGGAATAAAAATAAATTTACGTCTTGCCCAGAAATCGATTCACCAAAATGATATGGACTAGAGGGTTTAATCTTACACATAATCAGCTAGTTTGATCACACACAATGGGAAGGGCTAGATAAGGGATAAGTATTGAATCTGAGCTAATGAAGATAAACAACAGCACAGAAATACTGGCAATTTCACAATGAAGAGGAATAACGGAGGGAAATTAGTCATTTTGCTCAAATGCCGCTATTGCGCCCAGTCATATGTCACAAGTTATAAACCATCAAGCACTTGGACAATGGTGCCCTAATAACAATGTTGGTGATAATACCCAACCCACCCCTCTTATCTGGGACAATCAAGCATTCGTTTTGATGAAACAACCCCATGTGATCGCCGGCCATGCATCTTGCAGTTTGCCCATTTGATCAAATTACCTCCCGTAATCAGTTGAACCATCAAAGGCGCGAGGGACATGAGTGAATAATCTAGGCTAATTGATCCTATTTAAGGCCTATAAGATATTTAGCTGTCACACAGGCATTACATTTTCACCGTTGATTCAGGCATGCACACTTTAAAAGGTGATACGTGTACTACAGTATTACAGCAAAACGTTGTTATCTGACAAATAGTGACGGAACTTACCGATAGATTTGTCAATGTAACGCCTCTCAAATCCCGGTGGATCAGTGCCTTTCACCAAGTACTCCTCATATGATGGACTATCAGAAGAAGCACTTTTGATCCGTCTGCTAGATCTTCTCATCATTATCTGCAACAATGCAATACATGGTTATGATATAATTCTACATCATGCGGACTGTCTCAACGGAACGTGGAATTCGGGCTGTTTGTCGTGGATGAGCGACATCGCCTAGCCTCAACACCAATGAGTAAAAAAACGGAATGCCTACAAAAATGGTTAGACTCCCCAACCAAAAGCATACCAGCGACACATCTGTATGAAGGAGGGGTTCACCCTGCCCCCCGAATGGGTATTTCCGGTAATTCCGAAGGGGGGTTCGTTTTCGCAAAATAAATAGATTTAGAAGAGGCAATTCTTTCTCTTGGAATCTCGCGCTAACGGGGTTGTTCGCTGCCCCGGCAGCCCCCCCCCCTTTACTCATGCACAGACTCGCCCGTTTCCTGAATATAATCAACCCAATGATTCGGAAAAAGCCTCCTTGATTTCTTATACATGTACCTCACAAATTAATGCTCCTGTCGATCCGAGATCGCTTGATTCCTTGCATATTTCACAATGAATCATTTCAAAATTAATAATGTCTCATATCATTCCCAATAATTTCACGACGACCTAAATATTCTCAAAAATACGACCGGGATGGGCCGGAGCAACCACCGACTTGGACCGGGAAACTTGTTAAGTGAAGTTTATGGGAAATGATTTCAGCTGGAGGAGGCCAAATGCCAATGATTTTATGTCTTCTTGTAGCTCAATCAAGCAAAAATTCGTTACTAACAATGCATGAAAATTCCTTGACAAGTAAGACCTAGAATGAGTTAGAATAGTATCAAAATGAAGAGAGGATACTTACCCGCGCAATACGTATCGCAACACCGAATAAAAAGCTATGAACAGCTCGGCAGGATCGTTACTTGTGATGCCAAAGTCGGCTGTATGCGCCTTTTTAACCCGGTCACGGAATTTACGCGCCTAAAAAATATTTGCATACAAAGCACCTTTTTTTTCGCTTGGCACGGTTACCAGTTCCCGCTCTTCGAGGACATGGTGATAAGAAACAGGAAATGTGCGGCCTGTGACAATTATACAAAAACTTTTTTTAGCTGTATATGAGCTATGTGGTTGCATCAAAGTGTGTGAATCGAGGCTCGGAGGTCACTTCAAAAACTTCGAAATCTTGCACAAGGCCGATAGCTGTTTGGGAGTGGATAGTTTTGCTTCCGTAGCATTACAAACGGTTATCTAAATTTGAACGGCATACCGATATCATTTCTTTCAAGTGAAGAAAGTATCTATGTAGGCCTAGCTCCACACAAAACTTCCCTTTGACTGGCGACAAAATGCTCCCCGCCGGCCATGCAAAATCACATATACCGTAACGTGGACCTATGCAACGACTGTGACCAGTCGCAGTTATAGAGGGGCAATAAAGATACGGATTTGGCGTTCCATAGAGTCATCAACTGTATTTCCTCCAACATAACAGCAACACTCGAAGAGACGTCACAGACATGATCCGCGGGTATAACTGGCCAGCCGGTCAACGGTGATCGGTAGCCGTGGAGCTCACATGCAACAATTGCCAATTTGCTATTTGCCTATTTTCAAACTTGCCCAATGACCACAATAAAACAGACCCGCTTGGCACAGGCTTATACTTTACAATAGAATCTGGGCTGTCCCGACATTTGGTCCTAAGGGGTCAATTAATTAATTCAATTGATTTATTCATCAACACCTGCAAATGAGAAATAGTTATACATCATTCACGTCACAGAAAACAGACCAATGCAAACCCAAGCATTCTGGCTACGGCCGATGCAACGGGCGAGGAGAGAATGATTATGTCATGTCGGCCTGTCAGGACATACCAGATTAGATTCTTCAATATGTGACAACAGAGTATTGCCCATGTGGAATGGAGTCTACAGTAGTGATTCATCTTTATGAGGACAATGTTTTTTTTTCAACGGCGTGGTCCATATCGACCGCAGAATGAATCATCGTATCTCACCGCATCATAACAAGTGTTTTTTTCCCCTAAGCAGCACAGATTTTGCACAATTAGGCCAAAAGTAGCGAACACACCATCTCCAAAATGTTCACAGCCAAGAATTTGCTAAAACGAACAAATTTAGTATAGACTGCTGACCTGAACCCCTCCTCCTCCTCCAAGTATGATATACATTATACACCGGGCTCACTTCTGATGAATGACTGAACTTGCCGAACTTGGGAACGGAGGCAGTTACCGTTCTCAGGGGACTCGAAATACTAGGGAGGTTAAGAACTCAAACGATAAACCAACGGTAACGGCATTGAAGTCTACCGTTTCAATGATGGATAGATGTCGTTTGGTTCAGAAGGTCATTACATTTTTATCTTGGAGTAACATACGTTCAATTTATGCGCCTTTTGTGAGCGTAGTGCAGACCTTTATTCTGATTATGAAATGTGTAACGAAGCTGTGGGACACAACAACCCAGCTGGGTCCGGTTGCTCAATCAGCATTATCGTTAACTCCAACGTCAGCGCTTTTTCCAAATCGATGATATTCAACTGTCACACAAGTGTCTGGATGCGATAGTGCGTAAAATAACAAAGGAGATGAGCGTGATGCGCCAACGCCGACGCTCATATGGAAACGGGCCTTTAGTGCTAACGTTGGCGTTAATTCTAAGGCTGATTGAACAACCGGGCCCAGGTTAGGTTGCGCTTAACTATAATCTGCAACAAAGGAACTCGACGACTTCATTCACTCTAACAGAAGGACCGGTGTAGAAGTTCAAAATGTCCTGGGATAAAATGTCCAGGAACAAAGGATTCCTTTTTGCGGTGAGCCATTGGACTTGCATTCTTTTACACCGGGAACGTCTAAATTACTCAAAGCTGATGAGGTAATGCATTGAAACGCAGTGTACAATTATAGGCCTTTGGTAGGCCAAGAGATGTTTGCGCACGTTTCGATTGTAACAAGTCACACTAAGGCATTATATAAGTCAGTTAATATGCCTTCTTCTGGTTTTCCTGACTCGGACCAGTGTTAGCCTCACGAACATTTTACGTTTCCCGAAGTATGCCTCTCAACCCAGCGCTATTTATTTACAATAAACGTACCGTTGTCGCTTATCGTTTAAGTTCTTGACCTCCCTAATAAGAAACAAGATATGCGCGGGCATTGAGGCAATCAAAAATACATTAAGCTTTTTTAGCTCGGGGAAGCAAGCACTTGTGCTAGAAATACGTCCTTATTTCAAGTGATGACTCAGCGTATCATCCGGACACGTTAACCCATCTGCCCTCCAGCATAGGCTTTTCAGAAACGACAAGTGCCTTATCGCAGTCCTTGGTCCTTTTAATTACGACCACCCCTGTTTAATTACTGCAAATAGCCCCCCCCCCTCCTGTAACGGGCCTGCAAGAGAGTCTTTATGCTGTCGTGATTCTAGTTTATCTCCACATGGCCACCGACAGAACACTCGAAATGTGACATCACAGACAAGATACTTCGACGTGACTTTGCCGAAGACAAATACCTGAGTGTGCGACCATGAACGGCAATCGGACTTTTGACCAGGACAATGTGTTATCATCGCCCGCTAGCCATGGCTTGTTCATTCGTTGATGCCTCCCAAGGAAACATGACAACAAGGTTTTGCTGCGGGGGCGATGACCTTACCACTTCTTGATATGTACGCATATTATTGATCGGTATCAGTTTTTCGACTCCTGGAAATTTGGCCTACAAGCAAGGAGAACCTATAATGTGCAACTATATGATCCCAATCGCCGGTCGGCGAGTCCATTATGAGCTACTGAATTGTTAGGATCACATGTACTTGTACATGCGTTGGAAATCGTTGCTACAAGCAGGAACCGGTCATCCCTGGCCGTAATCATTTTTAAACTCGAATTGTTCAGCCAAAACTGTAATCCCAAGCAGTTGCCTCCGCATGGAAGAATTGGAGTAAAATGCAACTTGTTATCTGTACTTTTTTTGCTCGCAAAGACACGCGTCGTTATCCCCATTTGCCCGCGAATTTTAGAACTGGCCAAATCTATAAATCATAAGTACTGTTAAATCCTATTAATCAACACGCCGCATTTCTATCCAACTGGACCCGGTTGCTCAATCAGCACTGGAGTTAACGCCAACGTTAGTGCTCACGCTGGCTTTAATTATAAGAGCTGGTAAGAGTTTAATTTGGATTGACATTCCAAATTACTGTAACGTGACACAGTTTTTGCCTAAAATCGATGATATTCAACTGTTACACAAGTGAGATTTTAAAGCCAGCGTCAGTGCTAACGTTGGTGTTAACTCTAACACTGATTAAGCAACCAGTCCCGGGTCATGAAAAATCCTTATCTTACTGCGGTCATTTGGGTTTTTTACCATAGATTTCTTCACCTTATGGCGATATCATCACTTTTCCCGGCCCGAGATGAGATGCCGCTGCAGAAAGAATCAATTATTTCGGTATCCTATCAGGCCTACCAAACAGATGAAAAAGCAAAAAAAAACAAGAGTTTTCATCACTCCACTGCTCACCAAAATAGTCACGAAAACTGGTTCAGTCAAATAAAACTTGGCCCTTTTCAAGCCGCTTGTAATAGCTGAATGGCTCAGGCACAGAGATGAAGAATCAGAGTATGGGGAAACAGATGGCAAAGTTACTTGGAAAGTTTCGTTCGTTGGTTAGGTGGAGCAATAGAGAAAGTCTTTCTCTATCGGGTTTGTGCCACAAAATTTCCTAATGCTTCTACCTACACAATGCCGAAAACCGTGCTGAAAACAATCGCATTTTGAGGAAGTTATAAAACAGCAACATTCGGCAACGTTTTCACCCTTCATATCAATCCTAGGATTTTTTTTAAGCCAGGGAGGTAGGCTATTCTCTGCCAAATCTGGACACCAACTCAATACACCTTCCCTAAAGGACTTTCCGACAGTATGTATTGGGGCGAAAGTGGCAGTTGCTAATGTAGGCTATCTATAGATAGGCCTGTGTAGGCCCACTGGCTAACTTGTCAACGATAGGTCTCTTTTTAAATATTTTGCGGCCCTTAAAAGGGCCATTGATCTTGCTATTCCAGCAGCGAATCAGTCTTGTGTCTCTTCCGCGGAAGATTCAGAGTCTGATCCGGTCTTGGAGATCTTTAACCTCTTGCGCCTGGATGCGGGCATAATGATTATACATATGATTCATCATCTCTGCCGTTGTCAATCTCATCTTGATCACATATCGCAAGCCTCGGTGACCGCTGGTGGTGGCTCTAGCTAACTTGTTCCGGATACGGCGAATGTGTCTCTCCAAGACGATTATCTGATCAACCGCCTTCATAAATTTCCGGAAGGCTTCGTTACGCTTCGTGGTCAGGAGGCTGGTACTTGCTGGATTCATCTTGAGTTGGGATATGACGATTTAGATCTCTGGCTGGGTTTTTATCTACTACCCACCAGCGTCACATTCCATTAGTGTCAAGTGTGACAAATGCCTGTTTTTTGTTGGACCTAGCGTCAGTGTTTAAATTGTTGTTCACTGCAGCTGTGATTGTTGACTGCTTTGGGTACGACACCTAAGGTGATTAGCATCCTTTCCCGATATTCTTGGATGGGCAGGTGCTTCAACATCTTGGATAAGTCTTGCGGCAATGGCTCAATCCATTCGACCGTAATGAAACCGGGGTGGAACTTGCTTTTTCTCATTTGCTCTCATTTCTTGGACTACTGTACGTCACGTCACCAGCTAACAGCTGCCGTCGACGTAGCTAGGCTTATTGTATTCGGCTAAGAGTGAGTCACATTAGGCATATAGTCGGATTTATAAGTAAATGTCACTGCCCTTTTGGGTCGCTGTGCAAAAACTACTGGGCCGGTTTCTTCAAAGTTTGGTTTTTCTTGAATCTAATTTCGGGACTCAAAACAATTTCCATGTAGTTTCGAATGAGATGTACCAAATATCCTTAAGAATAACTTGAACGAAGTTGTGTCCCGTAAAAAAGAAACACGCCTTTTATTTGCCCCTTTTGATCTTTCACTTTACATAACATGACTTTGGAGATTCTTACGATGATGATGATGTCTTCATCTATATAGTGATGGCGGCGGTGGCGGCGGCGGTTCAATCTGTAAAATTAATCATTCAAATAAGCCTAATGCTAGTGATACTACCTAAAAGATATTAACATGAGAAATATATTGATATAAATCGGGAACCGGAATCAAACTTACAAAGCTGGGGACTCTTAAGTTTCTCTGGAATTTAACTTGAAAGTAATACATATAAGTAGCCTTTAAATGATCATCTTGCTTCCTTGACGGTGTACATCTCACTGACTCCAGATGACCCAAAAATCTTCAATGACTTCAACATGAACTTTGTGACAGTATTAATTAACTTTTACGGCTTGACACTCTGGGAACTGCTAAGATAAGGCTAAAGTTCAGATAGGCCTACATAAATCAATAGAAAGAGAAACAGTTAGCCAGCATGAAGGATAAGAAATATGTAATATATATATATTGATTTTGTCTGTAACATTCCGGCCCCATAAATGCGTCCTAGCCTAGCATTTACCTAATATTCAAATCTACAAGAGACAAAATCCCTAAATCTACAAACAACCAGCCGCACATGGGCCTACATGCATACCGTAATACATATCATGGATGAGCAGTCAAAGGTTGTATGTGACAAGGTCACGCGCATCGTGTGTCATAAACATTGCCTCCCAAAAGAAACATGCTGGTCAGATGAAACTCATTAGATATCAACAGACGACTCGAGTAAACATAGCTTCGTGACAGGTCGTGTCAGCTCATTGTGATGTGTTTTGATCTTGGCTGACCTTACCAGGTTGTCCTTACCAGGATACGTCTCAATTACTCGTCCCAACAACCAGGAATTCCTGTGAGCATTGTCATCTACAATCAGAACCAGGTCATCTGGCTTCAGGTTTTGACTTGCGTGACACCACTTCTGGCGCTCTTGCAGTGCAGTCAGATACTCCTTGGTCCACCTACGCCAAAACAAATCAGCAAGATACTGTACTTGCTTCCATTTCCTTCTGTACAGATCGGCCTCATCAAACAGTCCAGGAGGTTGACAGGTTCCGGGGCGCAGGAGCAGCAAATGGTTTGGTGTGATGGGTTGTAAGTCATCTGGGTCATCTGACAGCTTCGTCAGGGGTCTTCCATTTATTATGGCTTCGACCAGACACATCATTGTGTGAAGAGTATCGTCTGTCAGGTTCTGCTGCTTTATTATGCCATCTAGCACTTTCCTTACAGACCTGATTTGCCTCTCCCATACACCCCCCATATGGGATGCTGCAGGGGGATTGAAAACCCATGTGATTTCTCGTTGGCGCATGTACTCCTCAATACGGCTGAGATTCCATTCCCGTATTGCTTTCTTTAACTCTTTCTGAGCACCCACAAAGTTTGTGCCATTATCGGATCGGATCCTGATCGGCATCCCTCGCCTACTAACGAATCTCTGCAGGGCATTGATGAACGAATCAGTTGTAAGATTCTCTGCCACCTCAATGTGTATGGCCCGGGTCGTGAGGCAGGTAAATATGCAGCCATACCGCTTCACCATGCTGCGGCCTCGTTTAACTTCAAATGGGCCGAAGTAGTCCAATCCAACATGACAAAAGGCGGCTCTAGGGGAAGCAACACGGTCACTTGGCAAGTCTGCCATTTGTTGAATCATTGGTTTCACATTTCTTTTGCGACAGTGCAGACATTTTGTGTTGTTCCTTCTTACGGCCAGCCTTCCCTTGATTATCCAAAATTTCTGACGGACTTCCGTCAGTACCCTTTCCGATCCCGAGTGGCCCGTCAAATTATGATAGTAACGAACTATCAAGTCCACCACATGGTGTTTCTTCGGCAATATGATCTGGCGCTTGGTTTCATCAGGAAGGTTGGAGTTTTCCAATCGACCACCCACACGCAGGATCCCATCGCTGTCCAGCACTGGGTTCAGCTTCTTTAGCTTGCAGGTCTTGAAGTTTGCCTGAATGTCACCAAATGCCTTCTTCTGCACGAATTTCAGCACCTCCTGCTCAACTTCCAAAAGTTCATCTACAGTGAGGCCACGTCTTGGAGGGGTCATGGCAACTTGTCCGGGAATGTCCTTATTCTTGACCTTCTGGTGTAGCACCTTCTTCAGTCGCAGCATCCATGCAATCCCTTTCTTGAGCCTATACCAACAGGAATAGTGATTTATCATCGTGCTGATTGCCTGTTGTCCTCCATCCTGAGTCGGGTTCGTTGCATAAACCTTCACCTCCGGTTTGACCTCAATCATTCCTTCAGTCTCAATAACAATGGGCTCTTTAGGCCATTGCGTCTCCTGCTGTTTCAAGAATTCTGGTCCGTTTCTCCACCGATCATTTCCGCTTCCAATCAATTCATCGGCTGTCATACCCCGTGATACATCATCTGCCGGATTCTGATCTGTGGGTACATGCCTCCACTGAGTAGGCACTGTGCTCTCGTGGATTTTAGCCACCCTGTTTGCCACGAAGGTCTGGTATCTCTTTGTCTCATTCCTTATGTAATAAAGTACAATCATGCTGTCTGTCCAAAAGACAGACTCGCAGAGAGGGATCTCGAGCTCGCTACGCAGAAGTTTGTCTAGTTTCACTGCTTCGACAGCAGCCGTAAGTTCCAGCCGTGGGATGGTGGTGGTCTTTAATGGGGTTAACTTTGCCTTGGTCATTACTAGTGCGCAATGGACACGTCCATATATGTCCTCTTGTCTGAGGTAGCTTGTCGCGCCAAACCCTCCTTCAGATGCATCTGAAAAATGGTGCAGCTGGTTATGTACTACAGTGTCCAGATCTTCTGAACGCAGACATCGTGGCACAGAGAAATTTTCAAGCTTTGGTAAATCTTCAAGCCACCTGTTCCACTGCTGCTGTTGATGTTGGGACATTCCATCATCCCACCCTAACTTTTCTCTGCACAGATCCTGGAATATAGTCCTCGCTTTCAACACGAATGGACTAACCAATCCTAGAGGGTCATAAACAGAACTCAGGATGCTAAGCACTCCTCGTCTTGTCATGGGGCGATCTTGTGTGGTAAGACACGGTCTGAAGGTATCCTGTTCTACATCCCAAACCATTCCCAAAGCTCGTTCAGTGGGTAGACCATCGCTGTCTAAATCTAGGTCCTTCATCCCCATGGCCAAGTCAGAATTTGGAATGGCTTTCAAGAGAACCCGGCTGTTACTGGCCCATTTGATGACATCCATTCCTCCTCTCTTGAGCATTTCTCGAAGACTGGTTGCCAGTACAATAGCCTCAGGGTCATTTACCTTACTTCCAAGGACATCATCTACATACATTGACCTATTTACGGTTTCAGCTGTCTCAGGAGGGAAGTCTGAAGCATTGTCAGCTGCAGTCTTCTTCAATGCATAGTTTGCAGCACTGGGGCTCCAAACCCCACCAAAGATATGTGTTCGCATTCTATAAATCCTTGGAGCCTTCGTTATATCACCCTCGTCAAAATACAGGAAGCGGAGCACATCCCTATGATCCTTTTCAACCCTGACCTGATTAAACATTGCCCGCACATCTGACGTGAACCCTACCTTCTCCTGGCGGAACCGCAACAGTACTCCAATCAACTTATTGGTCAAGTCAGGACCTTGGAGCACATTTTCATTCAGTGAGGTTCCTCTGTGTTTCGCAGCACAGTCAAACACAATTCTGGTTTTCTCTGGCTTCTTTGGGTTCAGTACGGGATGGTGAGGGAGGTACCAGACCATTCCGTCCTTTCTGCTTATTTCTTCATCAGGCACCAATTCTGCATAACCTTCTTCCAGCAGGGTCTTGAACTCAGTGTTGTACCTCTCATGTAGGGTAGCATCTTTCTGAAACCTTCTTCCTAGGCTTTCCAACCTTTTCTTCGCCATACTGTAATTGTCCGGTAAATTTGGAGGCCTTTGTTTGAATGGTATGGGCAAAGTATAATGTCCATCCTGTAACACGGCTGTCCTATCCCAAAGGTCAACCACCTTTCTATCATCCATGGATAGACCAGTTCCATCACCTAGATTGTCGAGCTTCCAAAATCGCTCGACCTGCTGCTGTAGACTTGTGTCATTGTTGATAAAGTGACAGCTGTGCCGCTCATCAGTCCTTCCATTCTCTCCAAATGGTCCATTTAGGGTCCATCCCAGGGCTGTCCTTACAGCGTACGGTACTCTTCGGGGATCGTCATCGTGACTCTTGACCTCCAGTGGGACCAAAGCCTCCGGCACGTCCTGTCCTATAAGTAGGTCTACCTTGTCAGTGTCTACCGTCAGAATATCAAGTCCTTGTAAATGAGGCCAGTCATTTAAGTCGGACGGTTTTATGTCATTAGGCCTAACGTTGAGATTAGACTTGGAGAAAACATGAGGAAGAGTAATAACCTCCTTACCATCGAGGTCAGCCACTTCCAATCCATAAATCGTGGTCTCAAATCGACTGTCTTTCCTCTCTATTGTTGTCAATTCTGTAATTGCCGTTTTTCCCTTTAGTCCAAGTTTGGTCGCCAGACTTTCCGTGCATAGTGTTGCCGTAGAACAGTTGTCCAACATCGCATAGGTTATGACTTCTTCATTCCCTCCGATACCCTTGACCTTTACCGGAATGATTGGCGAGGCAATACGGTTGATACCGGCCCCAGTGGACAAAACTGTGGCATTGGACCTTGCAGGTTGCGGCTTGACATCGGCCTTCTTCTCCTGAACATCGTGCCCGTCTGCACGAGACTTGGGTGCAGGAGCGCCATCCAAATGAAGGAGCGTGTTGTGTTTCTTCCCACAGCCAGAAACTTTACATGCAGGAGGATTACGACAATTTGATGCAAAATGCGGTCCTTTCAAACAATTCTTGCAGACCTTGTTGTCTCTCACAGTTACCCATCTCTCATTTTGCGTCATCTTCTTGAATATTTCACAGGCCGTCACATGATGCGCCTCTTTGCATACCAGGCATTTGGGTACCCTGGGCTTATCACCACTTGAACCTTGGTAACCTGTATCCGTCTGGATACTGAACGTTGACCCATGACCAGGTCTTTGCTTGTTGTTCGACTTGTGGTTGGATTCTGTCTTGGATTCCTTAGCACCACACTTACCAAACACAGGATCATTTTCTTCCTCTGCGGCTTCAGAAATAAGCTGCAGAAGGTCCTTAATGCCTGGGTTTCCTTGACTAGGCCTATCATCCTTGGTTTTCCGTATCTTCTGGACCACTCTTTTCCATCTATTCTGAAGATACTGTGGCAACCTCTCAACGATCTGCACCAAGTACGAATCGTTTAAGCGATCCAGCTGTTTCATTGCAGTCAAAGTTTCAACACAGTTTTTCAGGTCATCAGCTAGATCTCTTATCGCTTCTGGACCCTTGGCTTGCTTTCTGTTGACAATCCGGTTAACCCAGGCCTGACTCACCACAAAATCACTGCCAAACCGGTCCTTTAAAAGTTTCCTGGCAAGCTTGTAACCCTCTGTAGGGTCCTTAACTGCACAACACTCAATTACCTGCCTTGCCTTTCCAGTACAGTAACGGAGAAGCCTACTTAGCTTGACACTATCATCAATGAGGTCACGGTCAACAGAGTTCTCAAACGCTCTTATAAACAACCAATACCTGAGAGGATCCCCATCGAAGGTCATCAGGTCAACCTTAGGCAACTGCAGTGTATTCAATAACAACCTTTGCTGCTGCTGCCCTTGATGCAAAACCTCCATAAGTGCATCCGGAAGTGCACTCACGTGACTTACTGGTACCTTCGTTGCCTGGATACATGTACTTACTTCATTGTTTCCTTGAAATGGAGTAGGTCTAAGGAAATTGGTGGTGACACTTTCTGGAGCCATCGGGGTCGGGGTCGACTGGTAATTGGAGATGTTGCCATGAACTTGGCCGGGATGAAACGCAGGTTGCCTGGGATTCAATCTAGGGTCGGGAATTAGGCCTACTTGCCCGGGGTCACGCTTTGGCTTGTCCTGTGACTCATTCCCGGAAACGCCCACCTTCTCATTAGTAGGTGACGTTCTACTTGAGTGAACCATGGAACATGCCCTTTCCTTGGCCCGAGCATGCGCCAATTTTGCCTTCAGCTCAAGCTCTTCCCGCTGTTGTACCATCTCGAGCTCCTTCTTGGCAAGAGCTTGTCTCTCAGCCAGTAGTGACGCCTCTACTTCATAAACGGCACAATTGGCTGCTGCCCGCATCTGGGCCATGGAAACATTGGACCTGTGGCTGCCGCTACGGGTGCTGCTACGACTTTTGACAGACCTGTGCTCAGAAGCCATGGTTGAAATTGAATCATCTGGGCTGACACTAGTATCAAATGAGCTTACATCTGAACCGACACTACTGACCCCCCCTTCTGAGATCCTGTCTTTTAAAGCCTCAGACCAAGAAGATATCTCTTCTAAGCGTTGACCCATGAAACGCGCAACCCTATCGACATACAACCTCGACTCAGCAATATCTTCTGGACTGTAAAGAAGACTATGATATGCATTATGGCATGCAAGAAAATTTGTGAACAGCCTACCTAGTTCTTCGCCTAAATCATTTATTCTTGATAACTGTCCATAAGAATCAACACAGTCCAATAATGTCTGAATTTCGTTGCCTTTTCTAGTCAATAGTCCCTTTGCGGTCGACCGTTTCTTCTTTAACACCTTTAGATCCCTTTGGGGCACCATGGAAAACGCCATTTTCACAATCTGTGTCGGATAGCCTTGGGCTTGATCAGCTTCAAATCACTAACATATCGAACCTTACGTCGTGAGGTACGTGACCCATATGGTCGGCCGCTATCCTTGGATAAGGAGTGAGTTCCTTCGAAAGTCGAAAGACCAAAAAAGGTAATTCCATCCAGAATTCCTTTATTGAACAGAAAATGTAGTTTCGAATGAGATGTACCAAATATCCTTAAGAATAACTTGAACGAAGTTGTGTCCCGTAAAAAAGAAACACGCCTTTTATTTGCCCCTTTTGATCTTTCACTTTACATAACATGACTTTGGAGATTCTTACGATGATGATGATGTCTTCATCTATATAGTGATGGCGGCGGTGGCGGCGGCGGTTCAATCTGTAAAATTAATCATTCAAATAAGCCTAATGCTAGTGATACTACCTAAAAGATATTAACATGAGAAATATATTGATATAAATCGGGAACCGGAATCAAACTTACAAAGCTGGGGACTCTTAAGTTTCTCTGGAATTTAACTTGAAAGTAATACATATAAGTAGCCTTTAAATGATCATCTTGCTTCCTTGACGGTGTACATCTCACTGACTCCAGATGACCCAAAAATCTTCAATGACTTCAACATGAACTTTGTGACAGTATTAATTAACTTTTACGGCTTGACACTCTGGGAACTGCTAAGATAGGGCTAAAGTTCAGATAGGCCTACATAAATCAATAGAAAGAGAAACAGTTAGCCAGCATGAAGGATAAGAAATATGTAATATATATATATTGATTTTGTCTGTAACATTCCAGGTTAGAGCTTTGCAAATCAAGAAGAAAAAAATTGTTGACTTTGGAGCCCTTTGGCCATTTTGGGGTAATCTGGACAGGGCCCGATTTTTTTAGTGGATAGTTTTAAATGAAACTTGGCACCTTTGCAGATACACACGAAAAAAAAATAACCTGAACGTTTCAGCAAAATGCATCCAGAAATAAGCAGTAGAGGCGAAAATGTAAAAATCAATGCCCTACGTCATTGTACACGAATACATACAAAAACATTTTTTTCGTAACCATGGTTACTGAAATATGAAAATCCTCTTGGGTCCCGAAATTAGATTCAAGAAAAACCAAATTTTGAAGAAATCGGCCCAGTAGTTTTTGCACAGCGACCCAAAAGGGCAGTGACATTTACTTATGAATCCGACTATAGGTCTACGTTGCCATGTCAAATAAACACCTCAACAAAAGTACACTGAAAAAAAGGACCATTTTAATTCACATAAACCTCTTCTTTTTCCTGACTCATTAATATGCCAAAAGACTCATGCGTAACAGTGCACGTTTTTCACCAAAATCTCATGGTGTCCCACAATACTACCCCCTAGTCCTAGCAACTTGGGCGTTAGTGATGCCATGACCCTGTAGTTTGGCACACGTATTCCAAACATGATAGGCTTTGATGCTATTTATGTTTCTGATGTAATGAACTTTTGAGTTCTTGGCTAGTTTATCCGTGAATCCAGTTTCTCCAGCCAGCCCACATCAGGAATGTGAAAGCGTGTCAGTAATTACTGTTTATGGCAGGCACAATGAGTTATCAGAAGTAACTGATACCAGAGACAAGTGTCCTAAATAAAACGATGGCCATGCAACTTGCTGCATGTGGGTATACACAATGCTATATCTTTGCTAGACATACGGTATACGGTGAAAACGCTCAAAATGATACACTAGCATTCGTGTATGATAGGAAAGAGGACCAATAGGATTTTCAGAAGTCGGTGTCCAGTGTTGAATCATGTCGACATTGGTATCATGAGTATTGCGGGTAAATTGTAACATGTATTTGTTAACGTGGTTAAGGCCCCCTCGACAGACCTGGAACCCTGTATGGAGGGTCAAAAAAGGAGCTTCAGTCCCCCTCCCCCTTGCGTACTTCAAGGGCGTCACTGACGTTGCAGGAAATGTCTTTCACGACATGACTTATTC
This sequence comes from Lineus longissimus, assembly GCF_910592395.1. Classification (NCBI taxonomy): domain Eukaryota; kingdom Metazoa; phylum Nemertea; class Pilidiophora; order Heteronemertea; family Lineidae; genus Lineus; species Lineus longissimus. Next base: position 13,391,034 of record NC_088312.1, read on the forward strand.
GTGCTAAAGACAATTAGAAACCCTGTTTTCTACAATATTTGAGAGTTGAAATTTTTTGGTGAAAAACGTCAAAAATTTTAGGAAGTATAGTTTCCTAATCCATTTTCTAGCAACATTCCTATGATTCGGCAGACGGTTCACGGCCGAGGCCGGGGCCCTCATTGTCTTTATATAGGCCTAGCTTAGGTCTAGTATTAAGATCTTCATCATTAAATTGCATGATCTTATTTCACATGTTCATTTTTCAGAGCAGCAAGGTGGTTACCTCATTCATTTTTTCCCCAGGGTCATACACTAACTGTATGTCAACACTATCCGACAATGATACTGATAGGCCCAAATTATGGCAACTGCCCCAACCCTGCCTGACATTTTGAGTCAACCATGTTCCTAAACTGCTGGACCTTGACTAACAGGGGGTCAGAGTCAGCTCATAATTGGCCAAACACAGGGTGTCTCAAAAAAGGTTATCCTGGTAGAAGGGGTTGATAGGCTATGGGCAGGATGTTTGCTTCTTACCAAAAAAACAAGATAATCATAATGAGCATCACAATGAGGAAGTGTGGTGGTGGCATCATTCCTACTAGCCCAAGCTAGAGGGAAATTCCCTTTAGCTCAGTCGGTAGAGTGATGGCCTTGTACACCAGAGGTCCAGGTGTGATAGAATCAAATGCCCTCCTTTTCCTGATGCCCGCATGTATTGTTCGTCTTCGGATTAAGGGTCTTGGCCTCTTTAGACTCCTATTGAATGGTGCCGTGTTCTATTGTTGAGGGCATTTAATATCAGGGGGCATCTGCTTCTATTACACCGGGTTCAATCCCCGGCAGGAACTTGGTGTTGTCCCTCTGTTACAGAAGCAATATGCTTTCCAGTTATAATTATGTTGGTTATCTGTCTAGGGTCATGCATGACTGAGCACCATTGCCTTCAACTTGCTGTGCAAAGGTCGGCTTGATTCACTCTTCGAACAAAGCTTTTTAATCAACTGTTTTTATGCCTTGAATAAAACATTTCACATCTGCATTGGTTTCAGGCCTTCTCTTAACATGCTTAAGCACCTACACCCTCCACGTGTCAACCTCAGCTCCTCTGGCCAAACACAGCTAAACGCATGTGTTGCTTGTTGCACCATCGCAGGTTACTGACCACTGGAGGTCAGCCACCTGTCTGATGGGCAACATGAACATTCAGGCCATTTTATCCTGAAGTAGTTGCATAACCAGCGACGGCATTTGGTATTTCTTGCCCACACCAAAAAACAACCCTGATTATGGTGCCTCAATTGACAATGGTAACTGAGAGATAACCAGAGCCTTTGGACATCGCTTTCAACACAATGGTACTGCACAAAGGTAATATAGATGGATGCAAAAATTTACACAAACAATATAACACAGTAAAGTTACTAAAGCTAGAGGGATTAACATCGAAGGCGAAAACATGCCAAACTAGAATAGCCTATCTGAATAATTACATTGGGAATTCTTCTTTACCCATCTCTAAACGGAATCTTGTGCAATGTAATCCGATAAATTTGGAAATGAACAAAGATGGATCACAAAAAAAATCGAGATGTTTTGGAGTCTTTCAAGCAGTGTATGAATGGTGACTCGAACTAGGCTAAAAGCGATTGTGCTAGAGCATGGAGACAATTAGTCCATAAGATAAGAAAAATGTCCCAGGAAGCAAATAGGAGCGTACTTTCTACATAATGGTTTTGATTACTTGTTCAGGGGCGTCGTAGCGAGCTTTCAGGGGGGGAGGGGCAAAGGGCTCTCTGGGGGAGGGTTCAAAGCGACACTTTTCTAACATTTTTCGGCCAAAATCACGGTTGATAACATATGTTTTTGTGACCTCTGAGGGAGGTGCATCTGCCCCTGCCCCCCGCCCCCCACGCTAGCAACGCTCTCTTGGTTGTCATGTACCAAACATCCTTTAGATATACTGACATGCGTGGTCTGTAACGGGGCTTAGTAGGTCGCTGACCAATGTTTATCGTTGGTAGGCTTACTGTGCTGAGTGAATATTCAGAATCGTGCCGGTCAAGAGGGTTTAGAGTAGTTGGCCGTGGCTTGACCTGGCCGTAGGCACTCAGGCTACTATTTTGGCTAGCGCTTGAAATCTTAGGGCAATTAGAACTCCCTCAAAACGAAATTGATACCATGCAATTTCATGGGTGGGATGCAGTTCCCTGGAGAAACGAGAATTGCATTCCATCATTGAATTTTGGATTCACTTCATTTTGAAGGATTTCTAATTGCTCTAAGATTTCACGTTCTATTATAGACAACATGGTGGTGCTTTATAGCTGAATATAACTTACCCGTACCAATCTGAAGGAACAACGGCGCAAGAGCAAATCTTGCCACAACTGTGACAAAATCACCCCCCCCCCCCCCCCTCCCCATCTTCTAGGCCTACCTACTCCTTCTTTTCTCACCATGGATGTATACCGCCATGATCTCACCAACATTTTACTACCATCACCATGCATCAGCAGATATGTAGGCCTGTCGCGTTGTAAGCAATACTCGAGGTTTTTTTCATTAAATGGGTCAACATCCATTCTTTTTTCAGATCGGAATGCTGCTCCAGGCGTATACACTAAAATCGCAATGATAAGAAAATTAACTCTTTTTACCCTAGGCATTGGACCGACGAGAATTCTAAAGCCATGGCTCGAAACATTGGGGTCGATGTGCCGATGTAAAAGTAAAAAGTGTCCCCCCGGAAAAAGTATCTAGACTTATTGTACAAAATGAATTCTGACTACGACATTAACCTCTACACCGGTATGATAAATGGATAAAAAATGCCTCTATTCATTCGACAACAAATATGGGAAACTACAGGGTGTTTTAAAAGACGGGTAATCAAAGTTCCGGGGCAATAATGAGGCGACAAGTGTAGGAGTGGTCATGCCTTCAGCACACGATTGATCTCGGTCACTACCGTAGTGATCTATATCAGGCGTAAAGTACAGTAGTGGTTATGCCGTCTGCTCGTGATTGATCTCGGTCACTGCCGTAGTGGTCTATATCAGGTGTCAAGTACAGTAGTGGTCATGCCGTCTGCACACAATTGATCTCGGTCACTGCCAAAGTGGTCTATATCAGGTGTCAAGTACAGTAGTGGTCATGCCGTCTACTCACGATTGATCTCAGTCACTGCCGTAGTGGTCTATATTAGGTGTCAAGTACAGTAGTGGTCATGCCGTCTACTCACGATTGATCTCGGTCACTGCCGTAGTGATCTTTATAAGGTGTCAAGTACAGTAGTGGTCATGCTGTCTGCTCACGATTGATCTCGGTCACCGCCGTAGTGGTCTATATAAGGTGTCAAGTACAGTGGTGGTCATGCCGTCTGCTCACAATTGATCTCGGTCACTGCCGTAGCGGTCTATATAAGGTGTCAGGTACAGTAGTAGTCATGCCGTCTGCTCACGATTCATCTCCGTCACCTCCTTGATGGTCTATATAAGGTGTCAGGTACAGTAGTGGTCATGCCGTCTGCTCACGATTCATCTTGGTCACCTCCGTGATGGTCTATATAAGGTGACAAGTACAGTAGTGGTCATGCCGTCTGCTCACAATTGATCTCTGTCACTGCCGAAGTGGTCTATATAAAGTGTCAAGTGCAGTAGTGGACATACCGTCTGCTCACGATTGATCTCGGTCACTGCCGTAGTGGTCTATATTAGGTGTCAAGTACAGTAGTGGTCATGCCATCTGCTAACGATTGATCTCGATCACTGCCGTAGTGATCTTTATAGGGTGTAAAGTACAGTAGTGGCGATGTTGTCTGCTCATGATTGATCTCAGCCACCGCCGTGATGGTCCATAAGGTGACAAGTACAGTAGTGGTCATGCCATCTGCTCACGATTAATCTCGGTCACTGCCGTAGTGATCTTTATAGGGTGTAAAGTACAGTAGTGGCGATGTTGTCTGCTCATGATTGATCTCAGCCAACGCCATGATGGTCCATAAGGCGACAAGTACAGTAGTGGTCATGCCATCTGCTCACGATTGATCTCGGTCACTGCCGTAGTGGTCTATATAAGGTCTTAAGTACAGTAGTGGTCATGCCGTCTGCTCACGATTGATCTCGGTCACTGCCGTAGTGGTCTATATAAGGTGTCAAGTACAGTGGTCGTCATGCTGTCTGCTCACGATTGATCTTGGTCACTGCTGTAGTGGTCTATATTAGGTGTCAAGTACAGTAGTGGTCATGCCGTCTGCTAACGATTGATCTCGATCACTGCCGTAGTGATCTTTATAGGGTGTAAAGTACAGTAGTGGCAATGTTGTCTGCTCATGATTGATCTCAGCCACCGCCGTGATGGTCCATAAGGTGACAAGTACAGTAGTGGTCATGCCATCTGCTCACGATTGATCTCGGTCACTGCCGTAGTGATCTTTATAGGGTGTAAAGTACAGTAGTGGCGATGTTGTCTGCTCATGATTGATCTCAGCCACCGCCGTGATGGTCTATTTAAGGTGACAAGTACAGTGGTGGTCATGCCGTCTGCTCACAATTGATCTCGGTCACTGCCGTAGTGGTCTATATTAGGTGTCAAGTACAGTAGTGGTCATGCCGTCTGCTCACGATTTATCTCGGTCACCTCTTTGATGGTCAATAAGGTGACAAGTACAGTAGTGGTCATGCCGTCTGCTCGCAATTGATCTCGGTCACTGACGAAGTGATCTTTATAGGGTGTCAAGTACGATAGTGGTCATGTTGTCTGCTCATGATTGATCTCAGCCACCGCCGTGATGGTCCATAAGGTGACAAGTACAGTAGTGGTCATGCCATCTGCTCACGATTGATCTCGGTCACTGCCGTAGTGATCTTTATAGGGTGTAAAGTACAGTAGTGGCGATGTTGTCTGCTCATGATTGATCTCAGCCAACGCCGTGATGGTCCATAAGGCGACAAGTACAGTAGTGGTCATGCCATCTGCTCACGATTGATCTCGGTCACTGCCGTAGTGGTCTATATAAGGTCTCAAGTACAGTAGTGGTCATGCCGTCTGCTCACGATTGATCTAGGTCACTGCCGTAGTGGTCTATATAAGGTCTCAAGTACAGTAGTGGTCATGCCGTCTGCTCACGATTGATCTCGGTCACTGCCGTAGTGGTCTATATAAGGTGTCAAGTACAGTAGTGGTCATGCCGTCTGCTCACGATTGATCTTGGTCACTGCCGTAGTGGTCTATATTAGGTGTCAAGTGCAGTAGTGGTCATGCCGTCTGCTAACGATTGATCTCGATCACTGCCGTAGTGATCTTTATAGGGTGTAAAGTACAGTAGTGGCAATGTTGTCTGCTCACGATTGATCTCAGCCACCGCCGTGATGGTCCATAAGGTGACAAGTACAGTAGTGGTCATGCCATCTGCTCACGATTGATCTCGGTCACTGCCGTAGTGATCTTTAAAGGGTGTAAAGTACAGTAGTGGCGATGTTGTCTGCTCATGATTGATCTCAGCCACCGCCGTGATGGTCTATTTAAGGTGAAAAGTACAGTGGTGGTCATGCCGTCTGCTCACAATTGATCTCGGTCACTGCCGTAGTGGTCTATATTAGGTGTCAAGTACAGTAGTGGTCATGCCGTCTCCTCACGATTTATCTCGGTTACCTCTTTGATGGTCCATAAGGTGACAAGTACAGTAGTGGTCATGCCGTCTGCTCGCAATTGATCACGGTCACTGACGAAGTGATCTTTATAGGGTGTCAGGTACGATAGTGAACATGTTGTCTGCTCATGATTGATCTCAGCCACCGCCGTGATGGTCCATAAGGTGACAAGTACAGTAGTGGTCATGCCATCTGCTCACGATTGATCTCGGTCACTGCCGTAGTGATCTTTAAAGGGTGTAAAGTACAGTAGTGGCGATGTTGTCTGCTCATGATTGATCTCAGCCACCGCCGTGATGGTCTATTTAAGGTGACAAGTACAGTGGTGGTCATGCCGTCTGCTCACAATTGATCTCGGTCACTGCCGTAGTGGTCTATATTAGGTGTCAAGTACAGTAGTGGTCATGCCGTCTCCTCACGATTTATCTCGGTTACCTCTTTGATGGTCCATAAGGTGACAAGTACAGTAGTGGTCATGCCGTCTGCTCGCAATTGATCTCGGTCACTGACGAAGTGATCTTTATAGGGTGTCAGGTACGATAGTGAACATGTTGTCTGCTCATGATTGATCTCAGCCACCGCCGTGATTGTCCATAAGGTGACAAGTACAGTAGTGGTCATGCCATCTGCTCACGATTGATCTCGGTCACTGCCGTAGTGATCTTTATAGGGTGTAAAGTACAGTAGTGGCGATGTTGTCTGCTCATGATTGATCTCAGCCACCGCCGTGATGGTCCATAAGGTGACAAGTACAGTGGTGGTCATGCCGTCTGCTCACAATTGATCTCGGTCACTGCCGTAGTGGTCTATATTAGGTGTCAAGTACAGTAGTGGTCATGCCGTCTGCTCACGATTGATCTCGGTCACTGCCGTAGTGATCTTTAAAGGGTGTAAAGTACAGTAGTGGCGATGTTGTCTGCTCATGATTGATCTCAGCCACCGCCGTGATGGTCTATATAAGGTGTCAAGTACAGTAGTGGTCATGCCGTCTGCTCACGATTTATCTCGGTCACCTCTTTGATGGTCCATAAGGTGACAAGTACAGTAGTGGTCATGCCGTCTGCTCGCAATTGATCTCGGTCACTGACGAAGTGATCTTTATAGGGTGTCAAGTACGATAGTGGTCATGTTGTCTGCTCATGATTGATCTCAGCCACCGCCCTGATGGTCTATATAAGGTGACAAGTACAGTGGCGGTCATGACGTCTGCTCACAATTGATATCGGTCACTGCCGTAGTGGTCTATATAAGGTGTCAGGTACAGTAGTGGTCATGCCGTCTGCTCACGTTTGATCTCGGTCACTACCGTAGTGGTCTATATAAGGTGTCAGGTACAATAGTGGTCATGCAGTCTGCTCACGATTGATCTCGGTCACTGCCGTAGTGGTCTATATAAGGTGTCAAGTACAGTGGCGGTCATGCCGTCTGCTCACGATTGATCTCGGTCACTGCCGTAGTGGTCTATATAAGGTGTCAGGTACAATAGTGGTCATGCCGTCTCCTCACGTTTGATCTCGGTCACTGCCGTAGTGGTCTATATGAGGTGTCAGGTACAGTAGTGGTTATGCCGTCTGCTCACGTTTGATCTCGGTCACTGCCGTAGTGGTCTATATAAGGTGTCAGGTACAATAGTGGTCATGCCGTCTGCTCACGATTGATCTCGGTCACTGCCGTAGTGGTCTATATAAGGTGTCAAGTACAGTGGCGGTCATGCCGTCTGCTCACGATTGATCTCGGTCACTGACGTAGTGGTCTATATAAGGTGTCAAGTACAGTAGTGGTCATGCCGTCTGCTCACGATTGATCTCGGTCACTGCCGTAGTGGTCTATATTAGGTGTCAAGTACAGTAGTGGTCATGCCGTCTGCTAACGATTGATCTCGGTCACTGCCGATGTGATCTTTATAGGGTGTAAAGTACAGTAGTGGCGATGTTGTCTGCTCATGATTGATCTCAGCCACCGCCGTGAAGGTCTATATAAAGTGACAAGTACAGTGTTTGTGATGTCGTCTGCTCACAATTGATCTCGGTCACTGCTGTAGTGGTCTATATAAGGTGTCAGGTACAGTAGTGGTCATGCCGTCTGCTCACGATTGATCTCGGTCACTGCCGTAGTGGTCTATATAAGGTGTCAAGTACAGTAGTGGTCATGCCGTCTGCTCACGATTGATCTCGGTCACTGCCGTAGTGGTCTATATTAGGTGTCGAGTACAGTAGTGGTCATGCCGTCTGCTAACGATTGATCTTGTTCTATGCCGAAGTGGTCTATATGAAGTGTCAAGTACAGTAGTGGTCATGCCGTCTGCTCACGATTGATCTCGGTCACTCCCGTAGTGGTCTATATAAGTTGTCAAATACAGTAGTGGTCATGCCGTCTGCTAACGATTGATCTCGGTCACTGCCGTAGTGATCTTTATAGGGTGTAAAGTACAGTAGTGGCGATGTTGTCTGCTCATGATTGATCTCAGCCACCCCTGTGAAGGTCTATATAAGGTGACAAGTACAGTGGCGGTCATGCCGTCTGCTCACGATTGATCTCGGTCACTGCCGTAGTGGTCTATATAAGGTGTCAGGTACAATAGTGTCATGCCGTCTCCTCACAATTGATCTCGGTCACTGCCGTAGTGGTCTATATAAGGTGTCAGGTACAGTAGTGGTCATGCCGTCTGCTCACGATTGATCTTGGTCACTGCCGTAGTGGTCTATATAAAGTGTCAAGTACAGTAGTGGTCATGCCGTCTGCTTACGGTTGATCTCGGTCACTGCCGTAGTGGTCTATATAAGGTGACAAGTACAGTGGCGGTTATGCCGTCTGCTCACAATTGATATCGGTCACTGCCGTAGTGGTCTATATAAGGTGTCAGGTACAGTAGTGGTCATGCCGTCTGCTCACGTTTGATCTCGGTCACTGCTGTAGTGGTCTATATAAGGTGTCAGGTACAATAGTGGTCATGCAGTCTGCTCACAATTGATCTCGGTCACTGCCGTAGTGGTCTATATAAGGTGTCAAGTACAGTGGCGGTCATGCCGTCTGCTCACGATTGATCTCGGTCACTGCCGTAGTGGTCTATATAAGGTGTCAGGTACAATAGTGGTCATGCCGTCTCCTCACAATTGATCTCGGTCACTGCCGTAGTGGCCTATATAAGGTGTCAGGTACAGTAGTGGTCACGCCTTCTGCTCACGTTTGATCTCGGTCACTGCCGTAGTGGTCTATATCAGGTGTCAGGTACAATAGTGGTCATGCCGTCTGCTCACGATTGATCTCGGTCACTGCTGTAGTGGTCTATATTAGGTGTCAAGTACAGTAGTGGTCATGCCGTCTGCTCACGATTGATCTCGTTCACTGCCGAAGTGGTCTATATGAAGTGTCAAGTACAGTAGTGGTCATGCCGTCTGCTCACGATTGATCTCGGTCACTGCCGTAATGGTCTATATAAGGTGTCAAGTACAGTAGTGGTCATGCCGTCTGCTAACGATTGATCTCAGTCACTGCCGTAGTGATCTTTATAGGGTGTAAAGTACAGTAGTGGCGATGTTGTCTGCTCATGATTGATCTCAGCCACGGCCGTGAAGGTCTACATAAGGTGACAAGTACAGTAGTGGTCATACCATCTGCTAACGATTGATCTCGGTCACTGCCGTAGTGGTCTATATAAGGTTTCAGGTACAGTAGTGGTCATGCTGTCTGCTAACGATTGATCTCGGTCACTGCCGTAGTGATCTTTATAGGGGTAAAATACAGTAGTGGTCTTGTTGTCTGCTCATGATTGATCTCAGCCACCGCCGTGATGGTCTATATAAGGTGACAAGTACAGTGGCGGTCGTGCCGTCTGCTCACAATTGATCTCGGTCACTGCCGTAGTGGTCTATATAAGGTGTCAGGTAAAGTAGTGGTAATGCCGTCTCCTCAAGATTGATCTCGGTCACAGCCGTAGTGGTCTATATAAAGTGTCAAGTGCAGTAGTGGTCATGCCGTCTGCTCACGATTGATCTCAGTCACTGCCGTAGTGGTCTATATTAGGTGTCAAGTACAGTAGTGGTCATGTCGTCTGCTAACGATTGATCTCGTTCACTGCCGTAGTGGTCTATATCAGGTGTCAAGTACAGTAGTGGTCATGCCGTCTGCTAACGATTGATCTCGGTCACTGCCGTAGTGATCTTTATAGGGTGTAAAGTACAGTAGTGGCGATGTTGTCTGCTCATGATTGTTCTTGGTCACTGCCGTAGTGGTCTATATAAAGTGTCAAGAACAGTAGTGGTCATGCCGTCTGCTTACGGTTGATCTCGGTCACTGCCGTAGTGGTCTATATAAGTGTCAAGTACAGTAGTGGTCATGCCGTCTGCTCACAATTGATCTCGGTCACTGCCGTAGTGGTCTATATAAGGTTTCAGGTACAGTAGTGGTCATGCTGTCTGCTAACGATTGATCTCGGTCACTGCCGTAGTGATCTTTATAGGGTGTAAAGTACAGTAGTGGTCTTGTTGTCTGCTCATGATTGATCTCAGCCACCGCCGTGATGGTCTATATAAGGTGACAAGTACAGTGGCGGTCATGCCGTCTGCTCACAATTGATCTCGGTCACTACCGTAGTGGTCTATATAAGGTGTCAAGTACAGTAGTGGTCATGCAGTCTGCTCACGATTGATCTCGGTCACTACCGTAGTGGTCTATATAAGGTGTCAAGTACAGTGGCGGTCATGCCGTCTGCTCACGATTGATCTCGGTCACTGCCGTAGTGGTCTATATAAGGTGTCAGGTACAATAGTGTCAAGCCGTCTCCTCAAAATTGATCTCGGTCACTGCCGTAGTGGTCTATATAAGGTGTCAGGTACAGTAGTGGTCATGCCGTCTGCTCAAATTTATCTCGGTCACCTCCTTGATGGTCCATAAGGTGACAAGTACAGTAGTGGTCATGCCGTCTGCTTGCAATTGATCTCGGTCACTGCCGAAGTGGTCTATATGAAGTGTCAAGTACATTTGTCGTCATGGTCTACTCACGATTGATCTCGGTCACTGCCGTAGTGGTCTATATAAGGTGTCAGGTACAGTAGTGGTCATGCCGTCTGCTCACGATTATCTCGGTCACCTCTTTGATGGTCCATAAGGTGACAAGTACAGTAGTGGTCATGCCGTCTGCTCGCAATTGATCTCGGTCACTGCCGAAGTGATCTTTATAGGGTGTCAAGTACGATAGTGGTCATGCTGTCTGTGTATGAAAAGTTATGTGTAAAAAAAGTTATCCTTGCTGCATGTGCCAATTTTGTCTCAAATGTCATTGGACAGCAATTTTGTACCATATACAGAAAATAATTGACAATATTCAATTCCAAAGAGGCCCTGCTCATGATTGATCTCAGCCACCGCCGTGATGGTCTATATAAGGTGACAAGTACAGTGGCGGTCATGCCGTCTGCTCACAATTGATATCGGTCACTGCCGTAGTGGTCTATATAAGGTGTCAGGTACAGTAGTGGTCATGCCGTCTGCTCACGTTTGATCTCGGTCACTGCCGTAGTGGTCTATATAAGGTGTCAGGTACAGTAATGGTCATGCCGTCTGCTCACGATTGATCTCGGTCACTGCCGTAGTGGTCTATATTAGGTGTCAAGTACAGTAGTGGTCATGCCGTCTGCTCACGATTGATCTCGTTCACTGCCGAAGTGGTCTATATGAAGTGTCAAGTACAGTAGTGGTCATGCCGTCTGCTCACGATTGATCTCGGTCACTACCGTAGTGGTCTATATAAGGTGTCAAGTACAGTAGTGGTCATGCCGTCTGCTAACGATTGATCTCGGTCACTGCCGTAGTGATCTTTATAGGGTGTAAAGTACAGTAGTGGCGATGTTGTCTGCTCATGATTGATCTCAGCCACCGCCGTGAAGGTCTATATAAGGTGACAAGTACAGTGGTGGTCATGCCGTCTGCTCACAATTGATCTCGGTCACTGCCGTAGTGGTCTATATAAGGTTTCAGGTACAGTAGTGGTCATGCTGTCTGCTAACGATTGATCTCGGTCACTGCCGTAGTGATCTTTATAGGGTGTAAAGTACAGTAGTGGTCTTGTTGTCTGCTCATGATTGATCTCAGCCACCGCCGTGATGGTCTATATAAGGTGACAAGTACAGTGGCGGTCATGCCGTCTGCTCACAATTGATCTCGGTCACTACCGTAGTGGTCTATATAAGGTATCAAGTACAGTAGTGGTCATGCAGTCTCCTCACGATTGATCTCGGTCACTGCCGTAGTGGTCTATATAAGGTGTCAAGTACAGTGGCGGTCACGCCGTCTACTCACGATTGATCTCGGTCACTGCCGTAGTGGTCTATAAAAGGTGTCAGGTACAATAGTGGTCATGCTGTCTGCTAACGATTGATCTCGGACACTGCCGTAGTGATCTTTATAGGGTGTCAAGTATGATAGTGGTCATGTTGTCTGCTCATGATTGATCTCAGCCACCGCCGTGATGGTCTATATAAGGTGACAAGTACAGTGGCGGTCATGCCGTCTGCTCACAATTGATATCGGTCACTGCCGTAGTGGTCTATATAAGGTGTCAGATACAGTAGTGGTCATGCCGTCTGCTCACGATTGATCTTGGTCACTGCCGTAGTGGTCTATATAAGGTGTCAAGTACAGTAGTGGTCATGCCGTCTGCTAACGATTGATCTCGGTCACTGCCGTAGTGATCTTTATAGGGTGTCAAGTACAGTAGTGGTCATGCCGTCTGCTAACGATTGATCTCGGTCACTGCCGTAGTGATCTTTATAGGGTGTAAAGTACAGTAGTGGCGATGTTGTCTGCTCATGATTGTTCTTGGTCACTGCCGTAGTGGTCTATATAAAGTGTCAAGTACAGTAGTGGTCATGCCGTCTGCTTACGGTTGATCTCGGTCACTGCCGTAGTGGTCTATATAAGGTGACAAGCACAGTGGCGGTTATGCCGTCTGCTCACAATTGATATCAGTCACTGCCGTAGTGGTCTATATAAGGTGTCAGGTACAGTAGTGGTCATGCCGTCTGCTCACGTTTGATCTCGGTCACTGCTGTAGTGGTCTATATAAGGTGTCAGGTACAATAGTTGTCATGCAGTCTGCTCACGATTGATCTCGGTCACTGCCGTAGTGGTCTATATAAGGTGTCAAGTACAGTGGCGGTCATGCCGTCTGCTCACGATTGATCTCGGTCACTGCCGTAGTGGTCTATATAAGGTGTCAGGTACAATAGTGGTCATGCCGTCTGCTCACAATTGATCTCGGTCACTGCTGTAGTGGTCTATATAAGGTGTCAGGTACAGTAGTGGTCATGCCTTCTACTAACGATTGATCTCGGTCACTGCCGTAGTGATCTTTATAGGGTGTAAAGTACAGTAGTGGCGATGTTGTCTGCTCATGATTGATCTCAGCCACCGCCGAGAAGGTCTATATAAGGTGACAAGTACAGTGGTGGTCATGCCGTCTGCTCACAATTGATCTCGGTCACTGCCGTAGTGGTCTATATTAGGTGTCATGTACAGTAGTGGTCATGCCGTCTCCTCACAATTGATCTCGGTCACTGCCGTAGTGGTCTATATAAGGTTTCAGGTACAGTAGTGGTCATGCTGTCTGCTAACGATTGATCTCGGTCACTGCCGTAGTGATCTTTATAGGGTGTAAAGTACAGTAGTGGTCTTGTTGTCTGCACATGATTGATCTCAGCCACCGCCGTGATGGTCTATATAAGGTGACAAGTACAGTGGCAGTCATGCCGTCTGCTCACAATTGATCTCGGTCACTACCGTAGTGGTCTATATCAGGTGTCAAGTACAGTAGTGGTCATGCAGTCTGCTCACGATTGATCTCGGTCACTGCCGTAGTGGTCTATATAAGGTGTCATGTACAGTGGCGGTCATGCCGTCTGCTCACGATTGATCTCGGTCACTGCCGTAGTGGTCTATATAAGGTGTCAGGTACAATAGTGTCATGCCGTCTCCTCACAATTGATTTCGGTCACTGCCGTAGTGGTCTATATAAGGTGTCAGGTACAGTAGTGGTCATGCCGTCTGCTCACGTTTGATCTCGGTCACTGCCGTAGTGGTCTATATAAGGTGTCAGGTACAAGAGTGGTCATGCCGTCTGCTCACGATTGATCTCGGTCACTGCCGTAGTGGTCTATATAAGGTGTCAAGTACAGAAGTGGTCATGCCGTCTGCTAACAATTGATCTCCGTCACTGCCGTAGTGATCTTTATAGGGTGTAAAGTACAGTAGTGGCGATGTTGTCTGCTCATGATTGATCTCAGCCACCGCCGTGAAGGTCTACATAAGGTGACAAGTACAGTAGTGGTCATACCATCTGCTAACGATTGATCTCGGTCACTGCCGTAGTGATCTTTATAGGGTGTCAAGTACGATAGTGGTCTTGTTGTCTGCTCATGATTGATCTCAGCCACCGCCGTGATGGTCTATATAAGGTGACAAGTACAGTGGCGGTCATGCCGTCTGCTCACAATTGATATCGGTCACTGCCGTAGTGGTCTATATAAGGTGTCAGGTACAGTAGTGGTCATGCCGTCTGCTCACGATTGATCTTGGTCACTGCCGTATTGGTCTATATAAGGTGTCAAGTACAGTAGTGGTCATGCCGTCTGCTAACGATTGATCTCGGTCACTGCCGTAGTGATCTTTATAGGGTGTCAAGTACAGTAGTGGTCATGCCGTCTGCTAACGATTGATCTCGGTCACTGCCGTAGTGATCTTTATAGGGTGTAAAGTACAGTAGTGGCGATGTTGTCTGCTCATGATTGTTCTTGGTCACTGCCGTAGTGGTCTATATAAAGTGTCAAGTACAGTAGTGGTCATGCCGTCTGCTTACGGTTGATCTCGGTCACTGCCGTAGTGGTCTATATAAGGTGACAAGTACAGTGGCGGTTATGCCGTCTGCTCACAATTGATATCGGTCACTGCCGTAGTGGTCTATATAAGGTGTCAGGTACAGTAGTGGTCATGCCGTCTGCTCACGTTTGATCTCGGTCACTGCTGTAGTGGTCTATATAAGGTGTCAGGTACAATAGTGGTCATGCAGTCTGCTCACGATTGATCTCGGTCACTGCCGTAGTGGTCTATATAAGGTGTCAAGTACAGTGGCGGTCATGCCGTCTGCTCACGATTGATCTCGGTCACTGCCGTAGTGGTCTATATAAGGTTTCAGGTACAGTAGTGGTCATGCTGTCTGCTAACGATTGATCTCGGTCACTGCCGTAGTGATCTTTATAGGGTGTAAAATACAGTAGCGGTCTTGTTGTCTGCTCATGATTGATCTCAGCCACCGCCGTGATGGTCTATATAAGGTGACAAGTACAGTGGCGGTCATGCCGTCTGCTCACAATTGATCTCGGTCACTGCCGTAGTGGTCTATATAAGGTGTCAGGTACAGTAGTGGTAATGCCGTCTCCTCAAGATTGAACTCGGTCACTGCCGTAGTGGTCTATATAAAGTGTCAAGTGCAGTAGTGGTCATGCCGTCTGCTCACGATTGATCTCAGTCACTGCCGTAGTGGTCTATATCAGGTGTCAAGTACAGTAGTGGTCATGCCGTCTGCTAACGATTGATCTCGGTCACTGCCGTAGTGATCTTTATAGGGTGTAAAGTACAGTAGTGGCGATGTTGTCTGCTCATGATTGTTCTTGGTCACTGCCGTAGTGGTCTATATAAAGTGTCAAGTACAGTAGTGGTCATGCCGTCTGCTTACGGTTGATCTCGGTCACTGCCGTAGTGGTCTATATTAGGTGTCAAGTACAGTAGTGGTCATGCCGTCTGCTCACAATTGATCTCGGTCACTGCCGTAGTGGTCTATATAGAGTGTCAAGTACAGTAGTGGTCATGCCGTCTGCTTACGGTTGATCTCGGTCACTGCCGTAGCGGTCTATATAAAGTGTCAAGTACAGTAGTGGTCATGCCGTCTGCTTACGGTTGATCTCGGTCACTGCCGTAGTGGTCTATATTAGGTGTCAAGTACAGTAGTGGTCATGCCGTCTGCTCACAATTGATCTCGGTCACTGCCGTAGTGGTCTATATAAGGTTTCAGGTACAGTAGTGGTCATGCTGTCTGCTAACGATTGATCTCGGTCACTGCCGTAGTGATCTTTATAGGGTGTAAAGTACAGTAGTGGTCTTGTTGTCTGCTCATGATTGATCTCAGCCACCGCCGTGATGGTCTATATAAGGTGACAAGTACAGTGGCGGTCATGCCGTCTGCTCACAATTGATCTCGGTCACTACCGTAGTGGTCTATATAAGGTGTCAAGTACAGTAGTGGTCATGCAGTCTGCTCACGATTGATCTCGGTCACTGCCGTAGTGGTCTATATAAGGTGTCAAGTACAGTGGCGGTCATGCCGTCTGCTCATGATTGATCTCGGTCACTGCCGTAGTGGTCAGGTACAATAGTGTCATGCCGTCTCCTCACAATTGATCTCGGTCACTGCCGTAGTGGTCTATATAAGGTGTCAGGTACAGTAGTGGTCATGCCGTCTGCTCACGTTTGATCTCGGTCACTGCCGTAGTGGTCTATATAAGGTGTCAGGTACAAGAGTGGTCATGCCGTCTGCTCACGATTGATCTCGGTCACTGCCGTAGTGGTCTATATACGGTGTCAAGTACAGAAGTGGTCATGCCGTCTGCTAACGATTGATCTCGGTCACTGCCGTAGTGATCTTTATAGGGTGTAAAGTACAGTAGTGGCGATGTTGTCTGCTCATGATTGATCTCAGCCACCGCCGTGAAGGTCTACATAAGGTGACAAGTACAGTAGTGGTCATACCATCTGCTAACGATTGATCTCGGTCACTGCCGTAGTGATCTTTATAGGGTGTCAAGTACGATAGTGGTCATGTTGTCTGCTCATGATTGATCTCAGCCACCGCCGTGATGGTCTATATAAGGTGACAAGTACAGTGGCGGTCATGCCGTCTGCTCACAATTGATCTCGGTCACTGCCGTAGTGATCTTTATAGGGTGTAAAGTACAGTAGTGGCGATGTTGTCTGCTCATGACTGTTCTTGGTCACTGCCGTAGTGGTCTATATAAAGTGTCAAGTACAGTAGTGGTCATGCCGTCTGCTTACGGTTGATCTCGGTCACTGCCGTAGTGGTCTATATAAGGTGACAAGTACAGTGGCGGTTATGCCGTCTGCTCACAATTGATATCGGTCACTGCCGTAGTGGTCTATATAAGGTGTCAGGTACAGTAGTGGTCATGCCGTCTGCTCACGTTTGATCTCGGTCACTGCTGTAGTGGTCTATATAAGGTGTCAGGTACAATAGTTGTCATGCAGTCTGCTCACGATTGATCTCGGTCACTGCCGTAGTGGTCTATATAAGGTGTCAAGTACAGTGGCGGTCATGCCGAATGCTCACGATTGATCTCGGTCACTGCCGTAGTGGTCTATATAAGGTGTCAGGTACAATAGTGGTCATGCCGTCTCCTCACAATTGATCTCGGTCACTGCCGTAGTGGCCTATATAAGGTGTCAGGTACAGTAGTGGTCACGCCGTCTGCTCACGTTTGATCTCGGTCACTGCCGTAGTGGTCTATATAAGGTGTCAGGTACAATAGTGGTCATGCCGTCTGCTCACGATTGATCTCGGTCACTGCCGTAGTGGTCTATATTAGGTGTCAAGTACAGTAGTGGTCATGCCGTCTGCTCACGATTGATCTCGTTCACTGCCGAAGTGGTCTATATGAAGTGTCAAGTACAGTAGTGGTCATGCCGTCTGCTAACGATTGATCTCGGTCACTGCCGTAGTGATCTTTATAGGGTGTAAAGTACAGTAGTGGTCTTGTTGTCTGCTCATGATTGATCTCAGCCACCGCCGTGAAGGTCTACATCAGGTGACAAGTACAGTAGTGGTCATACCATCTGCTAACGATTGATCTCGGTCACTGCCGTAGTGGTGTATATGAGGTTTCAGGTACAGTAGTGGTCATGCTGTCTGCTAACGATTGATCTCGGTCACTGCCGTAGTGATCTTTATAGGGTGTAAAATACAGTAGTGGTCTTGTTGTCTGCTCATGATTGATCTCAGCCACCGCCGTGATGGTCTATATAAGGTGACAAGTACAGTGGCGGTCATGCCGTCTGCTCACAATTGATCTCGGTCACTGCCGTAGTGGTCTATATAAGGTGTCAGGTACAGTAGTGGTAATGCCGTCTCCTCAAGATTGATCTCGGTCACTGCCGTAGTGGTCTATATAAAGTGTCAAGTGCAGTAGTGGTCATGCCGTCTGCTCACGATTGATCTCAGTCACTGCCGTAGTGGTCTATATTAGGTGTCAAGTACAGTAGTGGTCATGCCGTCTGCTAACGATTGATCTCGTTCACTGCCGTAGTGGTCTATATCAGGTGTCAAGTACAGTAGTGGTCATGCCGTCTGCTAACGATTGATCTCGGTCACTGCCGTAGTGATCTTTATAGGGTGTAAAGTACAGTAGTGGCGATGTTGTCTGCTCATGATTGTTCTTGGTCACTGCCGTAGTGGTCTATATAAAGTGTCAAGTACAGTAGTGGTCATGCCGTCTGCTTACGGTTGATCTCGGTCACTGCCGTTGTGATCTTTATAGGGTGTAAAGTACAGTAGTGGCGATGTTGTCTGCTCATGATTGTTCTTGGTCACTGCCGTAGTGGTCTATATAAAGTGTCAAGTACAGTAGTGGTCATGCCTTCTGCTAACGATTGATCTCGGTCACTGCCGTTGTGATCTTTATAGGGTGTAAAGTACAGTAGTGGCGATGTTGTCTGCTCATGATTGATCTCAGCCACCGCCGTGAAGGTCTATATAAGGTGACAAGTACAGTGGTGGTCATGCCGTCTGCTCACAATTGATCTCGGTCACTGCTGTAGTGGTGTATATAAGGTGTCAGGTACAGAAGTGGTCATGCCGTCTGCTAACGATTGATCTCGACGCAAGGGCCCAACGCGCCGCGTAGCGGCAAAAAAGCGAAGCTGGCGAAACATTTATAACGGGTCACCGTCACTTATTATTGGACTTATAGCGCATTTACGGGGTTGCAACTATTTTGCTTTATAGTGTCACCAGGAAAGAAAAGCATGCGACCTAACGCCGATCTATTTGTATAAAGTGATAATTGGAAGGTATATAGTAGGAAATATCAATAAAATAATCATTCCATTTCGTCTTTTGAGGGCATTTTTGATTGTAAAAAATATATGTGTACGTCACCGTAGTCTCTGCAATGATAATTTTATCAGAGCAGTCTCGCGCAAGTAGAAGTTCTTTACCTGTTAGTTCTTCACTTATTAGTCTCAACGTCTGGCGCAAAGCCAGACGTTTTCCATTACGATTTCACTACGATGTTTGACAAGAAGGAGCAGTGCGCGAGATATGCTAATGAGCAGACTTCCCTCGCTTGAGTTTCTGAAGAATGTTCCATATCGCGCGAAGCTCATCACTACTGATTATGACAGGCGTGCAACGGTAGGTATCTGCTCCCCAACTTCCACCCTAATACGGTACAATAAGTTACCATTTGATGGGAATGGGACAATGCCCTCACTGTGTATGGAGTCATAGGGATAAGAAGACATTATTCATTAGTGTTGGTACAAGTGATTTTGCCCAAAAAGCATGCGCATTCAAAAAACAAAATATGCAAGGTATCACGTACATGACCATGACGACGTGCAGAAAGTGCACTGGCCAGTGCATACCCTATGGCTATGTACTAGCAAACATGGTAAACATGAACAACATCATTATTCATCGGCAGTTCATTTTACTCCGAGCTTTTCCTGAAACATATAGCCATGATGATTAGGCCTACCATGTACCATGACCAATAACAGCACTAGATCATGTAGATGTCAACAAGTTCACATGAACCGTATAATCCTGCATGGCGCATGTGGGGCATGCGTCTAAACCAAAGCCCCAAAATCACTTGTTTTGGTCTATTTCAGTTTCACTTGTGTTTCCCCCGTCTCCCAGTCCATAATACATTTACAGTTTACAATCCCCGATCATGGCCCAACAAAAGGTCATCGGTTGACTAAAGGAACACAACTGTTCAATGTATTTATAGTTGAATGCGATCAAACTACGTCTTTTCAATCGTGGATTGTAAATTTAACCCCATGGGCCTAGGGAAGGCCCTATAACAATACTTTCGACACAGTTATTATCTCCGCTGCCTCCACCATGTTACACACAGTGCTCACTGCTGATTCTAAAATGCGCCACCTAGTCAAAACAGGACATATGTTCTTCTAGGAATAGATCTCTTTCCAATATTTCGTCATTCCACTATCGTCATCACCTCATCATACTTTCATTGACATTACAGGCACACATCCACAGAGCACTCTTCAAATCATCTACACAGTGGTTATCCAACTAGGATTATAAAGGTAATTTCTTAGCCCCGCACAGTGGGTTTCAGTCTTGATAAAGGGGCACTATCCAAGATAAAGTTACAAGAAGTAGTCAATAGGGGTCTCTCACCTCTCACTGTATGTCCACACTATTCACGCTTGTACGAGGAATACATTCAATGCTGAATCTAACAACACCCAGTGCCCTTACTCTGTATATTAGTCACTGGAAGATGGCCCATTTCACTCCTTCCTTCTACTTCACCTATAGTCTCATGGCAAACGCCTCAGTTCTATGATATCACATTCACTTTCAGCTGTCATGCAACGCAACAACTGTGCTATCTGCCATCGCACATCAACGAAGAAGTGCAGCCGCCCACATTCCACCTCACGTCTGTCCGACCAGCTGCAATCCTCGAGGACGCCCCACTGTACCACGATTTCACTCCGATGTTTGACAAGAAGGAGCAGTGCGCGAGATAGGCTAATGAGCAGACTTCCCTCGCTTGAGTTTCGAAAGAATGTTCCATATCGCGCTAAGCTGACCACTGCTGACCATGACAGGCGTGCATTGGACTGGTACTGGTTGGAATTGAACATTGAATATGCTGGTGGTGACGCTTTCTGATGAGAAGTTGGTCGTGACTGATGCAGTATCCTTGGACTTGTCCACAGCATCGTTCAATCATTGCTCTCTGAGCTGCCTTGATTCTGTACTTACCCAAATACTAAGACCAAACGCCTGTTGACTGTGCTTTGAGAGAGACTGGCGCCATGCCTAGAGATATGACTGACCCCTATTGGCAAATTTGTATGACTTTATCTTGCCTACCTAGCTGCTGCCTATAGTCTCCCTTTAACTGCGGAACACTTCAAAGTCGATAAAATGCCATGTTCCACCTTTAAATGTGTTCAGACCGCCATTTTCAAAATAATCAAGTCAGGACACTGCCTTCTAGTCTCATAATAAATTTTGCTTTCCTCAATAATAACATTTCTTCTTCTTCAATGCTTTCATCATTCCAAACTTCTCCTCCTCGGACTTTTACAGGGGTACAGTCATGGCAATCAAAACCCAAATACTGAGACCAAATGCCTGTTGACTGTGCTTTAAGAGAGACTGGCGCCATGCCTAGTCTCTCTTAAAGCACAGTCAACAGACACCAACCCCCTCAGACTCAGAAACCACAAACGCCCAACCCTTCCTGCTACCTTAATACTTCTGGGTCACTGCCGTAGTGATCTTTATAGGGTGTAAAGTACAGTAGTGGCGATGTTGTCTGCTCATGATTGATCTCAGCCACCGCCGAGAAGGTCTATATAAGGTGACAAGTACAGTAGTGGTCATGCCGTCTGCTTACAATTGATCTCGGTCACTGCCGTAGTGGTCTATATAAATTGTCAGGTACAGTAGTGGTCATGCCGTCTGCTCACGATTTATCTCGGTCAACTCCTTGATGGTCCATAAGGTGACAAGTACAGTAGTGGTCATGCCGTCTGCTCGCAATTGATCTCGGTCACTGCCGAAGTGGTCTATATGAAGTGTCAAGTACAGTAGTGGTCATGCCGGCTGCTCACGATTGATCTCAGTCACTGCCGTAGTGATCTTTATAGGGTGTAAAGTACAGTAGTGGTGATGTTGTCTGCTCATGATTGATCTCAGCCACCGCCGTGATGGTCTATATAAGGCGACAAGTACAGTGGTGGTCATGCAGTCTGCTCATGATTGATGTTGGTCACTGTCGTAGTGGTCGATATAAGGCGTCAAGTGCAATAGTGGTTTAGCCGTTTGCTCACGATTGATCTCGGTCACTGCCATAGTGGTCTATATAAGGCGCCACATACAGTAGTGGTCATGCCGTCTGCTCACGATTGATCTCGGTCCCTGCGGTAGTGGTCTATATAAAGTGTCAAGTACAGTACAGTAGTGGTCATGTTGTCTGCTCACGATTGATCTCGGTTACTGCCGTAGTGATCTATATAAGGCGCCACGTACAGTAGTGGTCATGCCGTCTGCTCACGATTGATCTCGGTCCCTGCGGTAGTGGTCTATATAAAGTGTCAATTACAGTACAGTAGTGGTTATGTTGTCTGCTCACGATTGATCTCGGTCACCGCCGTGATGGTCTATATAAGGTGACAAGTACAGTTGTGGTCATACGGGCTGCTCACGATTGATCTCGGTCACTGCCGTAGTGATATATATAAGGTGTCAAGTACAGTAGTGGTCATGTTGTCTGCTCACGATTGATCTCGGTCACTGCCGTAGTGGTCTATATAAAGTGCCACGTACAGTAGTGGTCATGCCGTCTGCTCACGATTGATCTCGGTCCCTGCGGTAGTGGTCTATATAAAGTGTCAATTACAGTACAGTAGTGGTTATGTTGTCTGCTCACGATTGATCTCGGTCACCGCCGTGATGGTCTATATAAGGTGACAAGTACAGTAGTGGTCATGCCGTCTGCTCACGATTGATCTCGGTCACTGCCGTAGTGGTCTTTATAAAGTGCCACGTACAGTAGTGGTCATGCTGTCTGCTCACGATTGATCTCGGTCACTGCCGTAGTGATATATATAAGGTGTCAAGTACAGTAGTGGTCATGTTGTCTGCTCACGATTGATCTCGGTCACTGCCGTGATGGTCTATATAAGGTGACAAATACAGTAGTGGTCATGCTGTCTGCTCACGATTGATCTCGGTCACTGCCGTAGTGATATATATAAGGTGTCAAGTACAGTAGTGGTCATGTTGTCTGCTCACGATTGATCTCGGTCACTGCCGTAGTGGTCTATAAAAAGGGCCACGTACAGTAGTGGTCATGCTGTCTGCTCACGATTGATCTCGGTCACTGCCGTAGCGGTCTATATAAAGTGTCAAGTACAGTACAGTAGTGGTCATGCCGTCTGCTCACAATTGATCTCGATCATCCCCGTGATGGACTCTTTAAGGTGTCAAGTACAGTAGTGATCATGCCGTCTACTCACGATTGATCTCGGTCACCGCCGTGATGGTCTAAAGGTATCAAGTACTGTAGTGCTCATGCCGTCTGCTCACGACTGATCGCGAGCACTGCCGTAGTGGTCTATATAAGGCGCCAAGTACAGTAGTGGTCATGCCGTCTGCGAGTCTTTTGATATGCTACACATGGGTCTCAGATGTATAGGATGGCACTGGGGCTCCTCCGAAAACATGAGACAGAGATTTCACTTACAGATGCGCGATTTCTAGCCAATTCAAGTTCAGTGCCTATCATGTTCCGGTGGCTCCTCAGAGGTCTCTATTAGCCCTAGGAGTATAATTCTCATGGTTTTGAGCTCTGCATTGGACCCTGAGTGCATCTGGAGAGGATGATTTGAGATATTTTGATATCTAGAATATGCCATATGCAGGCTTAAGGCCTCACTCCACAGTTTCATGAAATCCATCAGAAGTGACGTCAAAACAGCGCCTCATGGGACACACAAGGCAACCCCTAAATGGATACTGTGAACTGACTACTGGCACTGGATACCCAAACATGCACATTTTTAATGAGCCAGAGTCCTTAGGAAACTGCTAGGGCACTTTTAGTGCATTTGATTAGTTTCGATGCCTGTAGGTTGCGCCACATTTGATACCACTCAGTTCCAGCAAGCGGTCAAAATTGAGCAAAAAAATGTGGAAAAGTTGGCCAAGTTTACGCTGAATTAATATACTCGGAGGGAGAAATTTACTGGCACATAAGCCGACCAGGAGATAGGCCATTTAATGTAGTTTTAAATTTTAGAAAGAAAGGCATGGGTCAAAACGGCGCAAAGCGGTCTATTCTGCCCTTGAACCGGGAACACCCCAAAACGCGTGTGTCAAGCCGACGTCAAGCCAGTGCCTAGTGTGACACACAAGACATCACCTAATGGATGCTGGGAACAGACTGCTGGCACTAGATACCCAAACCTGCACATGTTTATGGAGGCAGAGTCTTAAGGAAGCTTTTTAGGGCATTTTAGTACTTAATTCGTTTCGTTAACAGCAGGTGGCGCCACACTTGATACCACCCGTATCCTGCTCGGTGGTCCAGAATGAGGAAAAAAAATTTGAGGTCTGCAGAGTCCATGCCGCATATACTCAGAAAGAAGAATTATCTGGAGCATGCGCTTACCACCATGAGATAGGCTATTTAATGTACTTTCATATTTTAGAAAGAAAATCCGGTGTCAAAACGGCGCAAAGTGGTCTATTCGTCCGTTGAAGCAGGAATACCCCAAAATGACGTCACGTTTTGAAGGGACATCTCACCCAGTGCCAAGCTTTTTGTCACTTCGCACCCTAGCCTAAACACGAAATCATCGTGACCAACACATTTTGGTTGACAGAGGCCAAATCTCTGTTGCTCTAGCTCACTAAAGATGTTTTCCATAATAAACAGGCTCGATTGGTAGCCAAGGCACGGCTGATTCAATGGAACACACCATTTTAATACGAACTTGGGCCGATTTGAAACTGTGGAGTGAGACCTAAGTACGATCTACTTTTATGTAAACCATAACCACCCTCCGAACCCTTGAGTGAGACCTACGCCTACGGTCCGTCCAATCCCGCGCTTGGCCTGCTGCATGCCTGGTTTCTGAGCTTGTTGGAGACAACGTGAAAAGGTAAGAACATTATTGTGTTCATGTTTTAGGCCTGTGATCAATTATTTGAATGTTATTGAAACAAAGTTACTTAGCAATTCATTTGCTGTGTAATTTGTGAGCCTAAGCTTTCCTTGGGCCATTATTGCATCCGGCAACTGATTGTTTCTAGCATCAGAGCATGCTAAGCCTGTTCACTGATTGGCACTGTAGTACAGTGTACTGGCCGCTGGGAATCCATTTTCGGACAATTTCTTTCTCATCGCCCCCTTTGGCATAGAGGATATTGATCGAAAAAGGGCCAATAGATAGGCCCTATATGATAAGGAACAGTGGAAAGACAACCACCGTTTTGATTTTTTGGTCTGGATTGTGAAATATATGAAATCACACTCCGACCGTCAAGTATAATGCCCGGATTACGGGCAAGGGTTTGTTTACAAATAGAGGGGTACAAATGCTGTACTAAAAGGTCACTGATGCACACAAAACTCGCTTATTCAAAAGAATAAAATAACCTAACTTTCCTTGAGCATGGCAATGTGAAGTTTCGTCGGGGGTACTTCTCCTTGCTCGGCATTAACTCACGCTAACATACCTTCATGTCTATAAAACTCCTTTATTCCTTCGACACAGAATCCTCACATCTCATCTAAAACCATGCCGTCTTCACCCTCCCCACTCCTACGGTGTCTCATCATGGTCCCGTCACCCGGCAGCCTCCGAAGAGACTGGTGGCGCCATCTGGCCGAAGGCCAACACACCAAGAGCTACCAGATCACCACACCATCCCCACCAAAATTGGTCGAGCCTCAGGATCGAACACTACATAGCACGGTACACAGGCAGTTACAAAACGAAATACACGATTGTCATACAAAACAAAATACATGGTTATCAAATTTCGATACAAAAATAATAAATGATTAAATGCACTTCCGGCACGCCCTCAGCAGTCAGAATCAAGAACTGAGTATGAAAACTACCAAAATCAGCAGTCCTTTACAGTAAACTCCAGTCTCATAATATTTCACTGTACAAGTCTTTCACGTGTCCATTAGCTATGTCTCTAGTGTGACACTTCAGAATAAGCAAAACATGATAAATACACAAATATCAAAAATAAATCCGAGTAGAGAACGTCCTTCTAAACACGGTAATTGCACCAGGAAGAATATAAAACAACACTTGGGCAGGGGTCCATATGGGTCAAAGCGATCCCACCACCAATCCTTTGCAGAGCGCTAGGAAAGGGGTCCCCACTTTAATCCTGCCGGCGGATGTACTCGATCAAAAAGAGTCCAACCTCCCTCATCCCCTCCCAGCTGTAGTGTAAACCATCCTTGTCAAAGGCAGGATGGGCCGTCAAAACAGGATGAGGGATGGACCTAAATCCCACCCTCCTCATCATCGCACAGAATTCTGTTAAATTCTCCCTTTGATCCGGCCTCAGCTTTGGGGACATGGGCGGCTCCAGATGGTACAGCCGAGCCGTGGGGTATTGATGTTTTAGCCATTTGAAAACTGCTACCATGTCTTCCTCCGGCTCCCCATAGAATCGAGTATGGTTTAGGCCATGGTTTAACACCACATCACTTACCCTGGCCCGGGTCTGCACGACCTCCAGCATCCAACGTAGATCTTCAGCACGCTGACCAGAGTAAGCGATGGGAAACAAATTTGAGGTGGGTTTCAACGAGGTGAACATTGAATCCGCCAAGAGGAGTATTGGACATCTCCGCCTCCCCTCGAAGTCCCGCACCTTGGCTACAAGCTTACAAGTAAACCTCTCGACATCCGATCGTTGCTTCCGGGACGTCCCCCAAAGTCGGAGGAAGGTCGAAAGCTCCTCGATGGTGGCCATTAATTCCTCCCCTCGGACACCCCAACTGGTTCTCATGTTGTTGTCAAACCGCTTAACCGCCTGAATGACGGACGTCGTCAATGCTATGGTGGGGTCAAACATCGCCTCCTGGCAAGCGGTTACCACAGCGGTTCCCAGACGGAGATTAAACCTGGCGTGCACCTTCTCCCTGAGCCTCCTTACCATACCAGCATATACTTCATTGGTCAGTTCCTTCTTTGCTGCTTTCATAGGCTCCGGCATTCCATCAAGCTTCACAATATCCTCTGCCTGTAATTATACAATCAAGAAACAAGGGTGAGTGCCTTACAGCTACAGCTGCAGGAAAAGAGTCAGATTCCTACAGATCCTGCCCTGAAATTATCTTAAAGTAATGAGCAGAAAGTTTGATTATGTAGGTCGACTTCCACGGAGTTCCCGCCCTTTCTTCAACCACAGGGCCTTCCTTCTGGCAATGCGATCCTGCTGGGCCAGATGGTTGACGCAACAACCAATGGACAATCTGTAGCGAGCTGGTTTTCTTAGATCGTCCCTAGGACGAAACTTGCGGCTGGGTGGTGGATCAGTTGTCACGCTTGGCGCAGAATCAGAGCTACTCTCAAGGTTACCTAGAACAGTGACCACCTCTGGTGTGCAGAGCGCTGCACCGGAGGCATTCTCGGAGTCGGAATGGCTGTCATGGTTACCTAGAGCAGTGACCACCTCTGGTGTGCAGAGCGCTGCACCAGAGGCACCAGATACAGGAGAAGTTGGTACTGAGTCAAAAACTGGTTGCAGAAGAGTTTCTCTAGTTTGCCCTGCTTTTGGGCTAGTCCCGGTGTTGCTATCTTGTTCAGCCTGTGGGTCCTCAGCACGAGAGTGAAAAACCTTGAGGTTATTGAGGTGTACTACCTTAGGACGCCGGTTACGTCCATTCACTCGTCTTATCCTGTAATTCACCTCAGATATTTTTTTCAGTACCTCAAAAGGTCCCTCCCAGCGTCTGTGGAACTTTGACACTTCCTCTGGCTTCACATGATGGTTACGTAGCAACACCATATCACCCGCACCAAAAGATGTCATCTTAGTCTTCAAGTCATAGTGTGTCCTTTGCCTTCTCTGGGCCAACTTCAAATTCTCTCGAGCTCTCCTGTGGGCAGAGTCAATTCGGTCACGGAGTTTCGCGACATGAGCCGTTGTCTCGATGGAGGGTGTCTCTGGAGCACCAATTACCAGATCCAACGGAACTGTCATCTCCTCCCCAAATGTCATGCAGTATGGAGTCTCTTGAGTGGATGCTTGGATGCTGCTTCGGAAAGCCATAAGCGATGCTGGAAGGTGTTCATCCCAGTCCAATCCCTCTTGGTCAACCATGGTCATCAGCATATCCTTTAGTGTGCCATTGAAGTTTTCCACCTGCCCGTTGCACTGGGGGTGGTATGCTGTGGTACGGCTCTTGTGGACATTCAGCAGCTGGCACATTTCAGCAAACACAGTGGACTCAAAGTTCCTCCCTTGATCACTGTGGAGGTTCTCTGGTGTGCCGAATCGACAAACATAGTCGTTCACCAGAACCTTAGCACAGGTGGTGGCCTTCTGATTTCTCAGAGCCCAGGCTTCTGGCCATTTTGAAAATGCATCCTGTGCCACCAAGATGTAGCGATGGCCTCTCCTGGAAGGTGGATTGATCGGCCCAACGATGTCTATATGCAACCGCTGGTTGCGGCGGCCTGCAGGGATGCTCTTAAGGGGTGCCTTGTTACGCTTACCTCCCTTGCATTTTTGGCAGATTTCACAAGTTCTGACAAAGTCGACCACATTCCTTTTTAAGCCAGGGCGCCAGCAACGCTGTTTTGCCTTCCCAAGGGTCTTGGCCACTCCTAGATGGGCACCAGCAAAACCACTATGGATCTCCTCCAGCACTGGGTTAACAAAAGATGAGGGCAGTACTAGGCGAAGCCTGTCATTTTCTGGAGCCCTGCAGTACAAAATGCCATCCTGGATCACCAGATTGGGGTGCTGGGCCCATACAGCCCTCTCCGTCCTACTGCATCCCATTATTACTTCTTCCAGTGGCTTGTCAGTTGTTTCCGACACGTGGAGGTACACTGACCTCAAATCAGGGTCATCCTTTTGCGCTTGCTGGATTTCTTCCCGGTTCCACATGAATTCGGGTGTCTTCAGTCCGGTGGCTTTCCTTGGCGACTGGATTGCACTCACCTGTAAGGTTGGAGATTTGGCCTCCGTGGGACCACACGTAGGGCAGTCCCCATGTCGACGCATCCTTTTGGGTCGCCTTGACAGAGCGTCTGCGTTCCCATGCCTTGTACCAGAGCGGTGTTCTATTTCATAATCAAATTCGGCCAACCTCTCTAACCAGCGAGCAACCTGACCGGACGGCTCCTTGAAATTTGACAGCCATTTGACAGCCATATTGTCAGTCCTCACTCGAAAGCGTTTCCCCAGCAAATAGTACCTGAAGTGCTCCGCAAATGTTACTAGTGCCAGCATTTCTCTACGCGTGGTGCAATAATTGGTTTCCCCACCTTGAAACACCTTGCTTCCGTAAGCAATCGCCTTCTCTGATCCGTCTTGCTGTTTCTGTGACAAGACTCCACCCATTGCCTGGTCGCTGGCGTCTGTGTCTAAGACAAACTCCCCTGCCTCTGGACTGAAGTCTGGGTAAGCTAATACCGGGGAAGAGATCAACTTTTCCTTTAACGTCCTGAAAGCAATCTCACATTTCTCGGACCACACGAATGGCACCTCCTTCCTTGTCAGGTTGTGAAGAGGCGCCGCTATGTGGGCAAACTCTGGCACAAACTGTTGGTAATAAGTGGCAAGTCCCATGAACGAACGAACCTCCGACACATTCGCTGGGGTAGGCCATTCAGCTACTTTGGCAATCTTGTCTTCCTCGGTGCAGATTCCATCCTTCGTCACTTTGTGGCCGAGAAACTTAACAAGTGGTCGGAATAGCTTGCACCTGGATGGCTTCAGTTTGAGGTTAGCCGATTCCAAACGAGTGAAAACCTCTTCAAGACGGGACAGGTGCTGCTCGAATGTCTCAGAGTGGACGATTATGTCATCAAGGTATACTAGACAATACTCCAAGCCCCCCAGGACGATGTTCATCAGCCTAGTGAAGGTGGCCGGGGCTCCAGTGAGACCAAATGGCATAACACGCCATTCATACTGTTTAACCCCCGAAACAAACGAGGTCTTGGCCCGGTCTTCTGGCGCCATGCCCACTTGCCAGTACCCGCTTGCACAATCGAGGCAAGAGAAGAACTGAGAGCCTGATAGCTTGTTTAGAGTTTCATCTATCCTTGGCAGTGGTTGCGCAGACTTTACTGAGGTGGCATTCAATCGGCGGTAGTCTATACAAAGGCGAAATGACCCATCATGTTTCCGAGCGAGAACAATTGGGGCACTCCAAGGACTCTGTGACTCTTGAATTAAGTTCCGGTCCAGGAGCTCCTTGATGGTCTTGTCTACAAATTCTTGCTGATGAGGTGGCACTCGCCTCGGGCGCTGTTTGATGGGTTGTGCTCCTTCAGTGTCGATCGTGTGTTCGGCTATGTGTGTCTGTCCCAGATCAAAGTCACCCATTGAGAATACATTTTGATGCCTTCTGACAAGATCTATCACTGCCTCTGTCTGTTGTCCTGAAAGGCCCAACTCAGTCACCTCTAACTTCTCTAGCAAGGCTCCTAACCTGGCCTCATCTTCCAGCGTACTTGGCTGTTCCGGTGTAGTCTCAACCTTGGTTTTACCAGCAGAACAAATATTCAGATTTTGCACCCCTTCCTTATCTACCGGTGGGGATCCATCCATCCCAGGGGACAGAATCCTCTCGGCTGACCCAACCTCTGCCACTGGATGGAACCAACCGATTGTCCTGCAGGCCCTGATAAAAATTGGCTTGTCAGTGAAATTCGCCACTCTCACCGGCATTTTCCCATAGTCGGATGACACCAGGGACCTCCCTGTTGTAAAGCCTATAGTGCCCTTTTGAGCTTCTATCAGACCTGGGGTGAGATGGCTTTCCTTCCTGCTCCTAGACAGTTTCCCGGCCAGGATCATCTCCGTTCCTGCAGGTATTCTTGTATTCCTCCCCATGATCACCCTGCATACCTTGAGGACACCCTGTTGGTTGCGTAGGGGCACCTCATTCCCAGCCACCTCAAGGGTGGCAGTTCTGTAGTCAATACTGCAACCCTGAGCTTGAAGAAAGTCACTTCCCAGTAGACACTCGTGGGCTAGGTTCTCAACGACCACAACTGGGTGGCTAAACTGCGAGGATCCAAGGCCTAATGGTACATCAGCCATCCCAAGAATCTTCAATTCTTCTCCTGTTGCAGACTGTAGGCTTGCATCTACCTCCTGGAGTGGTCGGCCTGAAGAACTTGGACATCTTCTCCAGAGGTCGCCACTCACTAGAGTAAGAGCTGCACCTGTGTCAAGGAGCATTGTGGTTGGTGTACCTTCAATTTCTCCATTTACATACAAGCTGGTGTCTTTAAATGTAATCTGACCAATAGAGAGCGGTCTCCTTTGGTTGGTACCGCCCAATGGCTGAAATTCTACTGCATCTGGGTTTAGGGTCCCTGTCGATGGTAATGGTGTTTCAGTCTTACCCAGAGCGGTGACTGACTCTGTGCTAGAGATACCCAGAGCGGTGTCTCCAGTATGCCGCCCTCCAGAAATGGTGTTGTCATCTGGGACTCTATGGATGGTCTCTTTGGTGGTCATCAGGTGATCCATAGGGACAGATACCCGTACATGCTCAGCATTTGGGGAAATGTAGCCAGAAGGTGGCAAATCTAGAGCAGTGCCATTCTCGGAGGTAGCCAGAACGTTACCTCGGAGAACCAGTGACTCATTCCCACACCAAATGCCAGCTGGAGCTTCTACTGATGTCTGAGGGTCCGTCCGCCCCGTGACGACCCCGACTTGGAGTTTTCCTGATCATTCTGGGGGCAAGACCTGGCCACATGTCCAGTGCCATGACAGTTATAGCACTCTATGGTTGGGCACTGACGGGCCTGGTGACCCCACTCCTTACAACGCCAACAGCGCATGTCCTCAGACGTCCTCTCAGAATTTGTTGTGCCGGTGGATTCCAACTTGCTTATCCTGGATTCCATCTTCTGCAGCAGGTCCAGAACCTTGCTTATGTCCGAATCTGCTTTCGGTGCAGTGGTCCCAGAGGTAGCACTTGCCACCCTGCCTTTCCCGGATGATGCACTACCATCATTCCTATCCTCACGCTGCCTGGTCCCCTGTTTGAGAAGGAGCTGTGCAGCCTCTAGCTGACGCACTTTCCTTATGGCTTCTCCCACGGATTTTGGGGAACTCATGAGAAGTTGTTGCTTAACAGGTTCTGTGGCAGTCACTCCCAACAGAAACTGGTCCTTTGCCATCTCTTGTTGTAGGGAAAACCCACTTTCTGGATAAGCATTTAGGGCCAATTCCAATAAAACGTCAGCAAATGTTTCGTAAGATTCAGAGCTTCCTTGTGTGCGTGCCCTTAATTGTAGTTTATAGTCCTCACGGGTCACATTGTGGAATCTATGCTCAAGTGCACTAGAGAACTCCTCATACGTCAAGGAAGGGGCCAAGTGCAAATTTGCTACAGCCATGTATGCTTGATGGTCAAGACGCGATAGAATTTGCTGCCTCCTCTCCGACACAGGTATTTTTGTCAGGTCAGCATATGTGTTAAAGCGCTCAAGCCATATCCGAAAGCTCTGATTAACCATAAATGGTTTGGGGGCCTGCACTTTTGCCGAGGAATGTCGGGCCGTCCCCTCCTGTTTCAATCTGCTCTTGACTAAGGATGTAAACGAGTCCAGAAATGATGACATCAATTCTCCCTTGTCTGCACCAGCATCCAAATCTTCCCGTGTCCTCTGTCCAGCAGGGGTCACTGGTGGAAGCGGGGTACTACTGGCTCTCAAAGCGGGTGTACCAGGTGATGCCGGGGACAGGTTCAATGTACGGGGACCACTACGCTGGAAGTCCTCAAATCCCACTCTTCGGTAAGGGTTGTGACCTGGTGGTGCACATATACCAGCAGCCCTCGGTGGTCCTCGTGGGGTGTCCATGGCCGGGACCACACCCCCCTGCACTATCGGAGTTCTACAATTCTGATCCGTCACCACATCAAAGAATTCAGCCATATTTATGAGTTTCGATAATCCTTAATGAATATGCAATAAACAAGTATACTCTCCCACCACAACAAATAGCCGACCAGAATTACCGCAATAGAAACACAATATCATTAACTAATGAACAATACTATAGTGATTGGCACTACAGAGCGTGTACCACTGGTAATGCAGAACAGAGCGTTAGCACACCTAACAGGCCACCATACATTCGCACTTGTGGACTAGCCCAGTACCAGCCATGCAGTGCGCGAGACTGGCAATATAATTATACTAAAAATCCAGGCAGAAAGTTCATGAAAGCCAACCACGGCGCTACAACTCACTAATGCTTGTGTCTAGGCAATGCCTGCAGTGCTCACCCGACACAAAACTCAATTAAATATAGCACAGTAGCACACAAACGAACGGCGTAAAAACAAGAGGCCGTAATACACTGCCGCAGTATATACAACAAGCCCGCACGCAAGCGCGAGTGTCAGATAGGGCCGGCAAAGTTGGGAAATTAACTGCGATCGGGTCCAGAATTCCTGTACAGCTGTCACCAGTGTGAAGTTTCGTCGGGGGTACTTCTCCTTGCTCGGCATTAACTCACGCTAACATACCTTCATGTCTATAAAACTCCTTTATTCCTTCGACACAGAATCCTCACATCTCATCTAAAACCATGCCGTCTTCACCCTCCCCACTCCTACGGTGTCTCATCATGGTCCCGTCACCCGGCAGCCTCCGAAGAGACTGGTGGCGCCATCTGGCCGAAGGCCAACACACCAAGAGCTACCAGATCACCACACCAACATATATTTGAAACATAATTCCATTAACAGTTTTGATTTAAGTATTTTTTACTTCATCTAAAAAGGAAAATAATGACAAAAAGTTGAGAATATTTGGTCACATGATGTGCCATGTGACCAAATATTCGGCTTATTATAAACCGCGAGATGCGTAGTGCGAAATCGCGAGATGCCAACCTCGGTGAGAGTACCACCCGCTCACATGAAGTATTGCAAATAGGAACCTGAAAAGGCGAACATTCATGAGACCGAGGCCACGTTGGGGAGGTATCCTTATTTTGATGATCCCATTTGAATATACTCCGATATGCAATGCCTCGCTCTGTACTATACATCGATCTGATGAATAGCTGTTTGGAGTGTGGCCGGGTCAGACTTTATGACCTAGTGCTATTTTAGGCATGACGAGACGGTCACCGCGTGCAATGCCCTGTGTCGGTCAATCGCTGTCTGTATGGTGGTGACTAACATGTATGACGCTATATGCGTATTGCAGAAATATTTGATGCGAATAAGTTCTCAACTTGTCCTGTGTTTGAAGATACAGTTGCACGTAGTCTTTGTTTTGACGTTAGCCCCACTCTCATTGAAAGAAGAAGTTCACATATATAAATGTAGGCCTAGGTATCGGAAATGATGGTTATTGTGATGGTCTAGTGAAGTAGAAAAAAAATGATTACCCATCTCGAGATATCGCGATTTCGCATCTCACGGTTTATAATAAGCGCAAATATTCTCAACTTTTTGTGAATGTTTTCCTCTTTATTCAGAGTCTGAAACAGATAAAATGAGCTAAAGTTATTAGGAATATGATTCATTATATCATTTCATCACTCAAATGAAGTAGTTACTGAATTCCTCAAAATAAGTGAGTTTTGTGTGCATCAGTGACCTTTTAGTACAGCATTTGTATACCTCTGTTTGTAAACAAACCCTTGCCGTAATCCGGGCATTCCTCCAAGTCCAAGCGCTGTCCAATGTACGTCTACCGGAGTACAGAGCTATAGTCATGATAGTCGGATTCATAAGTAAATGTCACTGCCCTTTTGGGTCGCTGTACAAAAACTACTGGGCCGATTTCTTCAAAGTTTGGTTTTTCTTGAATCTAATTTCGGGACCCAAGAGGATTTCCAAGTTAGAGATTTGCAAATTATGAAGAAAAAATTTGTCAACTTTGGAGCCCTTCGGCCATTTTGGGGTAATCCAGACAGGCCCCGATTTTTTTTGTGGATCGTTTTAAATGAAACTTAGCACCTTTGGAGATACACACGAAAAAAAATTAACCTGAACGTTTCAGCAAAATGCATCCAGAAATAAGCAGTACAGAGGAGAAATTGTCAAAATCAATGCACTACGTCAATGTACACGAATACATACAAACATTTTATTTCGTAACCATGGTTACTGAAATATGAAAATCCTCTTGGTTCCCAAAATTTGATTCAAGAAAAACCAAACTTTGAGGAAATTGGCCCAGTAGTTTTTGCACAGCGACCCAAAAGGGCAGTGACATTGACTTATGAATCCGACTATAATACAATCGCCATGTAACAACTTGGAAAGTCATCAAATTTTACCAAAACAAAACCTCTCCCAACACAACCTTGGCACTTTTCAGACATGTCAGATACTTGATAATCATTAGTACATACATGTAGGCTATGCCATGAAACTCGGCGGATAATCGTTTGAGACCTTTCCTATCCTGCCGAGTACATGTTCTCGCAGGGGAAGGCAGCAGTGGTGAGATTAAACCTTTTTGGGGCGCACATTTGACATTCCCACAAAGAACCCACCGTCACATTTTGATATCCATTATGTTCACAAGAGTCTAAACTCCACAATAAACACGTCCACGAAGTAATTTTGACTAAGTAAACCTTCTGAATCAGGGAACCAATGCCCGGATTACGGGCAAGGGTTTGTTTACCAACAGAGGTATACAAGTGCTGTACTAAAAGGTCACTGATGCACACAAAACTCACTTATTTTGAGGAATTCAGTAACTTTACTTCATTTGAGTGATGAAATGATATAATGAATCATATTCCTAATAACTTTAGCTCATTAATCTGTTTCAGACTCTGAATAAAGAGGAAAACATTCACAAAAAGCTGAGAATATTTGGTCACATGGCACATCATGTGACCAAATATTCTCAACTTTTTGTCATTATTTTCCTTTTTAGATGAAGTCAAAAATACTTTAATCAAAACTGTTAATGGGATTATGTTTCAAATATATACACATCAACAAAAGTAAGTCCCCCCCCCTAAACAATTGATCATAACTTTTATAGTATTAATGAGAATGCAATGAAAATTGCAGGACATCATGATAAGATACTTTGACACAATCGGTAAAAGTTACAGCGCAATACATATTGTTACGCATGAATGAGCCTCAATTGAATGAAAAGAGTGCCATTTCAAAAATAACAAAACCTTGTATATCTTTCAAAATGTATTCTTTTCGAATTACAGATCGATTTCGGCTACTGTTAAACATTTTCAGTAGCTGGTGTATCCACTGTTGCTGTATTCTTATGACTTGAAGGTACCTATTGCGCATTCTGTGGATCAAGTGCCGTATCCTGCTGTCGGATGTAAATCCACACCAGTCCCGTTGCAGGTATGCTGCCAAATCGTTCAAGTTGGATTGTTCTGTGATCCTGCGATAAACTCACCTCTTGAGTTAGTCCCAAAGGTGTTCAATCGGATTTAAATCCGGGGAATTTGCTGGCCAAACCATCCTCTTAAAATGTTCCTCTGGTTAAGAACTGGTCAACAACTCAGTGCGGACAACTTGTTGGGCCAATCTTGTTATTTTTGAAATGGCACTCTTTTCATTCAATTGAGGCTCATTCATGCGTATTAAGTATTGCGCTGTAACTTTTACCCATTGTGTCAAAGTATGGTATCATAATGTCCTGCAATTTTCATTGCATTCTCATTGATACTTTAGAAGTTATGATGAATTGTTTAGGGGGGGACTTTATGTTCAGGGTCCCTCCACATCCTTGAATTTCTTGAAATCCTTGAATTATGCCTTTTGTCCTTGAAAACCTTGATTTCCTTGAATTACAGTACATTCAGGCCTAAATTCTGGGATTATCCTTGAATTAACTGTTATGGCTTACATTCATTTTCTGAGCTTGTTTGTTTGGGCCCTGGCGGTGTGTTTTTGCATCAAACCTAATTTACGATCCTGATTGTTCCCTGCCGGTCAGGCTCGAGTACATGTGAAGAGCTGATTACTGTACACACACATTGCCAACTCCATGACTGTCACCATCCTCAAAATTACTCATTTATGTTTTTCTTGTAGTTATTTCTTCGTAATTTATGTGAATTGTTTAAAAATAATTTGGGATACTTGAATTTCGCTTTTTCTGACCTTGAGATATCCTTGAGATATCCTTGAATTTTTTGCAGTACCTGGTGGAGGGACCCTGTATGTTGCCATGCTCAAGGAAAGTTAGGTTATTTTATTCTTTCGAATAAGTGAGTTTTGTGTGCATCAGTGACTATTTAGTACAGCATTTGTACCCCTCTATTTGTAAACAAACCCTTGCCCGTAATCCGGGCATTCCGAGTTCCTGTACATTGAGAAAACAGTGGCAGCCATTTTCCAACACGTAAACAGGTTGTGTTTATTTCCATGTCTGCCTTGTACCGAACATCAAGCCATTTCTGACTTCAGTACAAATCCGCGGATTTCCGTTTGCGAACGTGACTGACACTCGAGAGAATCGGGCAATATCTGGCGCTTTGAATTGTTGAACCCCTGGATCAGGCTGTAATTTTTAGTGTTGGTTGACTATAACCCCCATTCCTCAAAACTGAAATTGTTCCACAATCAGACCGACGGTTCCGGAGTTATGCCACCTTTGGCCCTTTTTGGGCAACTGTGCATGGTAACAAGTTTGAAGCCCAAAATGTCCTTACTTAAAGAGTGTCCCAAATAAAAGCTTTGTGATAGTCATAGTGGACCTATGGGTGGATGAGAATGTGTCACAACTGCTTTTTATTTGGGACACTCAGGTAGTCAAATAGGTGGCGATAAAGTAGCTCCAGAGAGAAATTTTCTTGAAATTGTTACATGTATGGCAAAAATATGAAAACTAAAAGAGTACCCCAAATGTTCCTTTTCAGTAATTGGTTGCCTGGGAGTATCTAGACTAGATGAGATACCAAACAATGCCAAAGGCAGTTATTTGGGGTACTTTCTAGGTAAGGAGAAACAGGAGCTCATAAATGGCTGTTTTCGCAAAACTGCAGTATGTTCGGACACTTATCCGGTTACTTCAATAGTCAACTTGAAAACTGATTGGTACATGTTACAGACAATATGCTATTGCTAGATCACTGTAGATATTCAATTAGAAAGTACCCCAAATAACTGCCATTGGTATCTCATCTAGATACTCCCAGGAAACTAATTACTGAAAAGGAACATTTGGAGTACTCTTTCAGTTTCCAGTATCTGCCATAACAATTTCAGGAAAATTGCTCTCCAGAGCTACTTTAGCGCCACCTATTTGACCACTTATGAGTGTCCTAAATAAAACGCAGTTGTGACACATTCTCATCTACCACGTCCACTATAAAAAAGTTTCCATTTGGGACACTTTTGAAGTAAGAAAATTGTGGGCTTCAAAGTTGTTACCATCCACAATTGCCCAAAAAGGGCCAGAATTTTTTTTGGGGGGGGTGACTCGGGTCGAGTTTGTCTGACTGAGAAACGACTTGGTCGAAATAAAGTCTGGGAGGTATAGCCAACAACTTCTCCAAATTTCAGCCAAATCCAGGGGGGTCAACAATTCAGATTGCCTGTAGTGAATCTCTCAATTGCAATGACTGAGTCTTAACAGAGGGACCTGATGAAAGTATTTTTTTTCATTTTAGCATTTCATGTACCCCACAAACAAAAGCCAAAAGGTCCTAGCTATCCTACTCAGTCGACTAGGTTGGTCAGCTCCACAACCAATCTTATTATCTCGGA
The DNA here is from genome assembly GCF_910592395.1 of Lineus longissimus. Lineage (NCBI taxonomy): Eukaryota > Metazoa > Nemertea > Pilidiophora > Heteronemertea > Lineidae > Lineus > Lineus longissimus. Next base: position 13,429,468 of record NC_088312.1, read on the forward strand.
AAGTTGCTCTTAAAAAAAATATTTTTTGCTGTCCTTTCCTTTTACTAGGGCCGAAATGGCTGAAGGTCATGACATGCATGAAGTTTGTACCAGAGCAAAAAGATTGGCCGACGGGGATGGCGATGAAGGAGGTGCAGGTGAACCAAAGGCAAAGTTGAGACGGAGGCATCTGGAGGATTCTTATGTAAGTAAGTCATCTGGGATAAATTCTGTATCAGTGTGGTAGCCCAGTGTGGCATTGCCGAGGGGTATTGTCGTCATCTGGGGCATCCGTCTGTCCGTCCATCGAGACGACGTTGATGGATTTTAAAAAATCGAAGTAATCTTGCATCACAGAGATTATACAATGTAACGATGTTAAGACTTTCTGTGAAGAAATTTTTTGAAAGTATCATTTACTTTTCATGATATCAAAATATCAAAATTTTGAGATTCTGAAAATTTTGAATTTTTTCTGATTTTTTTATATATCCTGGTAGTACACAATCATGTCCCCTGATTGAATGGTGAATTTTTTCTTGTTTTCAACTAAAGGAACATCTCAAAATTATAATATGAAAATGTTCATACTTCCAAGTATCGACCTTTTTCTCAGCAATATTAGTTACTAGCTGTGCTAAATTGGTGCCAATCATTATTTGGGAATGTGTTCTCAATGTTTCAATTGCAAAAAAACCAAAAATATCAAAATATCAAAATTTTGATTTGATATATCTCAAAACCAAAATGAGATTTTTCGAATTTTTTCCACAGAAAATCTTAGCTTTGTGTAAGGTAATGTAGGGTAAATTTGGTTTGGAAAAATCCATCAACAAAAAAGTGAAAAAAAGATGCCTCTCAAAATTATGTAATAACTTTGTTATGCAATTGGTCTGAATAAACTATATGATATTGGGTTTCAAGAGGATTTGCCGTTTTTGAGAAAAATGTGCAAAAATTGGTGTCCATAAACTAATGACCATGAGTGTACATGTAAAACTTATCAGTAGGACTAGGAGCAGGTCGCTATTTAAAACCGCCTCGATCCGATTCACCGTTTCACCCCTAGGGGGCATCAGCTCAAAACACAAAATTGGCCATAACTCCTAGTCCTATTATTTCAACTTGACCGAATTTGATAAAATTCACATGGTATGTGAATCTGCTGAGGATGTATAATATTTTGCAAGGTCACAGAGGTCAAAGGTCAAAAGTCCCTGGACCAACGACGTTTACAAACGCTCTAACTTGAGACTGCTTCAAGATTTTCATTTCATATGTGGTACTTGCATGACTTGTGATGTAAAGCTTATCAGATGGAGCAGGTCGCTATCTAAAATCGTCTTCATCCGATTCACCGTTTCACCCCTAGCGGGCCTTAGCTGAAAACACAAAATTGGCAATAACTGACTATTCAACTTGACCGAATTTGATAAAATTCACATGGTATGTGTATCTGCTGAGGATGTATCAGCACACCCAGGTTTTTGGTTTGATCTCATTTTCAAGTTCAAAGAGGTCAAAGTTCAAAAGTCCCTGACATAGGTCAGGCTGATATTGCACTTCTCACTATAAATTTATCTTTATTAATATTACCTTACCCTATTATAAGAATCTTATAATAGGGTAAGATGTACAATAGCTTTGAACTAGAAATGCAGTATAATAGTTTAAGTATTGCATCGATACAATGTAGGTGGAACAAAAGCAGGGTATCAGCGGTTCATGCACTGTGTTTTGTGATCTACATGTAGACCAAACTGTATGGGACTTACTGGACTATGGTTCTTAGAAGAATGGTATGGACAATCTAGTGTTTGCAGGGCTATTCAAATACTGTACCTGTTGTTCCTCCTGTTATAAGTAAAGTATTATATGGAAAAGTTGATTTTGTGTACATTTATGCACATTAATGTACATGTTATATAGGGGCGAGTGGCACACCAAACTTGACTAGGGAAGCTATTTATTTCCACTAGAAGGAGTGCTGGTTTGAAAAAGATTTTTTACTCACAAGTAGAGGGTACCAAGGTCTCTTGAGGAAAATTATTTTTATCCTCATTAACCCCTTCCTACCTGGCCATTTTGGACCCCCAAAATGTGGCATTTTGGGGGCGGGACCAACTTCAGGACCACTTTTCAGAAACTTCTAAATCTTTCAGAATGTTTCTTTTACATCAAGACAATGTCATTACAGGATACTTTCAAAACAACCATTCATTTGTCCCCATCCTGTTATAGTATGGGTGGTAGAGCCCCCCGAAAATGCAATTTTGGACAAAAATCGCCTAATATTGAAACCCCACAAATTTTCATCCAATAGGTCTCAGTATATAATTAATGGGTTTAAAGCAGTCCTTTGGCCAAGAAGAACAATCCCTGAAAGAATTAGAAGGATATCTCTGATACTCTCTGAGATATAGCAATTCAAAGTTGGCTAGGAAATAGGCGGCCGCCCCTAAAAAGGTGCCACGCCCCCTTTTTTGGACCCTTCTGGGGGCTAACCGTCAGGAATATGACAAAAATATTTTGGACTTTTCATATTGGCCCCATAACCTACAAAATATGTAAAAATTAGCCTATTCTGAGACTATGACCTGGGAAGATTTTCCTAAATAGGTTGATTTCATATGGAATGCCTCGGTAGATCAGAATAATGAATGATGAACTCTTTTTATTGTTACAGCTTTGGATCAACTCATACCATTCGAGGGCTGTGCTGACCCGGTTTTTTATAGACACCAAGGTTAAGCCTGGAAAGAAAGCAGAGTTGACCTTCAACTCTATGCCGCTTTCTGTGAAGTTATTCACACGTCATCCAAAGCCAGAGGATTTAGACAGTGATAAAACAGTCATGCCAGTTTGCACCAACTTTGATGTAATTTCGTCATTTTTTGATGAAACTAAGGAGGAAGAGTTCAAAGCTGTCATATCAAGCAAGTGCATCGGAGGTCTGTCCTTTGAACATCAAACGTGTATCGAGAATGAAGAATGGGAGAAGATGTTTAAAACAATGGAAGGAAAAAATTACAAGTTGGTGAAGAATAGATGGAAACCCACTGGTAAGAAACATACCAGCTAGGTAACTTATTTCTTTTTGGCTCAGATTTGAGTCTTCACCATGGCAGAGCATCAGTTGTTGTCGGCCTACGTAATCGGCAGAACTCATTCAATGTCATTTAAGCAGCGAACTAGAGAAAAGGGAAGAACTGCAAAAGTATTGTGTAGGCAGGATGTGTTTGATTAAAACAGATTTTTTAAAATGTCGTGCCACATGGCAATGTCTTGTCATGCTTGATGCCCGCCCCCCCCCCCCCCCCCCCACTCAGGGGTGCCAAGGTACCGCATGCGTGTCCCACTTATCTACGGGAAGGGGGTGTTTTTCATGATCTCATCTACGGGGAGAAATCCCGTCGATTTCCTTAAAAAGGGGTATATTTTCTGGTGACGCCCCGTAGATACTGCCAAAAAGGGGTACCTTTCAGGCCTTGACTGCCGTAGATAAGGGGGTAGTCAGGATATCCCGTAGATAGGGGGTCCTATCTTCCTTTAAGAATGTTCTAAGTTTAAGAGCGCGCGGGACGCAAGCTCTGGTCTCCCCCGTGGTCGCCTTCCCACCCAGCATCGAACCAGCCCTGTCCCTAACTGTTCAAGTACAATACTGGTATGGTATTAGATCGAGTTAGGCCGGCTGGTGATGAGAATAGGTGAGTATCAATCGAGCATCAACATTCTTCAAAGGATATCCGGAAATGACAGCGAGCCATGTGTATTCGTCTACAAACAGACGAGCTACCAGTTGACTTCAGTTCCGCATCCCCGCCGCACCACACCAGTGTGGATATGCAGCAAAATGGCAAAGCTACATGAGATTTGTCTAATGGGATCGGAGGACAGTTTCTCTGTGGTTATGATGCCCCCTTCCTTGCACTGGCCAGTCAACAGGATTGTCTTCTGAACATTACCTTTTTCTGGCTTCCACATGACTTGGTAAGCCACTGATATAAGGGAATTTGGTGGCCATGGGGCTGCCATTGTTGTACATGTCATTATCCTTGGCCCTCTCATGAGTGTTGCTTTCATGGAAAGATTGTTCCCTGTATCAGGGGACATCAAATCTAATGGCAGGTGCTCCCCTACATAAGGGGGTATTTCTTTTCAATTTCCCTTACATAAGGGGGGTGTTCATATGTAGTCCCTTACATTAGGGGGGTGTTATTTTGTCATCCCTTACATAAGGGGGTGTAAATTTCTTAAAAACCCCGTGAAAAGGGGGGTGTTTTGAAATGCAATCCCTTACATAGGGGGGGGGGGGCGTCCGAAAAAACCTTGGAACAAGCATTAGGTACCCCTAAAATCCTGGGAGTGGGGGGGGGGGGGGGGGGCGGGGCTTGATGTCTTACTCTTAGACAGGAAGAACACTTATTGGTGAATGGCTAAACCAACATTGAATTCACAGATCATACTGTTTTTGAACTGACTTTTGTCTTGCCTGGCACACCTTTTAAATTGAATAGATTGCTGATTAGGACTGAAATAAGGTATTGCTTTGAAATTCACTGAAAATGTACTCCAAATTGGGTATTGGTAAACAGAGAACTCAACAAATGAAGATATGGAGAACTCAAATTATCGATTAGTTTTGCCTAACATGGTACTTAAGAACAGCTTGTAAATTTTTAACTTATTGTCCTTTCTTTTTGGAGTCCCAATGATACAGAGTCCCTTCACCTTTCTGATTGGTGTGTAAGGAGATGTAGTCCCAGTGAAGCAGAGTCCCTTCACTATCATGATCGGTGTATAGGCTAAATAGCATTGTAATTCCAAAATAGTAGAATATTTATTGTAACTTCAGTAAAATTATTCATAAGGAAGTAAAGATATGAATATAGAAAAGTATATCAGTATGCACCATTTCAATCAAATTCACATACATGTAACAAAACTTTTTAAACTACAGTGTCAGATCAAAGGCATTGAGCTTGCACACCGATCATGATAGTGAAGGAACTGTGCTTCACTTGGACTACAAAAAGAAAAGGATTTACAAGTTGTTCTTATGTACAGTATAATAGCAGCAGTGTTCATCTTGCCTACTTGAGATGGCGATGTACGTTCAAGCTGCCATTGAATCCGCTCAGTCCCAGGACACAGTTCTCGTCGGTGATGACACGGACCTGATTGTTTTGCTTCATCACCATGCAGTCACACAGGGCAACTGACTCGATTTTAGGCCCGAGCCGAAGCAAAACTCGAAAAGAAATCTGCAGCAGCTAGACTCTGAACCCATTCTTTTCTGATTGCGACGTCCATCATCCTCATCTTCGAGGACAGTATATGAAAAAGGGTAGGATAACCACTGGGGGGGGGGGAGTTTAGCAGCAGCTTGCTGTTTGCCCACGCCATCTCGGGCTGTGATACTACATCTCGATGACATGGTATGGGCAAACCACCTGCCCTTTCAAAGATTCGCGATAACAGCCTCTATGATGAAGCAAAGATCTTCATGTAAGAAAATGCCAATAAAGACGACATTGTCCATGCTGGAGAAAAGGCCCTGCTTGCACTCTGCAATGGAGAGCCCAACAATGATCTTGGGCAACTGCGCTACAAACATTTCACAGAAAAGGTACTCAGAAGGTCCAAACCTTTTGAAGATCGAGACTTGCCTCCAACATCTGCACCACTATTAAGTATGCCGTTGAAATCGGACATGTCACCAGATCCTAATGATCTCACCCTTTGTATCTTCCGTTGCAACTGTCTGGTGGGATGTGATACCAAGCGATGCACCTCTAGGAAACATGCACTTGGTTGTACCGCTGTGTGCGGTGACTGTTAAGGACTAAGCTGCAGCAACTCACCTAAGCCCCTTGATGAATTTGGCTCTGATGATGAATGATTATCAAACCACAATGGGAAAACTACAATGGGATATCGACTCACTATTCATCACAACAACACTGAAATATTTGATTTGAGTATAAGACAATAACTATTAGCAAAACAGATAAGACATGAGAACGACTCTTGATGAGAAAGACTGATATGACTATAGGATCAATTGGTACCTTAGCCTTGAAAAAATGAACTTTTGGAATAAGCATAAGTGCCACGTTGAAAGCTAAGGATGACTGGATTGTCATGGAGGGCCACTGGTGATGGATATATTATGTAATACATGTACTTAAGCCAAGGATGTTAATATTGTGATCATTGAATTTCTCGACCTTCAAAACATGGGTACAGACCTTGATCATGCTGGATTATCAGTCCCGGTTGCGGAGTTATGAGAATATGTGGATTTTCAGGCAATGGCGACTGCTAATTAGCATAATCCGAGTTACGTAATATCCATGGGAAGTTTTTATTATCACCATTGGATTCAATTTCCATCAAAACATGGGTATAGACGCCAATTTTGCAATGATAGCACAATTTGTTGCGAAGTTATATGCGCTTTTCAGTTTCTGGCTTATGGCGACTGCTAATTAGCATAATCTGAGTTACGTAATACCCGTGGGAAGTTTTTATTATCATCATTGGATTCACTGACCTTCAAAACATGGGTATAGACACCAACTTTGCAATGATAGCACAATTTGTTGCAAAGTTATGTGCGCTTTTCAATTTTTGGCTTATGGTGGAAGCTAATTAGCATGATTATGCAATTTTGAGAACTTTCCCCTATCCAACTTTTTGCGGATTTCTGATATGTTGTAGAGGGGGGTTTCCTGAATCCTATGCAAGTGAAATGAATTCTGTTGCAATTTTTTCCAGGTCCAGTCACAGCTTGACTGGACTATTGCTGCTATAGCCACATGCATCCATATTAGCTGCAAAACTATTGTCAAATGTTACATAAATCTACCTGAGCAGGCCCAGCTTTTAAATACACTGCTGATAATAGTAAGTACCATTTAAGGCAAAACTAATCGACCATTTGAGTTCTCTAGTTCTTCATTTGTGAGGTGCTCCCACAAAATCAGTCGCTTGTCGCATTTGGAGAAAAGGGAGAAAAAGGGGAAAAGTAATAAGAATAATTTCATGGTTTCATATGAGCCTTCTAGAAAGATGCAAACATGTCTAGGCACCATCATAGACCCCCTTACCACTGATACTAGAGATGCTGGGTGACTATTTGAGCTATATTTGATCAATTTTGACTTAGGGCGCATGGAGAACTTGCTGTGCAAAAAGGTGGTAATTTCATCTTTAGGCAGCAAAAAGCGCCCCCTATACTTGTGCGCCCAAAGTCAGCCGCCGTAATTTTCATTTTAAATCAAAGAATAGGTGCTAATTGTATCATAATTCCCATAAAACACCCTGGCTGACTTAGGGCGCAAACCACACGACCTCTTGGAAGGTGTGTAATTTCGAAATGTGGTGTTTTGCAGTGCCACCTATGGGCTGCGCCCTAAGTCAGCCGCCAACATTTTCACATTTTCATAAAGTCAATACCAAATAGAATTACAACATTTGTACAAGCATGAAAATCTCTGTGGCTCACTAAGGAATGGCGCACGGAACCTAATACCAGCATCTAAAAACCACATTTTGGTTATTTTGCCATTTAGGCCCATTTTGACCCCAATATTCCAGGGGCCTCTAAAAACGGACCCCATTGAGGATAGAAAATGTGATTTCCGTCCGTTATTAACACTGGTAACCACAAAAATCTATGAAAGTGCACATTCTTCCGTGTTTTTTCTGGATTGCCCGTGAAAAGTCTGAAAAGCCCGTGATTTATCCGTGATCTTCCTAAAACAGGAAACCATCTAAAATTTTGTGAGTTCCACTGCACAGGGCCATCAGAGGAACAAAGGCACTGCTGATGAGGCATAAACATTGGTGTAATTAGGTCAATACTCGTCCTCACTGTTTTAAATCACGGGCTTTTCAGACTTTTCACGGACAATCCAGAAAAAACACGGAGGAATGTGCACTTTCATAGATTTTTGTGGTTACCAGTGTAACATGTATCTACCAATAAAAAAATGTTGGAACAAATCTGAGAGGGTCATGAATCACCACCTGCCTGACTCTCATAAAAACTGGCTCTTAAATTGCGTCACTGGCTCGTCATTTGATAGTGACACGACGCGAGAGGGATGACCTATGTGATTTGGACTTTAGCAACAGACCTCCCAACTGGGTACAAACAGACAGATATTGTCCATTGGATTGGTGTTTCTCTCCTCTTCATTCATGTCCTTGTGCAAATCCAAGGACTGGATGGTTGTTTTGATGAATATGGGATGGATGGGTTGATGGGTAGATAGATGTCTTTCCATGAGTTCTTCAGGAGTGACTCGTTGTTTGTTGATTGTGGTGATGGCAACTAAGCTATGGCGTGGGACGATTTGACCAACAAAGAGTCACCCTGAACAACAGTCCTATCTGGTAGTATGGTAATCACATTTTTTGCTTGTGCTTGTAAATGTAATGATAATCTTCGAACATTTCTGCTACCAAGCTGATGAATCTTTTTGGAACTAAGCATGATGCTGTTATTCTCATTATTTCAGATGTTACTCTTGATGATGAGTTACCTGATAATCTATCGTTGTTGGTTTCAAGATTGGATCTGGCGTTAGCTGGCAACATGGGTAATGGTTGTGCAAAAGATTTTATTGACACGCTGCTCGAATGCATTCAAGAAGTTGGACAGGTCAGCGTGAGGAGGATGTGTCATCACTCACCTGTGCTGTCATCAAGGACAAATAGTTCAATAGCCCTTGTACCAAAATCTGACACATTGACATGGGACCTTGGATATGTGGAACCACCCAGCCCTAAAAGTGTCTCATCAGGATCCTCCATTTTTGATGGCTCTGGTGGAAGCGGGGATGGGCTACTTTCGACTACCCCTAAATATCATAAGGTGGTACCTGATCATGTTTGGTACTTGCAAGAATACCCGGGATATTTTGTTCTGAATGTTGAGTGCAAGCGTAAGGAAGATGATTCCCTTGCGGCTATAATGCAGTGTATAAAGCAAATGTTCACCCAGATGCATTTTCAAATGTCTACATTTGGTTTGATGATCAATCCAACTGGCTGGTGCCTTATTCTTCTTGTGAAGTCAGGAAACGAAATATCAGTCCATAAGGTGCAGCAGTCTTTCATAGAGTCCGTCACCAAATCCCACTCCTTCAATCTTGAGAACTTGAGGAGTTTGTGCAACTGGCTCTACAGAATAATGCTCTACAGGCTAAAGTTTCCATCTGGGTAGGCTTTTATTGCGAACATGGCAGTCGAAAGATTTTGTACCCAAGCTATGTAATGAAATTTTGTGCTTGGCTCTATTCTCTACATGTAGGCTTAAGTCACCATCTGGGCAACCTTTCTTTTTGGGAACTTGGCAGATGAACATTTGATATGAAGGCATTTCAGTGTCTTATATCATGCCTGAATAAAGGTACTACCATTCCGATTCATGACAATTTGCTATATCTCACTGTAGAGATCATATGTTATCTTCAGTTAGAAGAGTCAATAGTTAGTGATTTAATGCCTATAATTCAAAATGGACAAATGGCGCCATATCTTAAAGTGATGCATACTCTTCTGTGCAGCAACTATTGTGACACCGTAGAAAATCTTTTCAGAAAGTGCAAGTTGCCGACATCTTTATGTAAAAGTGTTAGCCCCAGTTACCGCAACTTTAAGCAAAAGTACCGAAATGCAAAACGACACAATGAATGGTTTGTAACAAAATGTCAACCCCACTGCAAATGCAAAACATGTTCAAAGTACCAGTCTGAAAGAATGCGTCAGATGTTTTACAGTGACGAGAGCGGTTATTCTAACCCGTATTATGGTGGTTTTGAAAGATCACCATTGCAAAATCTTTAATTCTAAATATGTTTGTGTCAGAGTGTAAGATATTTTGGCAATATATATCATATAACAGTGTATTCAATGTTAGCGGACATTTCCAAAACAATGTATTATAATGGGCTCCAGGAAAGAAATCAACTGCTCTCTCACTGTTTGCATTTTACATGAAATTGCCTTTTTGATTAGGAGATGACTATTATTTTTTGAATTGATTTATTACTTTTTTAAAGCTAGATGAAATTAGTATCTACATTTTGAAATAGGGTGCCAGGCTAATTATAATCATCATCATCGAGAAGCATCATGGTTCTTCTGGACCATTGACCAGAAAATGTATCCTTTGTTTTAGCTGAGTAATACTCAGCGCTACATATGCATGCGTTATATTACATTCTGAAGTTTGGTGTATCATTAGACACGTTTATTCTTTGAACGACATTTATTCTAAAACACTTTTTTTATAAAGCGGGTTTTCACCTCCCACAAAATCCTGTCATTCAATGGATTAATTAGATGGATTAATTAGAATTTTTAATGGGGTTTTCTAGACACAAAATCCTGTCAGCAAAGTGTGGCTATGAGTGGCATCAGCCAAAACCCAAAAGGTAAGAGTATAAAGACACCAACTTACAGTCTAAGCGATGATACGCGTAAAGACTCGGTGGTTGATGAGGATTATAAAGAAGATTCTTCTGAGACAAGCACTGACTCTGAAAATGATAGCTTAATTAGTAGTGCCAAAACTGCCTAAAACGACCCTCCCAAAGCCACAGGCTATGAAAAAGATGCTGAGTAAAAAGGTCTGGGTCAAATGGTCGAATGCTGACATAGGCATAATAAAGAATGCTTTTAGGCATAATAAAGAATGCTTTTAGCTTTGCATTCTAAATGAAAGGGTGCCACAAAAGGCTGATATTGAGAAAGTTGTTGAAAACTACCATACCTTAAATCAACGATCACGAATGCAAATCAAACGTAAGGTACAACATCTGATTAAAGATAAGGTGAAGGTTGTAGCACCATTATGGAAAAGGCCAAACAAAAATTGTGAGGGGTATACACTTTCAATTATGCCAAATATTGTATCTGGGTGTAATCCGCCCAACTTGTGGTTTTGAGTCGCCAAGGTCCGTCAGCTTAGGTCTAAGTGTCTTGCCCAAGGACATAAAGAAGAAACAGCATTCTGGGCTCGTAATCTGGAGGTCGTTGTTTTGAAGTAAGAAGGGTCATTGCTAACTCTTACCTATTATTGCTAGTGTGTGTTATTTGATGATGTTCACTCATGGTCAAAAGTTTATGGACACCATTATTGCACCTTTTCTCAAAAACGGCTAACCTCTTGAACCCAAGTTTTCACCACTTGTGGAACAACTTCTTGGCTATCGACTGATATCACAGTTGATATTAAGACCAATAGCATAACAAAGTTATTACATAATTTTGAGAGGCATCTTTTTTACTTCTTTGGTAATAAATTTTTCAAAACCAAATTTAGCCTACATAATACCTTACACATTGCTAAAACTTTCTGTGAAAAACTTTTGGAAAATCTCATTTCGGCTTTGAGATACATTTTCGGTATTTTAATATTTTCGTTTTTTTTTTGCAACCGTATCATTGAGAGGTCATACCCAAATACGGATTGGCACCAATTTAGCCCAGCTATCAAATCATATTGCTGAGAAAAGTCCGATACTTGGAAGTATCAAAGTTTTCGAATCATAATTTTGAGACGTTCCCTTAGTTGAAAAAAATCACCAATCATTCAGGGATGTGTACTACCAGAATATATCGAAAAATCAGAAAAAAATCTCATCTCAAATTTTGATTACTTTTCATGATCTATCAACATGTTTTCCAAACAATTCTTCACAGCAAGTCTAATCATTGTTATCCGAATGATGCCAGAGTGCTTCGAAAAATTCATCAACAAAAAAGTGAAAAAAGATGCCTCTCAAAATTATGTAATAACTTTGTTATGCAATTGGTCATGATATCAACTACTTGTGTGATATCATTCGATAGCCAAGAAGTTTCTCCACAAGTGGTGAAAATTTGGGTTCAAGATGATCAGCCGTTTTGAGAAAGTGTTCAATAACTGGTGTCCATAAACATTTGACCATGAGTGTACATCAATTGTTACCAGATATCCCAGTCGGTGAAATGAAGGAGCATAATGTGCTCACTGGAACAAATGTTTGTTCATGGGGGCGAGTGTCAAATATGATGTCTTTTTATTGCTGTTATTGGATTAGTGATCATTTCCGTTGGGGTTTTCACTTCATGAAATCCTGTCAAGTGTATATATGATCGTTTTGTGCGTGGCTGGGGAATCATCTTCCGATCGCACTTTTGCATTAACCAGGGGGATTAATTCTACCGAAATCATTTAGAAGCCTTTCAAAGAAAAGGTCTTGTGGAGGCTTTATTATTCCGGCTTTTTTCGCTATTTAGTGTATTGTATGTATGTTGCATTTTAAATGTAAAATAATAGATATAATGCATTTTAGATGTCAAATAATGGTCACATTGAGGCACAAGACCATGAGAAGCTTTTCGGTTCATATTGAAAAGAGTAACATGTAACAGTCTGAATAGGGCCACTAGACATGGAGGTAACACAGGGTTCATTGTAGAAATTTATATGTTTGGCAGGGTATATCATAATGCATGGGAAATCATTTGTTAATAAATGTAACGAGGATTTGTAGATTAATAAACGCAATCAGTTATTAAAAAAAAACACTTCCTTCTGATTTCATTTTTAGTAAAGACACTGGGTCAGTTCTAGTCATGATTTTTAACTGCTCAACTATTATTTTATATTGTATTCTGGAGCAAGAGCTGTTTGTACAACAGTCAACAGTTGAGAACAGTGAAAAGGAGATACGTGTTGAAACTGCTGGCCTTTCCGAGGATTTCAATCAAGCCTCCTCTTTGCATCCCACTACGATTTCTACACTAAGGGCGTTTGTTGTTGGCCATAGTAGGACGCGTAACACACATGCCAGCACGATGGGGCCAGATGGTACTGATCCTATCTCGCTATCTCCTCTCCTGTCCGTCAGCTGTTAAGGAGTATGCGTCCACCAGGGGCCACCGCATAGAAACTCCGCTAGTGACTATCGGTGTAGGTCGACAGTGAACGGAGCCTTAGCGGTGGTTCTATGCGGGCATTCGTCGATAGAGAGCGCATCGAAACTCCGTCAGCTGGCGGCCCGCTACCAGTCCCGATAAGGGGCCGCATAGAAACTCCACTAGACTGTCGATAACGCTATCGACAGGCATATTTGCTGGAGGAACTCGGAGCACCTCTAGTGAGGCCGCTAGTGATTGTGCAGGGCCATTCGTCAACATGTGGCGCGTTGCGGCGGACGCATTTTTTGGAAATGGAGACAATGTGGAACAAACAAGAAATTTTCGGCAAAGAATTAATCCATTTGAGGATTTCGATGACGATAACTTTTTCAGAAAATATAGGTTCCCGAAGCCTATATTTACTGAACTGCTGGATATTCTCGAGCCGGCCCTTGAGCGAAATACACACAGGTACTAACAATAACTTCTATCCATGCATTAATTAGTATGATTACATGGAAGTGATGTTCAACCATCATGCATGTCGGCCTATGCTGTAAAAACCACAAAATTAATTTGGAATACAATACAGTCCCCCTTTTAATGTAGGCCTAGTTGATTAAGAATTGCATCTTTACTGCTATATCATTCCAGGTCCCACGTGTTGGATAGCTCGCTTCAGCTATGTACTGCCGTCCGATACTTCGCCCAAGGAGGGTTCCTGCCAATGGTAGGGGATGTGCACGGTATCGGTCCAAGAGTAACAAGCAAGTGCATTCACACCGTAGCTCAAGCCATTTGTGAGCGTATGGACCGATTCATCCGATGGCCAACAGTCGACGAAATAGGCATAGCTAAGAGGCAATTCTATGAAAGATTTCAATTCCCGTGCATAGTCGGCCTCATCGATGGTAGCCAAGTACCTATTCAAGGTCCATTTCCACCTGCTAATGAAGCCGTGTACATTTGTAGGAAAGGATTCCACTCAATCAATGTTCAAATTGTTTGTGATATGAACTTGAATATCATTGATTTAGACGCAAGATGGCCCGGGTCAACCCACGACTCCTTCATTCTTCGCAATTCCCACATATGGGACATGTTCGAACAAGGGCGGGTTATTCCAAATACCTGGCTCCTCGGCGATAGTGGATATCCGCAGAAACCATGGCTCATGACACCATACCAGAATCCAGCAAATGATGCGCAGGAACGATATAACACGCAGCACAAGCACATTCGCTCCATCGTTGAACGGTGTAATGGGGTGTGGAAGATGAGATGGAGATGCCTTACCAAACCAAACATGTTTCAGCCGGCAAAAGCGTCGAAAATTATAGCAGCATGCGGTGCACTGCATAATTTTGCTGTTGCACATGGAATTCCCATAGGTGAAGAAATTGACGAGGATCTCATCAATCAGCAGCATGACAACCCGAATCATGATCCGGAACCCAACGTTGGGAATGATGGTGCTCGTGCACGTGAGGATCTTGTGCGCCGAGTTTTCACCCGCAGACAATAAACTGTTTTAATGGTAAGGGGCCATTCACAATTTTCAACATTTTCACACACATACACGGTGTGGAATACTTTTCCAGCCCCCCCCCCCCCGCCCCCTAAAAAAAACATTTTGACTGGCATATAAACATTTTATGAAGTGTACATTCGGAGCTTATTTACCCCCTCCCCTAAAGTGTACCACTTGACTTGTATGCTTGTGAACATTTTGACATTTGTGAACGGTCCCTATACTTATTAAATAAGGTAACAACGGGAATATTTCAATATGCCTCATTTTAAACTTCTACAGCTTTTCTTATTAGGCATAACCGGGCTAATCAAATGAAGGAAATGGCTGCCAAATGTTGGTGCCACTAGCACTCGGCGCAGGAACTAGGTCAGTGAATGTACCGGTTTCTGAAGACTGGTTCGGCGTGAAATGACGCCTTAGCTTTTCCTGGTAGTACCACATTTTCAGATGGTACATATCTTCCTGTATGTTTAGCTTCTTTTTCTCTACCTCTAACTTTTCCTTTTCAATCTCAAGCATCTTCTCATAGTATTGCGAAGAAGTCATTCCTTCCGTTCCCGAAGAAACTTTTGCTTTTTTTGGCATAGGCCGGGGCGTATCAGATCGAGAAGCTGGCGTGTCGGATCGAACCGATGACCTGTCTGATGGAGCATCTGCTGGCGTATCCGGTCGACTACGTGATTCATCCGCTGTACTGCTAATTGCAACCTGTCGGAATCCGGGCGTGAGGGCAGGCGCAGACTGAGCAAACGCAGCAGAGTTCGATGTAACACCGCCTGGGATTCCTGAAGCGAGAAAAGTATATGCAGAAGTAGGCCTATTGCCACACTGGGAAGTGATACCCAGCATCTTTTATTACATTTTTTGTTATCTAAAAATCCATGAGTGAAGTACACTCAGATCATATCCCTTTAAACATTTTGCATTTAGTGTATTTTGTGTGGATCAAAGACATTATAATCAGAATATTAAAAGGTGCTGAATTGGCTTAAACAAATCACATTAGTTTTCAGACGTCCTTTCAAAATCCGGATATATTCCCGCAATTTTTTGCGAAATACGCGTGCAATAAAGTATTAACGAAGCTATGGGTATACCGTTTCGCGTGTCTAGCATTAAACAAAGTGGGTATGGTTTTGCATTTCGACATTCCTTACCTGTAACCTGTTCTGGCTGAAGACAATGAAATATCATCCTTTCCTGTTCTGTCAGTATATCGATATCTTCCTCCTGCAACGCTGGACATTCTCCTCCTCCCGTTTTGCCCATCTCCGCTGCACGTTGCCGATGTCTTTTCGCCACCTTCCCTTACGTCGCGTTTCAATTTCCCCCATTTGTCAATGATGCTGTCCCAGGATCTTTCCGTCGGGCTAACCGCATTCACTGCGCTAATGATTTCTTCTTTTATTTTGTTTTTGTCTTTTTTGGACAATTCACTCGAGAAAGAGGCATCCAACTTTTCGTGATGCTTCGAAAATAAGCGGATGATAGTTTGCTTTTCTTCAACGCTGTAGTCGGCAGCTCTCGCTCTCTTCGTTTTAGTCTTCGAATGCTCTGCCATTTTTCGCCTTTACCATGTGAATAACACTAGGCCTACACCGCATGCACATAGCGAAATTGAAATCCGCGACCTATTACCGGACCTATTACGAAAATGCAGACAAGAGAAATGAAAAAATAACGCGTGAAATGCATGTGGGGCCCACGACGGCAGCCCGATACGCAAACTTCCGACAGCTTGTCGGCAGACTTCACTAGCGGGGTCCTATCGACGCTTCTATGCGGCCTCCAGAATTACCCCGCCACGGTATCGGCCGACAAGGTCCCGCTAGTGACCAGCGGGCCGTTCACTAGCGGAGTTTCTATGCGGCCGGCCCTGAACTCTAGGGCCTAAGGGCGTCGATCTTGATAATCGAATTAAAGATATCCGACAGGGCATCGGAATCATAATCAGGAATCCCCACCCCATCCCCGACAGATTATGCTGCCTACGGTAGTCATTTGATGTAGCTCCTACGTAACGGTGTCTATTTCAAGTAGGTCTATGCATGTATGTAAACAGAGAGGGACAGACTGTCGGAGAGGCAGGAAGCCACGTTGTCTGGATTCAGTGTTGAATCATCGTCCTGGGTTAGCGAGTTCATTTCCTCATGAAAGAGTTCAATTTCATTTCCTGCGAAGGAGAGAATGTGTACTGAAATATCCTATGAGGAAAGAATTTTTTCTTTGCTTTAGAATCACCGAGAAAACGCCTGGTCTGTGAATGTTGTCCAGATCCCTGCTGGTCTTCGGCCCTGTAGAAACTTGATGGTAGCAAGGTTTAAAACCTTGGCTTTTATAAGATACAAAGACACGAGTATCGCCACCAGCCGGCTTGATGTGAATCTGAGACCCGGTTGGTGGTGCGTATTTGTCTAATCAACTGTCTTGGGAAGTGGCAAGAATGCTTGGCTAATTTTCGGGAAAAAAGCAAAACTGTCCTTCCCACCGGTGTATGCGGAAAGAATTACAATAAGCAGACCACAACCCAGCGCCACAGCCTGAATGTCCAACGACTTGGCACTCATGCAGCCCTTGCATGGTGACAGAACGCTTCAGGTTATTTCATAGTCAAGTGAATTTCCAGATTCACATCACATGACCATGAGACATTGTCACAAAAAAGTAACTGGAAATTGGGCATGCTCCGTCATTTCTCGACCCGAAATATAAGTTTGATTTTTGACGCGTGTCACCGCGTTTGAACGCCAGTAAACGGATGGCGGCGCGCCTGACTTGGCGTCAGTGGCGGGTCTTTTGCAAATCAGCTTGCGTCTTGACAGCCCAGAGTGGCGGAAGAGACGCTACTGATCTGAACATGAGGTGTGCTCTTACCGGTGTGATAGAATCAAATGCCCTCCCTTTTCTGATGCCCGCCTGTATTGTTCGTCTTCGGATTAAGGGTCTTGGTCTCTTTAGAGTCCTATTGAACGGTGCAGTGTTCTATTGTTGAGGGCATTTAATATCAGGGGGCATCAGATTCTATTACACCGGGATCAACCGGCCGCAAACTCTCTGGTGTCGAGAGGCGTTCAGTCAAACGCTTCGAGTCGTCGAAGTTGGCTGCTAGTGTGCTGTCGTCATCACTCTGCTAGTGTGCATGTCGTCATCACTCTGATCATGCCACTACAAGCCCAAGTCACTTTCCCTCCAACAAGGCGGTTATGTACTGTTCAGAAACCAAGCCTCACCTTCCCATAAGTAGGGGCCAACCGAGTGTCCATAGTTCAATGCTAAGATTTCATTTCAATCCTTGGTCCGGCTCTGAATCTGACTCCCAATGACTAAGCATCGACGTTGCATATTTGGTACATTAACCTTTGGATAATGGCGACGTCGTATCTTAAAGCGAATTTCTTCTTCCAGCGTTATCGGGACACACACAACATGACAGTACAACACGTGTACTCACTGCTCGGTAAAAGAGTGTGCAAGGCCTACTATACGTCCTGATAACGCGGCGGGGACGCCTATGCGTAGGACCCTTAGCCCGCCCCCTCCGCAAAAGGGAGCAAGTTTCATTATTAAATCAGCTATTTACTCCTTTTTTGCCATAGGGGGAGCATAGCTCGTGTCACGTAAGCCTAGGGTAAAGTACCAAGGGAGGGAACACCACTTCTAAGGTGGCCGCACAGTCTGAGTATAGCTATTTTCCATTCGCACACATGTGCTGCCATCTGAGTGTCGCGATCCTTCCTTGGACTTTACAGACAATACACAGCGTTATCACTAGGTCGCACCCCACAGTGAACAAATCCTTGGGCCAACAATATAGGCCAAGGTCCATTCATTTCCGTTTACAACGGAGAGGTCCCAGCTTGGTCTTCGTAGGTACTTTATTATTCACCAAATTATAAAGAAAAAATTGTCCTACATGTATGTCGATGTCGAGTTTTCACGACCCAGGGACTTTACCGCGCTCCCTGACATGCCTGAGTGCGGCGACGGATGTCATCACCTTCTTTTCAGTGTAGGCCCCAGCCTAGTTGTAGATATGAGTGTAAATATGAGACGATTTTGTTCAGACAGAGAAAGGTTTTGTATCCCTATCTCGCTCCAACAAATTTAGTTTTCGATCAAATATACTTTAGCAAACAAAAGGGCGTTATTGGGGACATGTTTATCCCTCGGCGTAATGGCGACGTCGAATGTTTAGCCTAACTCAGTTGGAAGGCATTTTACAGCGTTCGTCATGTTCGTGGGACATACAACCTTGGCATAGTGGCGACCTCACATATTCCTGCATAACTGTTGAAATGAACATTTTCCAGGGTTAGTGCGTCTTATACAACTTGACATAGTTATTATACGGTCCCTGAGGTCAAGGTCAATACTCGTCCTCACTGCTCAGGAATGGAGTATATCTTTGTCTCATAAGGCAGGAAAATTATCAATCTTAAATCAAGAGTAGTTTCTATGAACAGCAGCGAGTAAGTGCTCTGTGGCCTAATGTTACGTGAAATACGCTTTAAACGACTTTCCACAATGCGTAATAACAAAAGGACCATAACGCGATAAAATTCGTACAACCGCCCAACCCGGTCGGGACGCCTATGCGTAATGTCGAAAAGGGATTTTTTGTTCGGACCTTAGGTATACTGCGGTGCCTCTTTGAACAGAATCCGGATCCCGAAATTTATTAACCCTTCCCGTTTTTGTCGGCACCCTAAAGTACTATCCTGGGTACGCGGTGCAATTGTATGAGGCTGGAATGGTTTATTTTTCAGTACCCTGTACGGTTAACCGAGAATTACCTTCTGCGGTCATCAAATCGAATAAAACGTCTTCATTTTAAGAATTCTACTGAAAAAAAGAAATTCCCGAAAAAAGTTCTGAAGCGAACGTTCGTTTAACTGTTCTTCCTCTCCAAAATTTATTCTGGCTAATCAAATGACATGAATAATGTGTTCTTTCAGCAGTTAGATGTCGCGCCGTTGGACCATCTACATCCGATCAGCAGTGCTGCTCTTTTCTCTTTCATCGGCCTATCATCGTGAGTACGACAACAAGGGATCCGGAGAAGTAGCCGTATGCCAATACCAAGTTTGATGGATAAGATCGGTGCATTAGTTTGGTGGGAATTGACCCGATAGTGTAATTGACATAGATACAGATATAGAAATTTACCCTTCGCTATCTCAGAAACCTCATACAATGTTAAGGAATCACTGGCTAACATAACATGGTATCAGTATATTTTTGATGGTATGCATCACTGTGCACGAATGTATACGTATTCCATGCAACATGTGACACCCACTCATGACCAATCGTATTTCTTTGCAGATGATTGTGGTTACACCTACTATCATGCTGACTGCAATGGTTTCGATATCCTCTCACAACCAAATACGCTTGATAAATGCAAAGATGCTTGCAACGAACACGTTGAATGCAGGTCATTTCAGCATCGCAACCCGACGTGTTGGTTTAAGGAATTGAACCCGAGGCGGAGGACCTTGGTTGAGTTACCAAGACACTCGAGGGTGGAGCTAAAATACAGTCCAAACCCGAGCCGACAGGCGAGGGTTTGGACGAAATTTTAGCTCCACCCGAGAGTGTCTTGGTAACTCAACCAAGGTCCGAAGCCGAGGGTTCAATTTCTATTCTAAAATACCTCAAACTTAAAAAGATAGGCCACGAAATAACTTGAATATGTGCGAATTTGGCAAATTCCATCCATCGCCTGCCCGGAGCGCCGGTAGCGCCGTTGTTTACATTATGTTACGGCAGCCCGTATAGGAAGTCCGGATCGGCTCGCTCAAGTGACGCTAAAATCCGCGCAAATGGGCTATTTGGAGCGTTTTTCTCAGCAAATATGTGTAGTGCTCATTAAAAAACTTAGGGTGGTTGATGCTTCCTTGGCTGATTTGTGTTTGAAGCAGTGTTTTGAGAGCCTCAAACTTCTGAAGTGAGCTGTGTGCATGGTTCCACATTTTAGTGCAACCCGAGGGAACTTTGGTAGAGCATCTTGGTTGCGTGTCCAAAACACTCCACTCTCAGAACGAGGCTTATGCATTTTCCATTTAAAAGTTGACTTTACGGTACCAAGGTATTTTAGAATGAAGTTTTACGCCTGCCCCGTGAGAGAACTAAGACTAATGAACAATCCAGCCTATAACCAGTACAACAGTAAGATGTAGATCTATATGATCATGATAATGGTCTGTTTGCGTGCGTGCGTGTGCGCGGTGGAGGGGCCATCACTAATGTTCCCCGGGCCTATATGTTCTCCATTTTCCTTACGCCAATACGTTCTCCAAGTTGTATGTTCCCCACATACGATAGAATACTAAATTTATGGCTTTAAAAGATATCCGCAATCATGGTTGAAAAAGATTGTTACCCGGCACCATTGCATAAACAGTACAGCTGTACTAATTTTAGCAGTATCTACTAACTGTTTGGCATGCGTTAATCGGTCGGCTCGCGAAACTTGTTCAAATGGAAAGTCGTTGAATATCCAGGTTGAGGTAACTATTGATCAACCCGTCATGCGCGAGAATAGTAGTCTGGTGAATTTCATTAGTGCTCAGGCCTACTCGTCTGCATTCATTGCTTGCGTGAATGACCATCGTGCTGAACTGCATTAACCCTGGCATTCCAGTAGTGGGATTGAAAAAAACTGATGACACCTGTTTTCATGAATTCTATTTTGTTCAGTAGACTTGAAACTTTGACCATTCGTCACAGGATTTCCACACAGGAGCTAAATTTATAAATTCAAGACCATCGTCTTTGGCATTTTCGAAAAAAAGTTATCGAAATCAACGATGTCTTCGTCAACGTGTTCTGGAACGGGTGGTTATCAGGTTGCAGCAGCTTCCATGCACGCCAGGATGTGCGGACTGCCTCTTCATTTATGGGGGCCCAGGAGTCACTTATGATTTGCAAAACTGTCTGTCTGGTTATAGGTTCGCAACGACCATTTTCATCATTCTTGTCGACTTTCCAGGTTTTCCACCTTTTTCACATGTTACTTTTAAAAGATCGGATGATTGTTCGATCAAGGAGTTGAACCAGCGAGGTACATCTCCCTGGGACCATCTCTACAAATCCCGGCGCATCTTCAATGTGACGCTGCACCTGTGCATTTCGATGGGCCGGGAACATGTCCCATATCAACATGCCATTCCTGGAGAGAAAACCGGTCAGCCAACCTTTGGACGCCCTGAATTCAGCTTGTTGAGGCCGATGCTCACGGTATTCCAGTTGTTGCTGTTGGGGAAGCTCATCCCACCACGCCAGGAATGAACGTTGGGCTTGAATTATCAGGTCTTCGCCGAGAGTGGTACTCCTCGTTGTCGTCTGGCCTCCATCCACCCACGCACCAATCTGTCAACCTCTGGCCAGAGTGCTGATAGGGAGTGATATGCTTATTCCAACGAACCCTAACCCTTGATTCACCTTGTATGACAAATGGATGAAGCCTTTGCTCACTGCTGCCGCATCTACTTTTTCACCGAAGCCAAGAAGCTAACGGAAAAATCATCGAAAAACAGTGATTCTGAGGAACATGCAAAATGGAATGTGATGACAACTTTGGCAACCCAAACATGCCGGGCGAGAGATGAATGGGTTAAAGTAGCACTCACCGATGCCTCTTTGTCTCTGCCGACGCCTCTGTGACTGCCTACTGTACTGGTGACTTGATGATGTCTCTCACGGAGTTCATCCCAGCAGCCATCGACGCAGAGTAGTCGGGGAATGTTATGGTCCCTTGCAAACTGAGCCGATGAAATGCCACGAGGGTGCCGTATGTTTTCATTGTTGAAGTCATCCAATAGACGGTTTTTTTCTTCTGGAGAGTATAATCACTGGCTAACATAACATGGTATCAGTATATTTTTGATGGTATGCATCACTGTGCACGAATGTATACGTATTCCATGCAACATGTGACACCCACTCATGACCAATCGTATTTCTTTGCAGATGATTGTGGTTACACCTACTATCATGCTGACTGCAATGGTTTCGATATCCTCTCACAACCAAATACGCTCGATAAATGCAAAGATGCTTGCAACGAACACGTTGAATGCAGGTCATTTCAGCATCGCAACCCGACGTGTTGGTTGAAGTTTTACGCCTGCCCCGTGTGAGAACTAAGACTAATGAACAATCCAGCCTATAACCAGTACAACAGTAAGATGTAGATCTATATGATCATGATAATGGTCTGTTTGCGTGCGTGCGTGTGCGCGGTGGAGGGGCCATCACTAATGTTCCCCGGGCCTATATGTTCTCCATTTTCCTTACGCCAATACGTTCTCCAAGTTGTATGTTCCCCACATACGATAGAATACTAAATTTATGGCTTTAAAAGATATCCGCAATGGTTGAAAAAGATTGTTACCCGGCACCATTGCATAAACAGTACAGCTGTACTAATTTTAGCAGTATCTACTAACTGTTTGGCATGCGTTAATCGGTCGGCCCGCGAAACTTGTTCAAATGGAAAGTCGTTGAATATCCAGGTTCAGGTAACTATTGATCAACCCGTCATGCGCGAGAATAGTGGTCTGGTGAATTTCATTAGTGCTCAGGCCTACTCGTCTGCATTCATTGCTTGCGTGAATGACCATCGTGCTGAACTGCATTAACCCTGGCATTCCAGTAGTGGGATTGAAAAAAACTGATGACACCTGTTTTCATGAATTCTATTTTGTTCAGTAGACTTGAAACTTTGACCATTCGTCACAGGATTTCCACACAGGAGCTAAATTTATAAATTCAAGACCATCGTCTTTGGCATTTTCGAAAAAAAGTTATCGAAATCAACGATGTCTTCGTCAACGTGTTCTGGAACGGGTGGTTATCAGGTTGCAGCAGCTTCCATGCACGCCAGGATGTGCGGACTGCCTCTTCATTTATGGGGGCCCAGGAGTCACTTATGATTTGCAAAACTGTCTGTCTGGTTATAGGTTCGCAACGACCATTTTCATCATTCTTGTCGACTTTCCAGGTTTTCCACCTTTTTCACATGTTACTTTTAAAAGATCGGATGATTGTTCGATCAAGGAGTTGAACCAGCGAGGTACATCTCCCTGGGACCATCTCTACAAATCCCGGCGCATCTTCAATGTGACGCTGCACCTGTGCATTTCGATGGGCCGGGAACATGTCCCATATCAACATGCCATTCCTGGAGAGAAAACCGGTCAGCCAACCTTTGGACGCCCTGAATTCAGCTTGTTGAGGCCGATGCTCACGGTATTCCAGTTGTTGCTGTTGGGAAAGCTCATCCCACCACGCCAGGAATGAACGTTGGGCTTGAATTATCAGGTCTTCGCCGAGAGTGGTACTCCTCGTTGTCGTCTGGCCTCCATCCACCCACGCACCAATCTGTCAACCTCTGGCCAGAGTGCTGATAGGGAGTGATTTGCTTATTCCAACGAACCCTAACCCTTGATTCACCTTGTATGACAAATGGATGAAGCCTTTGCTCACTGCTGCCGCATCTACTTTTTCACCGAAGCCAAGAAGCTAACGGAAAAATCATCGAAAAACAGTGATTCTGAGGAACATGCAAAATGGAATGTGATGACAACTTTGGCAACCCAAACATGCCGGGCGAGAGATGAATGGGTTAAAGTAGCACTCACCGATGCCTCTTTGTCTCTGCCGACGCCTCTGCGACTGCCTACTGTACTGGTGACTTGATGATGTCTCTCACGGAGTTCATCCCAGCAGCCATCGACGCAGAGTAGTCGGGGAATGTTATGGTCCCTTGCAAACTGAGCCGATGAAATGCCACGAGGGTGCCGTATGTTTTCATTGTTGAAGTCATCCAATAGACGGTTTTTTTCTTCTAGAGAGTATGATCGGTAACGGCAAGGAGGTCGGATATCAACATCATAATCATGCTCCATTATCCATAGGCAATACGAAACTGTCCAGAATGACGAGGAGTGTTAGAAATTTCACGCCGGACATCATCTTGGTTTCGTCTTCAAACGAGGAATGTAATGCAAACATGCGCCCACAGAGGCCTTGCGTATACGACCTCTTCTTCATATTGTCACATTTCTTCAAGGTCTACTCGCTACAAGAAAGGCTATGGTGCACCAGCCGAATTGACATGGTGCAGTATGGAGAGATAAAAAGATGCGTAATCAACTTAACTAGACCTAGAACCTGGATATTCAATGACTTTTTCCATTCGAACAAGTTTCGCGGGCCGACCGATCAACGCATACTATATAGTAATTGTACTATTAACATATAAAGCACCGCGTATAACACATCCTTCATAATCGCCCATGATCAATGTCATGTATGTCCAGTCGGACGTGCGTCATCACTGTCGTGCCTGGTAACAATGAAATGAAGATGCCGCCATTTGTATTTCAGAGATGCCTGCGCCAAGAGTAAGTACACGTTTTCTTTCGTGGTCATGAAATTAGTTTAGTTTGTCTTTCTGTGTTAACAAAGTTCCTGATAAATCACTCTGCGGTGACATTTTTAGATATTTTTTGGGCCGAAAGCATGGCCAAAACGCGTTTTTCTGACTTTTGGCAGGTGCCGACCAAGTGATTATGGTTCGTGAAATTCCTCCCCCAATCCAAACCGGTCGGCAACCTCCATACGAAAATCCCTACGGTAACCTATTTTCGATGCCTGGTGGGGGGGGGGGGGGCAATTATTAACTAGCTTGTGTCTATCACACGCCTTCGATCCATTCTGACAAAGGAATATGAACTGCTATCAGATATATCTATCGTTTACACCGACAACAAGGAAGACCAAAAAACATATCTATTCACACCGAGGTACAATTATATACTCGCAGTACTTTCCAGCAAGGTGTAGTTCTTAACCGTCCAATGTTATATGAACTTCATATCAGATAAATCTATCGTTTACACCAGCAACAACGAACACGTATTCTGTATGAAAATGTTTCGTTTCATGGAACTTAAGCATAAATAGGCCTATATATTCGCGGTGCAATTCCCACCAGGATAGTTCTTGACCGTGCAATGTTTTATTTTGAGCTGTCCATGACAATGGACCGCATAGTACGAGAGTTTGCAGCGAATGGGAATTTGAATGTAGAATGCTAGAGCCAAACATCTTAATGAAGCGGTAATAAGATGCCACGACACAGCCTTCGTAGTAGAAGCAAGGACACGTGCACTATCTTGCCCAGACCTGAAGCATCTCCTGAGGAACTAGGTCTGGCTCTACCGTTGATGCTAGTCTGCATCACAGGGGTATAGGTACTGCTTCTCCAAGTGTGTCGGTAAATCTTTTCAAAGACTTAAATGCTACTATTCCTTTTTCATTATTTTTGATGAAACAAAGCCAATTATTGACATCCACTTATCAAAAGCCCATCGACAGTGTCTTCTTCCCCATACAGCTCCACCCCTAAAGCTGCTA
This sequence comes from Lineus longissimus, assembly GCF_910592395.1. NCBI lineage: Eukaryota > Metazoa > Nemertea > Pilidiophora > Heteronemertea > Lineidae > Lineus > Lineus longissimus. Next base: position 13,455,329 of record NC_088312.1, read on the forward strand.
ATCACCGGCCCAGATAAACCTGTCAAGGTTGGAACCACGCAAAGTCTAATCTGCAAGTTCGAATCGAAATTCCCACAATCTTCGACTAAGATGTTTGCATGGGGCCGGCGGTATGAGAATGCGAGCAGAATTAAGCAATTGGAATACATTTTTTACAAGGACACTAGGAGGATAGCTGCTGTGTCAGGAGTTGATGCTCGTAATCGAATGCACGAGTTACCTCTGACTCCGGTCTCCTTCACTGAAGCTGGGAGTTACAGATGTACTTACGTGATTAACGGAGCCTTTATCTATAGCAGCCAGACGTTTGATTTGGAGGTTTATTGTGAGTGTTCAAAATGTTTATCTGTTTCTCTGGCAGAATTAGACGTTAGTACATTGATTGTAAGATATCATTTACATGTAGCTACTTATATTGTTTGCTCACCGATAAAACGAGTACGTACACTAGTACATATCAAAGTGCGATTTTTATTTTCGCTAATGTAGGTTATTTGCGAAATTCGCAAAATAAACGTTGCAAAATTTGACGGTGTACAGTATTTCTCAATTGAATTATGAAATACAGAGTCGGCTTTTCGTTTACTCAAAATCGAACAAGCCACATACCATTCACTATGTGTAATAAAATAGCATTCCGCGAAGTTACTATTTATAGCTCACAAGGTCATTTGCATAAGATATTGATGACGTTTTAGTCACATGACAGTCGGACATCGACACTTATTTCTACGCATTTGAGCTTATTTCAAAGTCAATTATCTTTGACCCTGCATTGTTTTTAGCATGAACGATACCATAGAGTCAGAGAGAGAAATATTCAGAACAATTATGTAGTATTTCCAAAACTCGGACATGTGCCAGATTGAATCTAACTGCCCTAGTTAGAAAGCCTGAATCCATTACGAAACCGCATGTTTGTCCGACATTGCCTGTAATTCAGCGATGGGGAAATAGACGGCAGCAGCTGCAGTGACGTCATCTTCGCGGAATGCTATTTACCGAAGATGTCAGATTGATAAAACAGATTTCTCTTTCAGATCCTCCTAATCAGATCATCATATCTTCCACGAAGTCAGCAATGCCAATGAATCAGTCAGAAACATTCATTTGTAAAATCATAGGCGGAAACCCCCCTAACCAAACATTGACTATCTACAGAGAGAAGGATGGCAAGCGAAAATTGATGCACGGAACAGGGTCAAACATTAGGTTGATTTTGTCCATGGGCAGTAGTTACAATGGATCCAGCTTCTACTGTGAGTCAAGTGTACGTGGATATCCAAGGTTATCAAAGACATCCAACAAGATTATATACACAGTTCTCCGTGAGTATAGATATGTTGCTTTGAATACAGTCGTTTACGCCATCACTACTTAATAACACTTGGTAAATAGCGTACCATATCGTTTCCTCCCGTTTTATGTGATGGTATTCTTCTTTACCCAACTGCATGCGTTTGCCTGAATCGATGGGTTGCGACGGTGGGCAGCTTTTGTAACCCTTGTGAAGGTATATATGTTGTGTCATCAAAGCATGTGCGAAAGCATATACCTGACACTCTTGAATCGGCCTTCGTACTTGACCAGTAGCACGAGGAATGAAGGAACTATTCAAGAACTTTAGACGAAAAATGCATCAACAAAATTCGTACTACGCGTTCGTAGCTCTTCGTAATGGTTGCGAAGCCTGTATGGTTTTATGTAATAATACAATGTATTATATAAACATTATATCAAATTTGATAAAACAAAATTCCAAAATTTTACCAAAGATGTCAGATTGATCAGATGAAACAATCTTCTTTTTCAGATCCACCTGATCTGGTCACCCTATATTCCACGAAGTCAGCAAAGCCAATGAATCAGTTAGAAACATTCATCTGTACCAGCTCAGGCGGAAACCCCCCGAACCAAACATTGACTATCTACAGAGAGAAGGATGGCAAGCAACAATTAATGAACGGAACAGGGCCAACCATTACGCTGAAGGATAGGCCCATGGTCAGCAGTGACGATGGATCCAGCTTCTACTGTGAATCAAGTCTAAGTAGATATCCAAGTCTATCAAACACATCAAACGTGATTGTATACACAGTTCTGCGTGAGTATAGAGTCACTTTATATACAAGATATTTATTCATATCGTATAATATGCCATTATCCAACAATGCCACTTGGTTGGGTATGTTCGTGGGAATTCGATTTGATAAAAGGAAATTCCCAAATTTACCAAAGATGTCAGATTGATCAGTTGAAACAATCTTCTTTTTCAGATCCACCTAATCTGGTCACCCTATATTCCACGAAGTCAGCAAAGCCAATGAATCAGTTAGAAACATTCATCTGTACCAGCTTAGGCGGAAACCCCCCGAACCAAACATTGACTATCTACAGAGAGAAGGATGGCAAGCAACAATTAATGAACGGAACAGGGCCAACCATTACGCTGAAGGATAGGCCCATGGTCAGCAGTGACGATGGATCCAGCTTCTACTGTGAATCAAGTCTAAGTGGATATCCAAGTCTATCAAACACATCAAACGTGATTGTATACACAGTTCTGCGTGAGTATAGAGTCACTTTATATACAAGATATGTATTTATATCGTATAATATGCCAATATCCAACAATGCCACTTGGTTGGGTATGTTTGTGGGAATTCGATTTGATAAAATGAAATTCCCAAATCTACCAAAGATGTCAGATTGATCAGATGAAACAATATTCTTGTTCCGATCCACCTGCTCTGGTCACCCTATATTCCACGAAGTCAGCAAAGCCAATGAATCAGTTAGAAACATTCATTTGTACAATCCTCCAGTTTCGTGCGAGCCCCTTCATCATCTAGTTGTGACAATAGGCAGGTTTCGCAACCCTTACAAACGACTAAGTAGGAAGTACAGCAATGCGCTTTTGGACCCTATGTTCCCCGTCTGCCATTTCCAAATTAATGTCTTATCATAAATTCATCTGAATACATTTATGATTCATTTAAGAAATATATCTTTCGCTGTTTACAGTCGTGGAACCTGCTCTCCCCGTAGCAGCCATTGCTGGTGGGACGATTTCCGGTGTAATTTCTATACTTATCGCATGCCTAGTTGGAGTCGTTGTCTGGAAGCGGAAAGGTAGGGACTTTTCGAACAGCCTTAACAATGTTGGTGAAAAACGTTCTTTATCGGTACGCTCATCCCCAGCGATTCTGTCACGTTGGCGGAATGCGAAGTTAAATGCCATACCCGACGTGTCCCTGTTGTTGATGATTTAACATCTATCTATGGTTTAAACGTTTGCATCTATATACAGTATCCTGCAATGAAATGACCAGGGTGGCCTGTTTTCGAATGTAGGTAAAAATCCCCCCCCCCCCAGGTAAATATCCTCCAAGTAAAAATCCCCAAGGTAAATATCCCCCTACAGTTAAATATCCCCTCGGTAAATATCTCCAAACAGTTAAAAAATCTGTATTGTGGATTAAGCCTAAAGTTCGGCAGGCTTGTTTTCCATGACCACATATATACTCATCAAAGAAAGTTAAGGACCACTTTTTATATTTAACATATTTTTTTTACAGCACATATCAAGTACCAGAAAATGCCTAAATATGAATGTCCTGTATGACCTCCAAGACACAGTAATCAATTTCACATGTTGTTTGTTCCAGTTGTTGCATAACTTCTTTCTAAACTTGTCACATCCTGAAAATGGGTGTTTTTGGTGTGGCAGCTGACCACATAAAGTGGTACCAAAGTCCATGCAAGTGCTTTTCCTTGCATTTCCCACCAAGCTCAGGCAGCATTCTGACAAAAGAGATGCCTAGATGCCACTTGAGTGAAGTAGAGGTTGCACGAGCCATAGGGACTGGAAGCTGGCTTCAGTCAGCGACGAGTAGTTGAGATGATGGGTGTGTCTCACAGTGTCACCAGTCGTGCTAACCAACGACACCGGGAGACAGGCGATACTCAGAGACCCTGTACTGGCCGCCCATCAGCAACAACTGCGACGGATGATCGCTACTTAGTGACTCTTTGTCGTCGCAACCGCTTCAGTAGTGCTCGCAGACTCAATAACCAATTCACTGCTGCAACTGGGGTGACTGTTTCAAATCAAACCATCCGTAACCAACTTCACAGAGCCGACATCCATGCCAGGAGGCCACTGCAATGCATCCCATTAACCCCTGCTCACAGAAGAATCCGTCTCAATTGGGCTCGTGGTCATGTGGGATGGACCCACCAGCAATGGCGCCGTGTTCTGTTCTCAGATGAGAGCAGATTCAGCCTGGACCACAATGATGGACGTGTTAGAGTCTGGAGACAACAGGGAGAGAGATTTGCAGATGCCTGCATCGCTGAACATGACCGCTATGGTGGAGGCAGCATCATGGTGTGGGGCGGAATCAGCTACGGTCAACGCACTCGCCTCTATGTGGTCCCAGGGGGAGCAATTACAGGTGTGAGGTACAGAGATGAAATCGTGGAACCTTTTGTGGTTCCGTTTGCAGAAAACGCTGGGGAAAATTTCATTTTCATGGACGACAACGCCCGTCCCCTCACAGCGAGGGTGGTGACACAGTACCTGGCGGATCATGGAATTGAACGTATGGACTGGCCAGCGAAATCCCCGGACTTGAATCCGATAGAACATGTCTGGGACATGATGGGAAGGAGTATTGGAGCGCTTGAGGTGCAGCCAAATGGGTTGCAGTAGCTTGGTGTGGCCTTGGAGGCTGCCTGGGATGCAATTGATGTCAGGGATGTTAATCGTCTGATAAACTCAATGAGACAGCGGTGTCAGGCTGTTATTGCAGCAGGGGGAGGCCATACTCGCTACTGACCATGCTGACATTGATGACAAGACATTTAGGCTAAAATTGTGAAAAAGTTGACACACCAAAACACCCATTTTCAGGTTGTGACAAGTTTAGAAAGAAGTTATGCAACAACTGGAACAAACAGCATGTGAAATTGATGACTGTGTCTTGGAGGTCATACAGGACATTCATATTTAGGCATTTTCTAGTCCTTAATATGTGCTGTAAAAAAAATATGTTAAATATAAAAAGTGGTCCTTAACTTTCTTTGATGAGTATATATTGAACACTTATTGAATATTGCAAGATGTCGGCTGTTCTCTGAATCTCGCAGACTAGTCCTGAATTTGTGCCTGATTTGTGCCCAACTTTTAGCGGATCACCAAGGACATAGGTGAACGTATCAGGGTGTGGTAGCCGAGTTTTAGTGTCGAGAAAATAACTTTTAAAACATTCGTTGGCATTCGGGCAGGGCGCAGTGCATGTGTAAATTATAGTCTTGTAGTCTGAAACAATATTTCGTGTTTTGCCCTCGAAGTTCATTCGTCGTTGATTAATCCTTATGTTCAAATAGAATGTTTTATGATATAATAAAATAAAGTACACCATTGTTTTTATACAAATTTTATTGTTTACTTCCCAAGAAACGGTTCGCCAAACATTAGAATCAGGGGAATATACATAATCATGGAAAACAAGCCTGAGCCTGAGGTATAGGCCTAATCCACAATACACATTTTTTACTGGAGGTATATTTACCGGGTGGATTTTTACCTAGGGGGATATTTACCGGGTGGAAATTTACTGGGGGGATTTTTACTGGGGGAATTTGTACTGGGGGGATTTTTACCTGGTACCTTTTTTCACTGCTGTACGTGTTGGTAGGTGGCTTGGTCGCCTCACAGCAAAACATCTCTCCCTGCTCAATCAGATCGACATGACAGAAGAGTGGCCAGTTATACGAGTTGGAATATGACTGTTGTTGTGTTTTTTTTCCACAGGTGTTAATAATGTGAATAGGTAAGTCTATCAGCATTTATTGATACGAATCTGACAGGTGTGTGTATGTGTGAGGGGGGGGGGGCAAAGCACGATTTAGAAGAAGAAAAACTAAACTTTTGTACTGAATTGTTGTGTTTTGCCGTCAATAAAGAGTAAAAGATAAAAGATAAAAAATCTGACCGCCTGCTTTATTTCTGCAGAGACGTTTTACATCTTCTGGCAATGTTGCCAGTTAATTTTGCTTTATATAGTAGATGGCAAGGCATTTGTGTGTAACCTGTAAAACTTCAAGATCAATACTGGAAATCGACCCTGTCGAGGTGATGAAGAAAAGGAATCAAAAAGCTCTTTGAATGAAATGTTAATAGGTAACAATACTACGGATTGTTCTGCACTGGGCCAAGTTGTTCAAAACAAGATTTGTCATTAACGCTGGCATTAACTTACACTATATTAACGGTTTCTCTAACTTTTTCCTGATTTATTCGACATTTCTCCGACATTGTCAGACTTTTCTCCGATTTTGTCCTGAAGGTCGGATTTCGAGAAAACCTGTGAAAAAACTTATAAATGTTCCAGATTATGACATAATATGACCAATTATTTTTACATACATAAAACTCATTGTTTTTTTTTGTTTCTTACCAATTATAGAATTAGGCCTATTTTTGTAAGTCTCCCCTGCTTGAACATGGAGTGGGCCAACCTAGATGCACTCATGTGACATGCAAAGTATCCAAGGAGATGAGCTAATTACTATTCTCACTTATGGTTACTCTTGGTGTTTGCGTCACATCTCATCAACCCTATTCAACTAAGGCCATTGATCTTTAATGGCCTATTTTTGGAAGCCCTAGGTTTTCGGGAAATCCGACCTTTTGGACAAAGTCGGACAATGTTGAAGAACTGTCGGATAAATCAGGATAACATTCTGAGAAACGGCTAATAAGTCGAAAAAGCCTCCCACTAGTGTTACAATCATGTAAGTTAGTGTTACGTATGAGGGCTTAACTAGACAGATAACATCAAAGTTAAGTTAACGACACCGTTAGAGAGGAATTTGAGCAACCGGACCCTGGACGTTGCTGATTGTCTAACCTGATTTAGATTGAAACAGTTCGTATTGAATAATTCTACATAGTAATGCTATTAATGGATAAAATATGGTGTGCTACCGACTGGTGTCCTCGAAATTGCTCAGATCTACGATTTGAGGATTCATTCACTTCCGCCTTTGATTTTTACCGGGTCGCGCAAAACGCCTCAATATGTTAAGCGTTTTGCGACAGGTTCCCTTTATATAACGTACATTTACATATCATCAAAACGATTTTTCATTTGCGATCCGATCCGATCGTATTCCATCGTATTCCAATTTTGAATATGCCTATCATGGCCGTTGAACTACTTCCTTCTAATTCGGCCTGTTTCACGTGTACATGTCCCAATTAAAGCGTTTCACAGTGTTTATCGAGTTCACTCAACTGTAGAGTTTTCCAATTCATGTTATTTTTATACAGACCCCCGGTTTGCGTACAGGAACTGGATAACGCGGTGTTCTCTAACGAATATTTGCCGACGCGTCAATCAGGTAAGTAATCTGTGGTGAGGATACCTAACATTCATTGCCCCTCATCCGCAGAACTAATTTCATTATAGAGTCATTTCTTAAATCTTATGTCCGCAGCGTTTGGGGCTCTGGAAGACGAACTACCTGTTGGATTTTTTGGAGTTTGGTTTTAATTGGTCTACCCATCAAAACCAAACAGCTTTTTTCTTCATTTTTGTAACCATGGTAACTGTGGGAAAGTGAAATCACAAACAAAAGACTGATGAAGGTTACTCACTGATTCAAATGTTACACGGTGTGAAATTATGGCATTGGTCCCTCCACATGAACCCCCCTGCCTATCAGTGCACAGATGGCATCGTCTGGCCATTTCTTTTGTTTATTTGTCACAGTGTGAATTTAAACTGCTGGCAATCATTGCGTTGTTACTGACTCACACGTGAAAGTAAATGCAAGTTCAGGGTATCATTTTAAAGAGTAAATCCAGTTCTTTCTAATGACATACCTCACTTAAAATAATATTTAGTACATGTAGTTTACATTTTATCGATGATTCAAGGTGTGTGTTTTTTTTTTAGATCCCTGTAGTACACAGGTTCCTAAAACAACTCCGACATATTTATTCAGAGCTATATGCGTCATCAACATTAATTATGATCAAACATTCATGTACATCAAGGAAAGATGTTTTCTGTTCGGCCTAAATAATTCATTTGTTTACCGTTCATGTCATATTTTTTGAGTCGTATGGTAAAATGGAACTGCAAATAAAAAAAGCAAAATAACATAAATAATGACAAGAGCAAATTCACTTCAAAAAAAATACCGCACTTGTAAAATATTCACTCCGCGCCTCAAAATTATAACATTTTGCACTATATTGTGCTCCCCATTGGAGTACCCTACTCAATAAATGGTATGTATATTCAAAGTATGTGGCGTAAGAATCCAGATGTTGGGTATTACATGTATGTTAAATCCGTTACTCGTTCGTTTGTATTTTGTTGACTGAGATAAATATTCTTTAATTGGCGCCTATTACAAATGTACGAATTTTTTATAGGTGGTGAAGCGTGGGATGAAAACATATACGTGTACTCTGAGCCTAACGCCATTCGTGACCCACAAGGTAACATACGGTGGCTGAGAAAGGATATTGCATTATTTTTTTACCATTAAACATTTTATTTTCTCAAATATTTCGATCAAAGGACGATGAAGATACCATCTCGGGCGATTAAGATAAGTCCATCGCCCGAGGTTAGCATTTCGATCGCTCGAGATAAGTATCTCGATCGACCGAGATGACATCTCGATCGATTTAGATAATAAGTCCATCTATCAAGTTAAAACAACTTGTGTTAAAAAAATCACGCGATTTCCTTTTTCTGTCAATGTGGTAATGAAATTAGTATTTTACTCATTCATACGAATTTATTCATTTATTTACTTGATATGGTAAATAAACCCACATGTATTGGTCTGTGGCCAATTGTAGGAAAATGCTTTAATAAAACCAAAAAAACGTCCTGGTACATCCAGTGTTTTTTTTCAATATGATGACATTTTTCGGTATGATGAAGGAGTGAAAAATAACTGAATCTCGGGATGCAAAAAGTGCAACTGTATGTTTTTTTCAACGGAGGTAAGAAAATTGACCTGTTTTCAGTAGGAGTGGGAGGCTTGTTCCGACTTCTTTACGACATCTCTTACTTTTTCCTGATTTATCCGACATCACTCCAACATTGTCCGACTTTTCTCTGAAAGGTTAGATTTCTATAAAAAAAACTGTGATAATTAACAGAACTTCCAAAAATAGGGCAATAAGATCAAAGGCCTAAGTTGAATGGGGTTAATGATGGAGGTGTGCACCAAACACCCAGAGTGACCCTAATACTAGGCTCACTCATTTAGGTCACTCTGCGTGTTTGGCTCACACCTCATTTCCCCATTCAACTTAGGCCCAATCAACTTATGCTTAACCCTTACATTCCTCATAGTTACAGTTTATCTAGTGGACTTTGAGCCTGCTATGGTTCACCGGCGCTGATGTTAGGCTTAGGTTAAGCCCCTGAACCCTAAAACGTGGCGGACGGGTGCCTGGTTTGTTCTACTGTGGGCAAGTGGTCAGTCTCATCAGATTATATTAATACAGTTCAAGAGTTACACCTGACTATTCATAATCCCCTTTACGGCAGTCTCACGAAATTACCCGAGCATTAAAGAAATGTGTATCGACTTAAATGAAGCCGTATACTTACTGTAATCGTTGGTTCTTCTCCAGATGATCTAACCCTGTATGAAGACATTGGAGCCGGGAAATTTCAATCTGGTGAGTTATGAAGAACGAACAGGGAAGTATGCCTTTTCTTATCCAGCTCTTACTAATGACATACTACACTTAAAATAATATTTAGTAGTTTACATTTAATCGATGATTCAAGGTGTGTATTCTTTTTTTTAGATCCCTGTAGTACACAGGTTCCTAAAACAACTCCGACATATTTATTCAGAGCTATATGCGTCATCAACATTAATTATGATCAAACATTCATGTACATCAAGGAAAGATGTTTTCTGTCCGGCCTAAATAATTCATTTGTTTACCGTTCATGTCATATTTTTTGAGTCGTATGGTAAAATAGAACTGCAAATAAAAAAAACAAAATAACATAAATAATGACAAGAGCAAATTCACTTCAAAAAAAATACCGCACTTGTAAAATATTCACTCCGCGCCACAAAATTATAACATTTTGCACTATATTGTGCCCCCCATTGGAGTACTCAATAAATGGTATGTATATTCAAAGTATGTGGCGTAAGAATCCAGCTATTCTGTTTCTTGGGCATGTTGGGTATAACATGTATGTTAAATCTGTTACTCGTTCGTTTGTATTTTGTTGACTGAGATAAATATACTTCAATTGGCGCCTATTACAAATGTACGAATTTTTTATAGGTGGTGAAGCGTGGGATGAAAACATATACGTGTACTCTGAGCCTAACGCCATTCGTGACCCACAAGGTAACATACGGTGGCTGAGAAAGGATATTGCATTATTTTTTTACCATGAAACATTTTATTTTCTCAAATATCTCGATCAAAGGACGATGAAGATACCATCTCGGGCGATTAAGATAAGTCCATCGCCCGAGGTTAGCATTTCGATCGCTCGAGATAAGTATCTCGATCGACCGAGATGACATCTCGATCGATTTAGATAATAAGTCCATCTATCAAGTTAAAAAAACTTGGGTTAAAAAAATCACGCGATTTCCTTTTTCTGTCAATGTGGTAATAATGAAATTAGTATTTTACTCATTCATACGAATTTATTTGATTATTTACTTGATATGGTAAATAAACCCACATGTATTGGTCTGTGGCCAATTATAGGAAAATGCTTTAATAAAACCAAAAAAAAAACATCCTGGTACATCCAGTGTTTTTTTTCAATATGATGAAATTTTTCGGTATGATGAAGGAGTGAAAAATAACTGAATCTCGGGATGCGAAAACTGCAACTGTATGTTTTTTTCAACGGCGGTTAAAAAATTGACCTGTTTTCAGTAGGAGTAGGAGGCTTGTTCCGACTTATTTACGATATCTCTAACTTTTTCCTGATTTATCCGACATCACTCCAACATTGTCCGACTTTTCTCTGAAAGGTTCGATTTCTATAAAAAAAACTGTGATGATTAACAGAACTTCCCAAAATATGGCAATGAGATCAAAGGCCTAAGTTGAATGGGGTTAATGATGGAGGTGTGCACCAAACACCCAGAGTGACCCTAATACTAGGTTCACTCATTTAGGTCACACTGCGTGTTTGGCTCACACCTCATTTCCCCATTCAACTTAGGCCTAATCAACTTATGCTTAACCCTAACATTCTTCATAGTTACAGTTTCTCTTTTGGACTTTGAGCCTGCCAAGGTTCACCGGCGTAGATTTTAGGCCTCGGTTACGCCCCTGAACCCTGAAACGTGGCGGACGGGTGCCTGGTTTGTTTTACTGTGGGCAAGTGGCCAGTCTAATCATACTATATTAAAACATTTAGAGAGTTACACCTGACTATTCATAAGCCAGTCTCACGAAATTACCCGAACATTAAAGAAATGTGTCTCGACTTAAATGAAGCCGTATACTTACCGTAATCGTTGGTTCTTCTCCAGATGATCAACCCCTGTATGCAAACATTGGAGCCGGGAGATTTCAATCCGGTAAGTTATGCAGAACGAACAGGGAAGTATGCCTTTTCTTATGGAATAAAACGGGAACACACTGTTGCCCTGCATTGTTGTGTTGTCGTTCAACTAGCTTGCAGTTGATTTCTTTCTAATGACCACTGGTCAAACATCCTTCGTACGAACCCACTGCGGCTATGCAATCGAAGAGGTTGATCGTAATTACAGAAAGCCGGCCGGACAAATAACGTCATCGGTTGCTTATGTAGATATTCATAGTTATATATCAAAAAGGCGGAGAAGTCACTGGGAGGGCCTAATCTGAGAGCCACCAGCCGAAGAGCCCAAGAGCTTAAGAGCCCAAGGGCCAAGAGCCACCTAAGTAAAACCTAATGTGCGAGCCATGAGTTGTAAAAATGCTACGAACACCGTCAGGAAAAGCGTAATTGAGCCTTTTTTGAGTAGACTGGTTCCTACACCGAAATTTTGTTGGTATGTAAGGTAATGTTGTCCCAATGAAGCGGAGTCCCTCTACCAAAATGTTTGGTGTGTAAGGGGATGTAGTCCCTATGAAGCAGAGTCACTCTACCAAAATCTTTGCCTTTGGTGTGTGAGAAGGATTAGAGAACAAATATTAGTAAGATTCGGTGGGACTCGAACCCACACCAATGCCACCATGGACAGTTGGAAATCCAGTGCCCTGGGCTGCAGTTTTACTTGCGGTGTACTGGATTTTTAAAGGCCATGACTCCTGCTTTTATGATTGCATGACATGTACAAATCCTCAAACACTGGACTTAAAGCTCCGCATTAAATCAAGTTTGATCAAAATTGAAGAACCCAGTCCAGAGATATAGCAAATTAACGGCTTTGTTTACATGTTATGTAACAGCCTTGGTTAGGTTTCTAAGTAAAGTCAGGCGGCAGGTTTACTGACATAGTTCAGGCTGACGTTGGATTTCTTACTATAAATAGTATAAATTTGTCTGTATTACCTTACCTTATTATAAGGTATATCGAAGCTTTAAATTAGAAATACATTATGATAGTTTAAGTATTGTATAAATTGATGTATTTGATGCAATTTCCTGTAAAAAGAATCGAATTTGAAAAATCAATTAAGTTCTATAAATTTGCCTAAATTGTCTAGAAAACCTAATTGGACCATATTTGTGGGGTCTATGTTATTTTTGGCATTGATTTTGTTTCCCCACTTCATGAATTAGCTCAAATAACACTTTCTAGATGTGAGAGTTGACTTTTAAAATAAATATAACCGGTTTTCCAAAAAAAATTAAAATATTTAATTAAAATATTTTTTGGAATACAATAAACTCATTTATTATGGGCAAAGGTATGCTTTCATACTTGAACATTGAAAATGTCAATGAAAAACAGACTTCATATATCAATTTTAAGAGCATTAGTTTATATGTGTCCTCCCAAGTAGGGCAATAGCCTGATCTACATCACAATTTTGGTGAACCCGCCGCCTGGCTCTAACAAGCCAGTTGCTAGCCTGATTAGGTGATCTAGTTGTCAAACACCTGAAAGGCTATATCTTCAAAATGGATGGAGCAAATTGCATGGGGTTTTCTGTATTATATAAATTGTTAGGTGCACTTTTGAAAACGTCTTACAGCAGGAAATGGCAAAATACCTGGAGTTATGGCCTTTAACCGGGGTAACCTCGGAGGGTCTGGGGTAGACAGGCATCTCTCCATTTTTCGTCCATGTCACCTCCAGCCAATTCAGTTGTGAGGAGAGGAATCTTATCAGGGCTGGGAATAGATTGATATTTTGAATACGTATACTGATCCTTGACGTTCAGACATCATCATGGATTTATATGTACCAAAGCCATGACATATTACGTTGTGACTCGTGGCTCTTGGGCTCTTGGGCTCTTGGGCTCTTGGGCACTTGGGCACGTGGCTCTCAGATTAGGCACTCACGAAGTGACTCCCTTTGTCCAGTTTCTCTCAAATTAACAACGTCACACAGCACTTTCTGAGCAACGTTAAATGAACGATTCAAAAACCTGGATAGCTTTTGAGCACAATGTGTTGAGGATCTATTCAAGTATCATTCCGCGAGTGCTGGGAGATGCGTGTGTTCAGACTAATTAGAAAAAACTGTAGGCCTGTCAACATACCTGTCACGTTTCTTGCGGTGCTGAACGCCTTAATGTGAAAACATTAAGTCTAAATACGACATACATCTGCTCACTTGTTTTACGGACATTGGCGGCGGTGACAGCGTTTTCGACACATTGTCTTAAAGATCTCGGTGTTGCACATATATTAGTGTTCCCCGCCCCCTTGTCTCGTTATTTCTCATTGGAGGACACTTAACTCGTTGCAGATGAGACCAGTGGTGACTCGCAGTCATCCTATGCGAAAGAAAATAACTACTCATCACTTGAGCAGGTGAGAGAGTATTATTACCTGTTATAAAGTCTATCCTTCAGTGACATTTTACATGTAAATGTTTTATATAACTGGGGAACGCTGTGTAGTCATCGTAATTCGTTAATCCTCACAAGACATTCTAATACTGAATAAGGAACTTCTCTGGACGATAAATTGACGAATGAAAATATTTAGCATTAGTTATTGTACAAGATGTTCAGTTCTGTCCGATTGATTCAAGCACATTTATCATGCTGATCATGTTTACATCAGATCGTATCATCCATTCACGTACAGTTTGGATGTGTTTCATATCATGTTTACTCGCCAGGTGACACAACATTAAGAATTAAAGGACTGGCGGTTTTTTTACTGCAGTATTCTTGCTCTTCTTCTGGTTCATCAGTAATCTGAACGTGTTTGATGCTTTTCCAATATTGTTTCAGCTCTTGTCTTAGATAGTAGGAAAATGCGTTATTCATTCTTATTAGTACGCACAAGTCCTGGCGCGAAATACTTTTTCCGCCACGGGAGTGCACGCCGAGATCCGAGTTCACGTCATCCCGCTATTACGACACTACGTCATTTCCATTATCGTCGCAGTAGTGGGGTAATCAAGCGCCATCGATATCTACATCAAGTCGTCACAGGTTAGATCCATGGCTGCAGGAAGCGCCTTAATAAAGCATCGTTCCACATGGAAAGGATCGACGCAAGGAGAGCTAACTCGGGTCAAATTGGAGTCAACATCGGAAAAGCATGATAATTCAATTTTTCCTTTTTTTGTGCAATTTGTTGATGGAAACTACTAATATGTAGAAAAGGAGATGACTGAGCAGCCGACAGCTGTGTAATATTGCCCTTAATAATACTAATGGTCAATGACTGTAAAGCTTTTACTTTCCTCTTTTAGATTATGCTGGTTGATGATCGAGATAACAAGTTATAAAGACTTGGCTTTTCCAGTCCAACTATAGAAGTAGTTCAACACTCTTAGAAAATAAAGATTTTTGAGCTTTTTGAATACAAACACCAAACAAGGCTTTTCTTCAGTCAACACAAAAATACACCCCTTAGAGGTTTATTTTCTGATTTTGGGCTGCTTTAATAGGTTCTCGAAAATCCAAAGGAGTAAGCAATTATTCAACTAAAATTCAGGTTATCAAATCCTCACACTAGTGGCAGTAAATCTGGCTTGTATTGCACTTTTAGCCTTTTTAGACCTGAACCGGCTTCCAAGGGTTTGCGACTAATTGCAGGCGGGTTTCCTAAGACGGCTTCGAGGCCTGGGGATTTTCCACCTCTTGGGAGAGGGCTCAGGTCTAAAAAGGCTAAAAGTGCAATACTCGCCTGATTTGCTGCCACTAGTGTTAAAGTAGAACCTGGAATATGTGCATGAGTGATAGCAAAATCTATAAAAGCACTTTATCAACGAGGTTACGGCTTGCTTAGGTTTTCTGTCAGATCACCCTACTGTTCGTGAGCTTGCAAAACTGTATTTTGATTTGAGACATGATTCCATTACGACGTCAACGTGGTTTGAGAAAAGAAGTTATAATCTTTTTTGTATTTTGGTTTCAGGGTAAAATGGGCATGCAGCCTGAAAGCGCTGTCTATGAGAGCTTAAGAAAGGCGTTCTGATCTGTGGGCGAATTGGATGACCGAATGACAATGCCAAAAGCTAGGGGAACAGCATCCGGACCGTCGGCAGAGAAACGTATTGATTGTGTCTGGGCCATGATGATGATTCGAAGACTACATCAGTTTATCCCAGTCTTGATATATTCAGGATTATGAGCGTTATAGGACACCGTGATATCTTATGTATGAAATAATCAAAGACAGACATTGAACTATTTTCATCGTTTGCATTGGTATAATTGGCATGCTACCTGGCCAGTATCTACGAGAGTTTTGGAAAATATGGCGAACTAAAATGGGGGGGGGGGGAAGTAAAGGAGGCATATTGAATGACCAAATAACAATGCCGAATCAGGTAAGGGCATCACCAGAGCTGTAGAGAGAGGGTAACCATATGAAATAGTCCGGTAAAGATTTTAAAGTGAGAGTGAATCCTACGTTGGTTTATCCCAGACTTGATATTCAGTAGTAAAGAACGTTAACACATTTTTTTGTGCTCTACTGGATTTGTTTGATTCGATATATTCAGTAGAGCGGTATAGCACGGACAATCACCTTATGTCACCAACAGTCTTTGAATCATAGACAAAGATTGAGCTAGTTGCATCATTTGCATTTGCATTCTATTGCCTTCTATGGTTAAATAGATGGGCTGCCTCACATCGATGTCTAGGTGACTGTTCGGGGAAATAAAGCGAACTGAAAAGGCAGCTGAAGAAGGGAGGCTTAATGGTACCTGGATTAGGCCGAGTCAGATCAGGTCATGAGCACCATGACCCGTTGAGATCGAGAAAAAAACGCCCTATGCATGTGACGATACGTATAGGTTTAAAGTGTGATTGACTGCTATATGTCGCTTTATCCCACATTTTATATATTCAGGCTCGTACAACGCCGATAGATTGGCATGGTACAGAACATTTTTCACTATAAAACGACGTATGAATATCTTGCATTTTATTTTATTTTTCATTTCATGTGCTTATCACTAAAATCGTTATTTTACATAATATGCATACATATAGCAGGCAATCTATCCAGACAATCCACCCAGGCGCTGGGAAAAATCATTCATTGCATATGATTTTATAAAAACGAGGCCTTCACAATAAATGACGACTTTAAGATATAAACTTAAGAATAAAGTTTTATAGCTTTCAAGAAGTATTGTGTCTCCATCGATTTCTTTTAAACTTGAAGTTTGCTTTTTACGGTCAAGTGCTGTGCATTCCAGAGGTCACGAGGCACTGATCCGTGGAACCAGCAACTTCCGAGCTGCCATTATTTTGTCTTAAAGTGAAATGCATTACACTTGCTGCTGTTCCGTTTGACTTTTAGAGGCAAATGATTTCAAAGTACATGCATATCTACGGATCATCTTTTCCATGTTATGTACTTCTTCTTGCTGTTGTTTTATCAGAAGAGCAAAGGCTCCGCAAGTTCACTGGCCCTCTTCCCTCCGCATTTCAAGCAGTGTGCGCAGTCCTGCTTAAATAAGGCATATATCCATAGTTGGGTCGCTATCCGTCGCTTCCCGCTCGGCAGAAGAACAAGTCCGCAATCACCCCTGCTTGTGCCCTTCTCATTATAGTCTCTCCATGGACCATGTTTTAAAGAACAAGATAGAACTCATTTCTGAAACAGTTTCCAACAATTTTCCCCGTCTTATATCAGAAACAGCAGCGCCATCTCAAAACATGCCTGCAGACTGCCCCAAAACGTGATCACTGGAAACCTAGACGTTCGTGGCTTTGTTGGACGAGATGGCGAGAAGTTGGTATCATGTGGCTGTATCCCGCTTACATGCATCAACATGATACCAATTCATTTTTATTTAGGAACGCTGTCCAAACAACTAGTATACTAACACGGTGTGCCCATTAAATACGGATGATACTGGTGTATTTTATCTCTACACAGAAATCCTGTACAGCGCCAGCCTCTTATAATTATGATATCATTTTACGTAACACTGGCTGTTTTTTAAAATCTTCTGGCTCAAACGCGAGGGCAGACGTCACGACGAAAATACCCCAATGATTGTATAAACAACACTGGCGCTCTCATGCCGACTGACAGCGGGGTGAGGAACACATTAATTGGTATCTCTCGTGACGAGTGACGTCACAACTTCTTTTCTCACGAAGGCACGCGAGAGCAAAGTGTGAGAGCAAAGGAGGTGCGAGGCGTGTAATTGTTCTTGCCCAACCCACCCACCTGTTTTAGGTTGGTATCCAACTCTTCTCTCATTCCATCGCTGGCTTTTCTGTCGGAGATTCCCTATACCCAAGTACTCGTATAAGTAATGAGGAAAGAGGGCTCACTTAGTCGGATACAGTAATATCATAATTATTTACCTCGGAAGCTTACTGAAACACGTGCGCGGATAACCTCATGGTACTTTTCATATATAGTCATTCCACAAGTTGTTGATCATTTCGCTTCAAAATTCAAATCGGTGTGTAATGAATAGATCTGTTATCAGAGGAAACCACCTTTCTTTTGAATCAAACTCCATGAAACTAGAGACTTCTCGAACATACATTTTCATTAAGTTGTCACACTAACTTGCCAAGTTTCCTCAGCGAGATGATAGCAAATCATTATCGTGTTTGTTAGAGACATCTGCGCAACACTGACAGTGGAAACCAAACCACCTAGCGTCGAGATTTGGCAGCCAAATATAACAATGCCTCGCCAGACTACGCTCAAAGCAGCAACTAATCTGACGTATTTCGCGTTTAGAACTTTGTTTAGTTTCGTACAATCTTCACTCGCAACCACAGTGTTGCAGAGATGCTTAGCTATTGCAAATACTATAATGGACGTTGTGGCCGCGAAAAATGAGGTGAATTTGGTTTCAAAATAGGATTTCATAAATGCGTTGAATGTTTGCAACTTTTCGCTTAGTACGTGTGGATCCTATCTGAGAGTGTCCTTGAGGATATCATGTGGAATATCTCGGCGGTTTTAGGATATTGTAGGAAAATGTCCTATTTCAGGAGAGCACGTTGACTGAAGAGCTGTAACTGCCAATCAGGGTGCCAGATGGCTCTACCAGCGTTGCCAGGTATTGATGACCTCATTTTCTTTGCGTTTTTAAAAAGTAATATACATATTTATCGAGGTTATATGCGAACACCCGTGGTTTACCGTATCGCCCACTGGTCATCCCTTCGAAATGGAAAATGTGGGGTGTTTTAGGCATGTTTATTTTTTATGTTCGACCTGGTCTGCTTATTTCGTTCGTTCCGTCAATTGGAAGCGGCCACTCGAATGTTCGTCTCGAATACTTTTGTAATAAGCTCCAGTACAAAGACCTTCAGGTGCCTGTATCAGAGTACCACACTGAAAATACATATTTACCACCCGTCATGATGAAAGTACACCTATGTTTGCAGGTCCCGGTATGCTGCGCTTGGCTGAGCCGGCACCAGTAGCGGATACAATAATAACGGCTGTGAATTCAGCTGTATCTTGCTAGCGAGTTAGCTATACGCTGGCTACAAGCTCGAGAGGTAAAAAGATAGAATGATACGAGCACGAGATTTGTTATCACATTGTCAGTTGTTAGTAGCCGGAGAAGCTCTGGTATATTCAATCCGAGGAACATACCAGTTTTAACACTAAAAGACCATGGAACAATAGGTTATTAGCATTATCATGTACGTTGGGATTACACTTAACAAATTTAACAGTTAATTAAGGAAGAAGATAGCTTTATCCATAATTTGTTACACCGTTTACCTGACTCGTACTCACATCGCAGCTTGTAACAGGTAGGTTATTGTTTTTTAAATTTTCAGGGCGACCTTTCTATTTTTTCACAAAACAATACACTCAATCTTTAAAGTTAGTACGATCTATATACATATATCGCAGCCAGGAGTTGAGGAAGTGGAGAGGATCAAACCCAAGTTCGAACTTACGAAGAAAGTGCCCCAGGAGAATCGAGGCGATCAGAGTAGCTGCTACAACGTACATGTACATGTACAGGCCTAGTTTATACCACTGAGCCGGTGTAACATTTTTTAATGTCTCCATTTTTGCAAATTTCCAACCTCATTGATTGACAAGTTTTTTCTGTGTTTCTGCACTTTAAAAAGTCATGGTCTCTCTATAACAGTTTTTATAGTATGGGAACACTGAAATGTTTGGAGCAATCACAGTGGTAGGAAAATCTGCCCGAGGTTGAGTTCCTGGGAAGAAATGGTATTGTGCGCGTTTGATTACTGAGATGTTGATGGTCTTGTGTCTCTATAGAATCATGCCTTGACGCACGATATCCACTATAGTCAAAACGCCTGGAGGAGATCAGGCGTAGGTCGAATTCGTCACGTGACCCGGGTGACGTGGAAACCATGCCAACATCTAGGCCTATGTTTACTTCGTAGAACTGAAGAAGGGAAATAAATTTGTCCTGGGACAGAGCGTCGTCAGGACAAATAAATACATGTAGCACCTCCCACTTAGGGACAACCTTGGAACTGAGAATTACGGTCCTTAATACGGAAGTGTCCTGATGACAGATGTCCATTTGAATGAAAATGATCAATTTGAGACTAAAATCAGTGTCCTACAGAGGTGTCTGCTAAGAGAGGTTCAGCTGTAACTTTTGCGGTTAATCACTGATATCTTGACGGCAGATTTATACAGCAAACACCGACTGTCACTGGCCCTGTCGAACGGTGTAACGTATTTTTAGTGTTTTGTTTCTCAGTGGTCCCCGTTTGGAAACACTGAAGATGGATTGACACATCCTTTTTCTGTGTTTTCCTCTATTGACAAGTCGTGGTCTCTCTAACTGACAGTCTATTGCAACGAAACATTGAACGATGGGGAACAACCGCATATGTTTCACCGGACACACAGTGAGGTCGTTTATATGACGCATTGAATTAGCCGTCAGGATAAATACCTAATCCAATCGAGTAAAAAAACCAACAAAGGCATATTGATATTTTAAGAAAATATAGGACCGTATGCTAATCCTATTATTGCTGACCAGGTCCAATTCTTACTATTGTGAATAATATTCATGCTATTGCTTACAAAATCCGCTCAGACGACCCGTTAATCGTTTCTCTGGGTCGGGGGTAACGAAATACAATACATTTACTTGAAAGAGGTGTGCATATACTTTACCTACTAATACCAGATATATTTTTATTATAAAGGGTGCATAAAAGTATAATAACCAACAGAACTCCATCATACCAGTCTGCAATGTTTCTTTGATAAAGTTTCTTGCTTTCATTGCTAGACGTATTCTTTTATATTGTGAAGTTAACCTGGCTGGCTGAGTGTTGCAGAGAACAGTATTTTTTTGTTTTTATGTCCGATAACTAAATACTACGTATTTACATAGTCAGCAGAATTTATCGATATCATGTAACAGTTCATTGTGATTTTGACTGGCATTGGTCGCCGGTCGATCCGGTTGGTGTTTAAACCAGTCAGGCCGAGAGTTAGAAAGCTACTCTCTAGGGATTACAAAACGTGGAAGAGAAGTCCAGTGTATATATTTCGAACGCGGAGAGTAACTATTGAAGGTAGGAAAACTCAGAATTTGTTGTGAGTTTTAGTATTTAATGATATACTGCGCAATACCTAATACTAAATCATGAATTTCTCAGTGCAGTTCTGACTGGTTTGTATCAAAGTGGGGTCGTATACTTCTTTAAGAGTAGACGTCATTGATCTCACACTAATAACCACAGATATGACACATTCTATCGCGCCTTTTTTTTATTGTCCGAGATAAGTCTGAAATACAAATGATTTATCTGCGATCTTCCTAAAAGCAGGAAACCATCTAAAATGCTACGAGCTCCACTGCACATGGCTATCAGAGGAACAGTGGGTCTGCAGTGCAAACGGGGCATACGCATTATATTAAGCATTCAAATGGACAAACTCTTGAGGACTAGTGGTGGGTCATGCTAGAATGTTCTCAGATTGTCATTTTGCGGTCGAATTGCCTGAGCGATGTAATTCGTCCGTATATATTGTGGAAATGTAGAAATATCCCGATCACTCAGCTATCCGCAAATGCTCATGTTTCAGTGTTCCCGGCCTGCACACGCACGGAGCCGGGATACTTGAAATTGATCATTAAACATCGAGCACAAAGTGCCGTTTTTATGCAGTTGTTTTCAATCAATATCACCTTATTTTATCATAACAATTCTTTTAAAAAGTTTATTTGGAAGAAATAAAGCCTTTGACTGCGGTTATTTTAAAATCAGAGGCTATACCTGTCGTTGAAGGCTTTGTTATAAAGTGCTATTTGTTTTGTCTTCAACATATAAGTTGAGTTTTTAAAGTTTGGGTTCAGGGGTTTTCCTCAAGATAATAATGATAACGATAATGATATTAACAATAATAATTATTATCATAACGATAATAATATATGTACAAGAATTAATAAAAAAACAACACTAGAGCCATCAGGTGATGGCATAGATTCGTCTCCAGGCAACTGACAGATGGACAATTTTTAGATGTGATTAGAGAATGATGGACAATGTTAGGATATTTTGGGATGGGGTTCCTTGGACTGTCACAACCCAGTACATACATGGTCAGAACCCAGTAGACAACCAGCAGCTGCAGTCTGGACATTTACATAAAATCCTTTGAAGTTCAGTATGAGACAAACCAGTCCATGCATGGTCACAACCTAGGACAACTATATTAAATGCAGTCTGGACCTTAGCGTAGGTTGAGACAAACCAGCCAAACAGATACATGGCACAACCTTTGGACAACCAGCAACAGTCTGGACCTTTACATCTAGTCCTTTAAGATGTAGGTTGTGACAAACTAGGCCAGTTAACATGGTCTAGCCAAGGTCATCCAGTAAAGCCTTGACCTTATATTACCTTACATCAGGGACAACCAACCAGTTTGATTGATACATAATATTAAGTAAAAACTTAACTTTCTGTACACCAACTGCCACATGTTTTCTTTATTTAATCTATTTGCGTTAAGTATTACGACAGTGAAAAGGTAAATTGAAGAAGCGGTGCTCAGCTCCTCTCTCTCTCTCTCTCTCTCGGTCCTCGGTCGACTGTGATGTGGTCACCAAAAAGGTTGAAATTCAACTGTCCATCACCCCTGTAAAACAGAATGAGAAAACATTCTAATTTTGCTTACCAAGCTATATAAGACCAACAGACACTGATAAAGTGCTAATGATCAAGGAAATTCATCGATATGATCGAGCCCGACTTGAGAAAGAAGGTTTGTATGTATTCGTGTGTACATTTGTACTGCGCGTCTATCTATACGTCCTGTACAGTACATTTCTACAGGGGTGATCGGGGAGGGGGGGGGGGGACAATCTTTAAAATGGTCAATTTCAGCGCTAATGACATGTTTTCCGAGGTTTCAGCAATTATTTTCAGTGGAGGTGTATCTTATGAGTGGAGTCATTCATAGGTGTTTTGAATGCACAATTGTCACGATTGTGATGAAAGTTTCTGACCTGAATTCGCTGATGGCAATCCGCCATTGCCGATTTCTCGGAACTTTTGGATCATCATATGGGATGGATATCGCATACTGGATCCACTCGCCAATAAAATCCCAAGCCCGACAATACCCGATTTCTACTCCCGCCTCGATGGGTCGAGCCTAAACAACCGGGCCTAATAGTAGCCTTTCGCAGCCATAAAAGGGGTGGGATATCTTGTCTTCGTTTCTTCCAATTGGTCTTTAATTATAATATGAAAAGTGCTATTGTAGAGTCATGACCATTCATGACGATTACGTTGTTAACTCTTGAATAGATATCCCACCCCTTTTATGGCTGCGAAAGGCCTACTATTGAGGTCTGCTGTTTAGGCTCTACCCATCGAGGCGGTGGTACAAATAGGATATTGTCGGGGTTGGGATCTTATTGGTGAGTGGATCCAGTAAATTCTGACGGACTGCTAATTATGTTGTTCACCGGCACCTTAATCACCCGACGAAAATATAATACTTCACTCACCTTCGACAAGACCGCAGTGATAAGCCTATTTTCTGAGTCGGCAGCTGCCTGCAATTTTAAGTGAGCTCGGGGCCACTGACCGCCTCACTCATCATATCGATGCGCGTTCTTCCTCTAATACTAACTAACGCAAAGTACCATTGTCATCAACATCATATTTATTGCTCGAAAACAACAAGCAATGTGATTGCAATGCAAGAAAACACATAAAAATCAAATAGAACTGATAGTTCATGGCAATGCTACGAACTATTTATATGAGCGATAGAATCTGTAATCATGGCGGCTAAACAGCCGCAACCTCGTATCGGTACTACGCTCAATATTAGTTAGTATCTTAATATCTTGATCGGCGAATTATTGACATTCGGCAGGGCTTATATCTCTTCCGCTACTCATTAATAAAGATCAAGTTTAAACTTAGCCAACGCGAAAACACGCATTTTGGCGACATAGATTTTTGCGAATTAGAGCGAATTTTTATTTCACACAAGGTTCAGATCGCCATGTTGAATACTTTGATTATTTTTGTTTTGTGGTTGCTACTTTGATGGAGGGCCTATGCCAGCAATAATCATAGTTCTTTTGCCGCCAATTTTCTCACTGGGGTATTGCTGTTGCCGCTATCAAGCCCCAGGTTGCCTAGCATCGCGACATCTATTCGCGAATCAAAACTATTTTTCCAAATTAACCAAATGTATCGCCAAGAAGTATCATTGTAACCAGATATTGCTATGCTCCCGTATGACGTATCCGTATCAATTTGCGTATGAAGTACATTGTATATGCAACAGTAGTAAACAAGTTATGGTAGTTTTGATAGTCCTTTTTTTAATCTTTTGGCAACAGCCGTAAACTAGCGAAAAGTTAGGATTTTCGTTCAACTCCCAGCCCTGCAAAGCAGTATCTCGATAGCCACACAAACCCCCAAGATCAGAGGCTATACTGTCGTTGGAGGCTTTGGTGTAAAGTGCTATTTGTATAGTCTACAAAATATAAGTCGAGTTTGTAAAGTTCGGGTTCAGGGGTTTTCTTCAAGATAATAATGATAACGATAATGATATTGATAATAATGATATTAATTCTCATAATGATAATAATACCTACTTAATACTTAATCCGTTTCTGAGCCATGATCGATTGGCGCATAAGGCACCCACTGGAGCTCGCCATCTCCCCCTATCCTGGGTCAATGTGGTGATGTTGTCCCATGTCATTCCAGTTGCCTTCATCTCTTTTTCGTCAGAGCGTCGCCACGTTTATCTGCGGCGACCTCTATTACGTTTGCCGTCACCTGTCCAACGTAGGTCGATCTTTTTATGGCTGTTTGGTGGCATACGGCATACATGTCCAATCCACAAGACAAGATTGCACGATGGAGGGAGCATTTCCAGAACATCCTGAATCGACCTGTCCCAACACACGCTGCACAAGCCTTTGGAATGCTCAAGCCTTTCTGGCGGAGCAAGAAGATCAGCACTGCGACAAAACTCGAGATTTACAAGAGTAACGTATTCAGTGTTCTCCTGTATGGCGCCGAATACTGGAAGGTGACGAGCTATCTCACACACAAGCTTCAGACTTTTCAAAACAAATGCCTACGTAACATCTTGAATATCTACTGGCCTAACACCATCAGCAATCAAGAACTACTTCAGAGAACCAGCTGCGTACCAATGACCACTGTGGTAAGAAGGAGGCGCTGAATGTGGATTGGACATGTCTGCCGTATGCTACCAAACAGCCATACAAGGATCGCCCTACGTTGGACATCTGACGGCAAGCGGAAAAGAGGTCGCCCCAGAACAACGTGGCGACGCTCCGTCGAAAAAGATATGAAGGCAACTGACACAGGAGATGGCGAGCTCGAGTGGATGCCTTATGCGCCGATATGGCTCAGAAGAGGAGTAAGTAAGTAAGTATTTTATAATCATTATCACAGCAAGAGGTGGTTACTTATCACATGTGCGCAACCCTGCTGCGAGAGACTGATGCGGCCTTTTAATGTTTTATGCATACTACATGTAGGCTTTGCAGAGACGTGCGTATTCCTCAAGCATGTTCCAAAATGCACGATTAATTCTATTTCACCCGCCAGTCAAAGTAGTTTTCCAATCTTCGTAAAAGGTCTGTCGTGTGATAGGAGACGAAACTAGACCGATGGCGTTGATTTTTGCAGGGTGCTACAGATCAAAGAACTCCAGTATTCATTGATTTAGTATTAAGAGGCCGTTTTTTTAGTACGTACGTCCAATTTTCCGATGCTTTAGTTGAATTGAATCTCTTCCCCTTGTACGCATGCGTGCGCATGCGTACGCTACAACTCGACCAGCTTCCATCTGCGTACGTAAATATATCATCAGTCGATACTAATGTAAGTAGTCAATGTCAGAGTAGATGTTGTTATGCTGCATACATAACACAATGAAACTTGTTTTTGTACAAATTTTCTGACGTTCGAAATGCTGTTTTTAATCAATCTGAACATCATCTTTTTCATACTAAGTGACATGTTACAGCGATTTAAGAAGATGTTCAAATCATTTTTTTTCAATTACCCATCCGCGACCCACACAAGTGTACGCACGCGTTCGCAGAAATGGACCTAAAAAATTAAAAATACCCTTCTAACGTCTTAGTAAGTATAAAATGAATGAGACAAACTGTAGATTATATAGCCCAAAGTCCACTTACCGGATTGCAGTGCAGAATGAGACATGCCAGAATATGACACGATGCCAGGCCGTGTTTACTGCCTGTGAGAGAAAATCTTTCCGACCCCGTAGAATCTAGAAAAGGAGTTCCTATTTCAAAAGCGACCTGAATCCTGTTAGTTGATATCATTCAAAATCCAAAAAGCCTAAAATGGTGTTTGCAAACCAAATAACTAACATTCAAGGCAGTATTTAGGCATGACAGAGCTTTTTTAAATGTCATCACATTTGTCCCATGGCACCACTGAACAGTTATTAGTGATCTCAGCCCTATTAAGTTCCTCATTCAGAAGTATTAAGGTAGCAGGAAGGGGTGGGCGTTTGTGGTTGCCAGTCTCTCTTAAAGCACAGTCAACTAAGAGTGACTTAACCACTCTCTTGATTACAGCGGCCGCCTCAGCGCCACCACGCGGGGCCTAATGGTATAAGACTAAGTAGCTTCGCGCGATATGCACCATTCTGGGAAAACTCAATGAGGAAGTATGCTCATTAGCATAATCTATTCTTAGCTCCAGCTCGAGGTTATCTTGCGCAGTGTTTCTTCGGCCCAGATACATTGTGGTGGAAAACTTCTAGTACAGAGAACGCCTGGCTTGCGCCAGACTAATAAGTGAAGAAGATCTGGCTGCGCGAGACTACTGTGATAAAAATGACCATTGCAGAGACTCTGTGACGTAGGCATATACTTTTTACAATTAAAAAAGCTCTCAAAAGACGATAAGGAATGATCATTTATTAACATTTCCTGAACTATATATACCTTCTAATTATCACTTTAAATAAATAGGTTGGCCTTAGATATCGTGCTTTTCTTTCCTCGTGACAATATACAGCAAAGTAGTTACAAACCCACAATGGCGCTATAAAGTCCATGATAAGGCCACGGTGACGAGTTATAAATGTTTCGCCAGCTTCGTTATTTTGCCGCTACGCGGCGCGTTGGGTCCTTGCGTCGAGCATTTCACCGTTACCAGTGGCAGTTCAGACCGATCTTCATGGCGGTTGCCACTGCCACCTAGTGAGACGATCATAAACCAATCTAAAACTGTCCTTTTAGTTACATTTTAGAATGGTGAAACTCATCCTCACCTTCACACACTCCAGTTCTTGGACAAAGCGCTTTTGTAAAGGTATTGGTAACCGCAAAGTTTTCGCACTTTTCGGAAAAATGATGATTTCTTTTTTTGGCTAATACAAAATTTCTCCCCGTTTTTCAGAAAAACACTGATATTTTTTGCACTACTTTTGCTCTCGTGACTCAGGGTTTATTCGCGACGACCGAGAGTACAAAAATGCCGGCCCTGCATTTTGCAGTAGACCCTCGTCTTGATAGAGGACCGACATTGTGCGGTCTGGTTAGAGGTTTTATCCGCTAGGCAAGGAGAGGCATTCTATTCATCACGGGACGGTCAAGTACTTCTGTAACTGACAGCGTGCTCTTAACACGTACGTTCTAACATTTGTCCAAACATCGTCATTAGCAATGCAAGCGCTGTAGCAAAGAAGAGCTGCTCCCTAAGAGATGCTGATCAATATTAACTTATTACTGGAAACCGCTAAATTCTCGCGAGCGTCTTATTTTTGCGGACTTCGTGGATCGAGATTGTTTTTTGATTGGATAAACAGAAAAAAATCGCATTGCGCCAAAATGAAAATTGTGATTTGTTTTCTTCATATATCTCTGCGAGGGGAAATCAAGGTTCTGCTCATCTAGCGCTCAGTTGGGCAGTTAACTCTAACGATTGACTTTGTGAAGCAAAATACTTCAGGGATGGGTTGTATGTCATTATACATTGTTAATTAGATCACTTTAATTGTGGTTTCGCTGGGCAAGTCTCGCCAATGGTTCTAAAGATACTACATATAGTCCATTCGTAAAAAAAAATTCGGGGTTCTTGAGAGCAAACTACTTTTTTTTTGGCTCAGCATTGTCATTGCAGATAATGAAAAAAAATTAGCAAAGCCCACAATAATCATGGGGGGGGGGGGGGGGGGGGAGGGGGTGATTGGATTGGTGCAACATTTGGAAGTGATCGGAATGCAGAAAAAAATCGAATTTAAAAAAAATTCTTACCTCACTGTCGGTATCAATTTCTTAAAAGCGACGCACCGTAAACATACATATACATTTTCTTTCCGAATTAGCTTCAGTATTTTATAACAAAAGTAGTATGTTTATTATTTCTTAATAACGTGGCATAATGGTCGTAACGTGTTTGATTAATCGCTATTTTCATGTTGTTTCTTTGTAGTGGTCCTCTCACAATACTTCCATATTCACAAATATGTTAACAGCCGATTAATTACTTATTTACTTGCAATTATAAATCAATTAACGCAGAGCTAATGTGAAAGTCAAAGTGATATGATTGTATGGTGGTGTACCTTAAGCATGTTAAGTGGTCGCTTGCAAATGCGGCCTCGGTTGGAGCTGTGGTTTTCGGGGTCTTCTCGACGCTTCTCCTTCCCTCCCAAGTGACGTGAATGCTGATATGCAACCTCGTATACCCGGGGATCATTGCGCATTTCTATGTAAATTCGATTGCACTGACCCCTGCTTACATCTAAAGTTAAGAGCTGTAGAATTAAAAAACTATTTTCGTAAATTTCTTTTTCGCATCGTTTCGCTCTCTTGAGCGCGAACTAGTTTTTATTGACTTGGACTGGTGTAGGAGTAGAAAATTCCCCCTTGAAAAAAGGTCCAGTCCTATTGTATTTGACAGATTATGCTATATATGGTTCTTTAGAGGGCATATCAATACACCTTAAATTAAAAGCGCACAACAGGATTTTTGGAATCATTTTTTTAGAATTCTATCGTCAGGTAGGACTTTTCAAACTTCTCCATCGGGCAACGAGTAATTATGGCAACCAAACAAATGTTTCACAGGGGTAGAAACGGGCTAGATGAAAGCGATAGCTTTTTTATTGATGCATTCAATGGTAAGTTGACAGCAAAACCAAAAGAAACCTCGTGATCTCGCTCTATCATTTATGAGGAGTAACAACAATTTTATAAATGAAGATAGTCACAGTGTGCTATGGGGTCAAAAACAAACTATTTCTCGCAGCGTGTCGCACTTGTGACTACACATCACCTCTGATGACTTGGTGCTATTTTGATAAAAATATTCTTCAATATGAACTTTTAAACTTTGTTTTGATGATAAAAAAGCGATTCGATTCAAAACTAGTCTCGAATTGCTTCTGACAGCTCATCGATCGATTGTTTTAGGATAAATTTGAATTATCACTAAAGCGTGTGCGAAAATTTATATATATATATATATATATATAGTTTATTTATCGTACTCTTGTACATTTTACAGTATTGTGCATTGTGCGCTTACAAGAAAAGGTGCATTGAACAAGACAAGAACGTAAAAACAAAATACATGTATCAAAGTCTATTTATGAAAGAAAAATTCTCATGGATCCTCTGCCGCGGGGGGGGGGGGCAAAGGTCAACTTATCATTCGCATGCTAGATGCGTAATAGTATCTGACAGCTCATCTCTATCAAAGAGGTGATAGTCACCCCTGTCTCTCATCAGTATAAGATCCCTGATCACACTGCCTATGTCATTCGTTTCGATATCACCAACTTTGTTACCCCTTCTAATAAGGTTGTCCCTATCGGTCCCTATCTTCTCACATAGTACATTGATGTTTCCCCCGACGGAGGAACTACTTCCGTAAATGACTAATTTCGCAGACAGTTCAACCAGTTCATTATTACTTCTCAGAGCAGTCTTAAAAAATTTTAAAAACCTGCTGTGCATCTGAAATTCCGGATTGATATCCCGGCATATAGTAGGCAACAAATTTGAGTGTGTCCGATACGGTAATTTGAATAGTTTCCTTATACATTTCCTCCAGGTCGTAAGCAGTCTATCCATGTGCCTAGAAGAAAAATCCCACAGTACGCTGCCGTATAAACACATGACATATGTTTTGAACAGGCGATATTTTACATCAATGTCGCAATGACCAAATGCAGAGACAAGTGCATTAGTTCGGGCAATCATGTTTCCAATAGCTTGATCAATAAGTGTCTGCTCGGCGTGGGGGCCTATGATATGGCCCAGGTGATTTGCTATATCTTCTACCTCAAGTCTGTTGTTTTGCCACCTTAAAAAAGTATCGGCTGCTTCTTTTCCAAACAATAGGAAGTGTGTTTTAATGACATTGAACAATAATCTATACTCCTCGGAATATCTATCACAAATCTTAAGCATTTCCTGCATGCCATGTCTAGTGGGGCACAATAGAACTACATCATCGGCGTACGCCAATGCCCCTACAAATTGTTGGCCAATATAACATCCGTAACTCGACTGTTTCAAGTCCAGTAGCATTTCATCCGAGTAAATGCAGAATAAAATAGGGGACATTACTCCACCCTGCTTTATACCATTTTTTACATTAATTACCCTACTTAGAGTGTCCTTCCATTTTACTTGGACATATTGACACGTGTACAGCGTTGCCAGAAATTTCACAATCAGTGGACAACATTTCTTTTTTACTAACAAGTTGAACAGCCTGGTGTATTCAATCCTGTCGAATGCACGACTGGCATCTAATAACGTCACGTAAACATTACTTCCATGCGAGAGATAATAATCAATAACTTCTTTGAGCACAAATGTACACTGGGTGGTAGAACTCTTTTTCTTAAACCCAAATTGCAGATCAGATGTGCAAAAAAACCTGAGGGCATTTTTCCATAATGATGTGGTCTAACACCTTACATAAGACACTACTTAATGCGATTCCTCTATAGTTATCAGAATCGTTAATAGACTTTCTCTTGTTCTTGGGGATAGGAATTATAATCGACCTTTTGAACGCCTCTGGTATGTAAGAATGGGACAACATGAGCGTGAAAAGCTCCGCTAGCTTCTTGTCGAGTACCTCTGTACCATGTATCAAATGGTCACTAAATAGAGTCTTCCCACCATCATGTTTTCCTTTGTTCAGTTTGAAAATAGCAGATCGAACTTCAACTGCTGAGATAGTGTGGCTAATGCACCCACATCTGTTAGTTTCACATCTAAAGTCTATGTCGTTGTCCAAGTCTTTAATTATATCACTCATCTGATCCTCGTCGTAACCAACCGATGAATATAAAGCCTCATATTTAACAGCAAACCTATCCGCGATGGATCTGTCATCCATAGCATCATCAATTCTCACCGCGTAGGTCTGTTTCTTCTTTTTTCCCCTATTGATCAACTTCCAGAAGTCGCTGTCATTCTTTTCCAGGTATGCCATTGCTATTCTATTACTCTCAGCTACCTTATTCTCCTTTTTGGAGAGTTTGACGGCATGGTGGTATCTCGCCCTAGTCGTTTTACGGATCTCGAATACGACCCCTTGCCTTTGCGACCCCCCGGCCTTCCAGATGTTGTGCCAAAGCAGCGCCCTTTCTCTAAGCTCTCTAATGTTTTCGTTCCACCCTGGAAAAGGTTTCCGACCTTTTGCCTGAGCATTGACCTGACAAGGAAAACATTCTTCCCCTGCAGTTAAACATGCACTAATGATATCATTGTGTAAAGCCTCGATCCCTTCCTTGTGGTCATTACATTTGAATATATTACAATAGTCGCGTGCCGTTCTTTCAATGGCGTTCACCTCCCTGTCTAGATTAAACTTATATTGCACAATGTCTTCTGGGGCGAGTGAGTCCCATTTAGGCACATTTCCTCGGGCACCGGCTGACTGCCCTTCATTATAAACATGTTCAATCTGCATGTTAAACTCGACAGAAAGTGGCGAGTGATCTGAAAAGTTATCGACATCGTGAGTCACTCTATGGTCAGATATGTCCCCCAGAAGATTCTCTGTGATATAGAAATGGTCTAACACTGACCTGCTGTTGTTTATCTTACTCTCGAATGTAAAATCAATCTCACCAAAATCGCTGATAGTCTTCAGTGACTCTGACTGCAGGAATATCTCAAGTTGTTGAGTCGTGTTCAGATGCGTTCTGACCCAATCTACATTAAAATCTCCTCCAAGAATTATTCGGTCAATATCTTGTTGAGCAAACAGAGCATTCAATTCTTGTAAAGTGTCTTCGTACTCGGTGGGGTTATCGACGCCTGGCATATATACATTGCACATAAGTATTTTTACCGAGTCAGTTAATTCTACAACAATGGCGCAAAACCGGTTCGTTTTGAAAGTAACTGGCGAGATTACATGCCTGATACTAGTCTTCCAGAGGATGGCAGTGCCACCATAAGGCCTGCCCCTCGTTATAACGCCAGGCTCCATCCCAGATACCGCGTGGGCATTGCATTCGGGAAATCTACTGGTCAACACATCAAAAAGTTCGCACTCGTGAAGCCAGTGTTCTTGCACAAATATAAAATCGTATTTGTCAGAAAGGATTGTCAGGTATTCAACTCTCCCAGTACCAAGTCCCTGAGCGTTGTAACTGGTGATGGAAAGTGGAAGTCTATTGCCGAACGACTGTGCCATGATTGGGAATAGGATACAAGTAAGAATGAAGTAATACGTTAGAGGGCTCTTGTTCATATAACGGATTCTTTTGTGGCGCGATCCCGAGACGGGACGATATATTTTCTTACCATTACTCCTTCAGGCCACGTGTCCTCACTCATTAGCTTTGGAAAGTCCGACTTCCCCACCGTCACTCTAAACGAGCAAAAAGCTGCGTCACAGTGCGAGAGCATTTTAACCGCGCGCACTTTGATATTCTGCTCCGACACGTAATCCTCTATGTCCGCTTCGAGAGTTCCCTTGTTTATCCTATAGACGAAAGCGTCCCTTGCTGGTTCCGGACCAGCCTTTAATTTGTCGTGCGATTTTCCGCTGCCAGTAATGGCCTTGCGCCTTTTGGCCTCGCGTTTCTTTCTTTTCAGTAATTCATGTATGCCTGGTTCGAAACCGTCACTGTCACAACCCACATAGTCCGATGCTAGCGACTGCATGCTATCAGCACCCTTAAGGCGTGACACACTTCTATGAATAGACATTAGGGGGCCCGGTGGCCTCCTTCCTCTTGATGAGTGATGTTCCTTAGAAAGGAAAGAGTTGTATTTCGCGGGCTGCTCAGTAACTTCCGCGTACGAAGGTATATCTTTATCTAGCGTTCCCTCCGATCTGTTGGACGTGGTACTCCTGGACATTCCACGGGCACCTCCCCTCCGACCGTTATGCCCCCTCGTTACAGGGGAAGTATTGCGCGATGTCGATGCGTATATTGACTGGAATGAAGTTGGAGGCCCACTCGATCCCGTGACCACACTCTGCGAAAATTTAAGAAGGGGTATCGGCGGTCAAGGTGCCTCAGAAATTTTCAAATATCAGTCACAGGCGGACACGAAGCCTAAATGTAAAATAATAGCCGTGTTGCCCATAGTTCATTTTGCATACCCCAAAGCTGGATGCATATTCTTTCTATAGCTTCCATGTTGTGACGTCTTTGTACACTATTCTAGGAAAGTAAAAGGACACTAAATGTATCTCAATATCTCGGAGGAATTTGAATATTTCTATCTCATATACATGTCATGTATTGATATTGTTTCAACGATCCCGCGCCGGAATGATAGTTTGAGTTCAATATCATGAAAATATCACAATTTCAAAATATCAAGAAAAAATTGAAATTTTCAATCTTGAAATGCCCGCTTCCAAATAAGAACAATTTTATAAACTGATCAATTCTTCTGTAAAAAATTTGATGCAAATCTCATTTCTCCTTGGAGATAATCAAAATATCATCCATAGAAAATGCTAGATGTGGAGCAATTTTCATATTTCCTGATGTTTATCGTGTAAGGTGAACTGTAAATCAGTGAAGGCTGGCATGAATCATAATTTAATACTATCATAAAAAGGATCAACACAAAAATTTCGAGAAAATTCTCCAAAATTTCAGAATTTCAGAATCTCAAATCTCAGAAACTGATGATATTTTGATCTATCTCCAAAATGAAGAGATGTTTATTCTATTTTTTTCACAGAAAGTCTTAGAATAGTTCAGTTTATGAGACTGTTAGAACTCAAAATTTCAAAATTATTAAAAAAATTATATTTTGTAATTGTGATATTTCACTCTGTATCATGTAATTGTGATATTTTCATGACATTTTACTCGAAACTATTATTTTGGCATGGGATCGTTGAAACAACATGTTAGAGCAATATGCCATGTTTATGATACCAAAATAATATCCAATTTCTTGCCAATAAATCAGGTATCCTTTTACTTTACCAAATAAACACTTATTATTGATGATAGAATGTTCAAAAAAATTATGTATCATTTTAACCATGTGCTGTACATCCTTTTCACAGACTTTCGGGGGCGTCCATGTAGTTGGCACCGTAATTTGGTTGGCAATAGATCTGATCTCGTAGACATTTTTATGTAAATCAGTGTGTGTACGGTTTGCATACTGTATCATATGAATGCATTTTATTTTTAATTGGTTAAGAAATTTCGCAACTGATTATATAAGTTGAATGGTCTCTTTACCAATCGAAGTCCAAGGAAATAGCCCTGGTTCCAATAGCGTCATTTTGCAGTCGGGCCTACATTCCGAGTATACTTTCTTCGACAATCGACCCAGAAGATGCGGTTCGGTATTCACCTGTACCTAGTTTTTTTACATGAGTTATGCTGTCGTTGCGCGCTATATTTTTCTTTTTACATGCACCTACAGTGGCTGTAATTATCACCCATACGTTCAGTGTGTTTCTCATGAAAAGGAACACAACGTATAAAAATCGCATGTCACGTATGGAGCAGTAAAACTGCAAACGCCACCATTTTTCACGTGTTTTGGCAATGTTACGAGTCAAAACAACATGCTTTACAACCTACTGTAATTTATAATGTGTGTAACCAGCTCACAAAGTTTCGAGTAAATGAAGGCATAATTGGAAGTCTTGTAACAATTTCGACCTACACTCGGCCATCCCATGGAAACAATATGCAAGGTAATACACCTGTAATTAAAGGTGCATTAGAAGTTTTAAAATTTAAAAAAATGTTTTTTTGACTCATTTGAGGGCCAGGAAGGTGAAATATAGCCACGAACAAGGTCGTTCACTGAGAACATCTCCTTCCACTGATTCACTTGATTTGGTTGGAATTTCTGATCTAACAAAAGAATGTACAATATTTTACGAATTAAGTATGGTGAAGTGTCCATGTAAATAAGAGAATGAACAACTTAAAATAACCCCATAGATATGGGGATTATTTTTTATAGCATGGTGCACAGGTGTATTTGACCCGAGCTGCTTGAAAGGGCTGCTATCGAAGGCTAGACTATACGCAATGAAACGGCCAGGGGCCATTGTGCTCATCGCATAGATATTTTGTGATGAGGAATTCATCCTGGTTAAGAAACATGCTACATGTATGGTATATAGGTCAAACCAAACTCGGTATGACATGTGATGTATCGTTGCTTGGAGTACCTACCATAAAAATATCATCGAAAACAAGTCACTGATATTAAAGCGAGATATTGCACTTTTTACCTTTTTTAGTTTTGGCCTCCTGGTGGCCAAGACGAGAATCTGATCGGACTGACATTCGGTGTCAGAGGTTACATAACGTAGGGAGTCATGTATACCAAATTTCATAGCTTCAGCGGTTAAGAAACGTGCCATAGTTACACCCAAACGGCAAATTTATGCCATTTGACCGATTCCAGGACAATTCCACCCCGGATAATTGCCCCCCAGTCAAGTTGCCCTCTGTACAATTGCCCCCAGGAAAATTGCCTCCCCCCTCTGTACAATTGACCGGGGGAATTGTCCGGGGGGGGGGATGTCCTGATATCCGCTGTGACATTGAAAATTAGGTCAAATCAAAAATCCGTATGATATTTGATGTATCCTTGCCAGGTGAACCTACCATAAAATTTCTACCGAAATCGAGTCACTCAGAGAGATATGACACTTTTTAAGTTTCAACTTCTGCCCCCCCCCCCCTGGTTGCCAAGTCAAGAATCAGATCGGACCGAAAATTCGGTGTCAGAAGTCACATGACATAGGTAGTCATGTGTACCAAATTTCATGTTCATAGCTTTTGTGGTTAAGAAACGTGCCATAGTTACACTCAAACAGCCAATTTATGCCATTTGACCTCTGTGACCTTGAAAATTATGTCAAATCAAAAACCCGTCGGATATGTGATGTATCCTTACTAGGAGTACATACCATAAAAATGTCATCGAAAACAAGTCGCTAACAAGCGAAATATTGCACTTTTTACCTTTACCTGGTGGCCAAGTCGAGAATCAGATGGAGATCAGACCAAAATTCGGTGTCAGAGGTTATATGAAGTAGGGAGTCATTTGTACCATATTTCAAGTTCATAGAGTTAGCGGTTAAGAAACGTGCCATAGTTACACTCAAACGGCCAATTTACGCCATTTGACATCTGTGACCTTGAAAATAAAAATTAAAAAACCCCGTATGATGGGTGATGAACCCTTTTAGGAGAAGCAACCATAAAAGTTTTTCTCATAAGAGAGATATCGAACTTTTTAAGTTTTCTACTTCTGGCCCCCTGGTGACCTGGTCAAGAATCAGATCGGACCAGAATTCATTGTCAGCGGTCCCCTGATGGTCCTGTGTACAAAGTTTCAAGTTCATAGCTCTAGCGGTTAGGAAACGTGAGAACTGTTTTTGAAACAGGATACAGACAGCGACGACGACGGACGACGGACGACGACGAACACAGCGGTGATGTATAGACACCCCTACGGCGAGCCAAAAATTATACCTCCCTGCTTTAGAAGGGACTGTTAATGTCATGTCAATTATGCCGGGCCACGGGAGAGGGTTATAGGTCGACACATGTGCGCGAGAGATGTCGCCCGTTTTTTGACGCGATGTCTAGCAGTTTATGCGCATACTTTGTTGAGTGAATATACTGTTTTATTTCAATACGTTTAACACTCTTGTCGGAATTTACTGAGATCCACTATTTCTCACAACTGCCCCCGTTTCTGCTCCGTGCTTCATTTTATCCCCCAAAACAACCCAGGATATAATCCGATTATCTTATCTAATTTCCTCTAGTTCGCTATTTATTCCTTTAGGTTATAATATTTCAGATTAATAAATACAATCATGTGGATGGCTGGACTTTTTTGTAACCTCGTGCAAAGTCCTCATGGAGTTCTAATTAAATCACTCCACGAACTACACCCGAGTCGAGTGGTGCTTCGACATGCTAATGATGACATGTACACATAAGGGGTCGCTAAGGAGTGTTGAAGAACATCCACGCATGAGCACTGGAGCGGGTACATGTGACATCAGACAATTTGTTTAAATCTCTCAGAATTTGTCGGATTGTGACCTCGTTGTGAAAAACAAACCAACATGTGAATGTACTCAAAACGTCAGTGTCATTTGTATCTATGCCCCCCCCCCCCTCCCCACACCCTCACACCCGCACACACACCCACATCTTCTGTATACATGATATTTATGAGGGTTATTAATGTCCGATATGAAGTCATACCCAGATCGAGGTTCTACGCCTTGTCATATAGAGCTTGAATTGAATTTGTTTTGTTTTTCAGATAAAAAATTAACTTTCAAATGAAAGGTAGGGACATCACGTTGTTTCGCCTTTGAAAAAAATCACAAGTTCCCCCAAACTGTGCATAATCGATTTATTATCCTAAACCGTGTGTAACATAATCACATGGTACGTCTTCCGTGTGTAACATAGTCACATGGTACGTCCTGTCGAGAAATTCCAAAATGAGCGGGCCTACAATCCCATGTCATATGCACAGACATCGAAGGACACAACGAGGCAGATCGACTAACACTGGTCGGATATGCGCAGGTGGAGTCGTAAATCGTGTCAGGTTTCAGGAAATGTTTTTTCTGAGGCTCAAAATCCTTCTGGTTTATTGTTTTCCCCCGAAAAACATGTGAACATGTTTTAGGGTGTGTGCATATATTTGTGTTGGCCGAAAAACCCGTGAATATTTTTCAGAAGCAAATTTGTTTTGGATTTTTTAAGTGCGTATGATACTAATACAGATAGTCCGTAGAAAACCATGTATTTAACACGATTTCTTCGTCTTCTTCTTCAAAGTCTTGCTTTTTAAGAGCATTTGATGCCAATGCTGTACCAAACTGGGCGATGCATCATAATGCCGTTTTCCATAATAAATTATATCTAAAATGCCAGTACTAAGTAATTAAGAATCGAGTTAGTTAACGATATTTATGGAGGTATCCCACATCATACATTCAAAACAGTGGCGAGCAACATGCATATCGAATGCATAATATACATCACATAACTGCCACTTCTCATTGCCCGATATTAGTGAGGTTTCGCAAGCTAATGTTTTCCGTTATCGATTACGTTTTCTAAGCGCCTATGCGGGATTTTTTTAACGCATAAATCGCTGGCTACG
This sequence comes from Lineus longissimus, assembly GCF_910592395.1. Lineage (NCBI taxonomy): Eukaryota > Metazoa > Nemertea > Pilidiophora > Heteronemertea > Lineidae > Lineus > Lineus longissimus. The sequence continues at coordinate 13,494,116 of NC_088312.1, forward strand.
CGTGAGTGAATTTACGATTTAGACAAAGCCCAGCCTAATACCTTGATGTGATCAATAGATTCAATTGGAATTTTAGACAGTCTTATATTGTCTTATAATTTCAAGAGGCGTTCATGGCGCACATGTGTTTAAACTTGAGTGATAGATCAACAGGATTTCCAGTCGTACGGGAAGCCTCACGTCAGTCGATGACGTCATTGCGTCAAGTACTCTGTCGTGGTTTTGTACTTCGTTTAAAGGGAACTGACACCGCCCAGCCAGTTCGTATGACCTCGTTTTCATTTCCCGCGTATCGGGTGATCAGAACGAGGCATGAATGAAACATATAAATCATTGAGTGACGTCACTACTATGGAATTTACTACGAAAACTCATGAATAAAAGATCGCATGACTCACGGCTGTTTTCCCGGAGTACAAGTAGGCCAAATATTGGGTAACTTCATCATTTGTCTTCAACTTCAACTCCTTCCGTATTACTTTCCATATCGCCAGCGTCTCACGCGAAATCCATAGCCGCTGATCGGCTTTTGAGACCTTTTATGGTCGCCCCATTACGCGAACTTTCGACAAGATTCTCTATAATAACAAATTGAACTGCACATGCTCGGGCACTGGGGGCGGAGCTACAAATCTGACCTCGAACAGGAAGTTGGAAGTTTGACTTTCTCGGGCGGTGAAAGTCGAAAAGTTGGCTAAACCGCTGGGCGGTGTCAGTTCCCTTTAATGTAGTTAAAAGCTATGAACATTTTGTATTGAACGTTCTTCTTCAGTCTACATTTGTCGCATTTCAAGCAAATTAAGACTTTGCTAGGGCATATAACAGTGCACAATTACTGACAACATATCTGACTTCCTATCTCACTGTCTCAGCCAACACAAATATGCACCCCTTGGAGGTTTTTCAACAAAATTAAAAATCTTAAAATTTCAGAACCATTTATGTTTTTTTTCCCTATAAAACCTCAACGAGGTGCATATTTGTGTTGGCCGGAAAATTAAGCTCGATCAGCTACCATCATTTTGGAGAGTGACGGCCCATTGGGTTCGTTTCGTTTTTTATCTATTTCAGGCAAATGTTTTGCACTTACTAGACTGTCTTAGCAGTCCTGCACTGACAAAGATGCATGTTCGCTACTGCTAACACCTGAAGAGGCCACATAAACCTCCTCAGTATGTTGAAACATTGGTGGGCATGATGAGTTTTTTTATAGCAACGTGCAGTGGTTCTGCACAAAACTACGAAAAAAAGTGCAGTTTTCTTTAACTGGTATATAATGTGTTATTTATAAGATTATAGTATAATTATATGAAATACTTTGAACGTGGTTTATTACCCAATTAAGTTTTAATGTTTTTCAAAGTTAGTATATTTTATATAAGGACTATACAACGGATAGCTATAGTAGAAAACCATGCACGTATTTTACACGATTTCTTCTTCCTCTTCTCTTCTTCTCCTTCTGCGTTTGGAATATTTGAGACGCAGGGTTGACACAGTCGCAAAAGACTGTTTTCGGTACACTCCGGACTCAATGGACCGGCCTCGTTCCTCGCCCTAACCACTGCGACAAGTGGTGTGCTTTCTGGGGGTTTTGTACCGACGGCCACAACGAATTGGCGGGTTAATGTGGTGCCGATAGTTCATCAACTGGCTGGAAGGGGCGCTGTAGTCGCAATAACATTTTATGATTAATTTTTGCTAATTAGTACAAATAAAGTCTAAAGTAGTCGTATTTCCAGTCAGCTTATGTAACTTGAGATTTTATCGTACAAAGATGTTTGCACTATTTAATCGATGCAACGCAGTGCGTACGTATACCAATTATACCACGGGAGAAATGAAGTGTATACATATCAGCTACGCCGGCGGGCAGAAAATGCATGCTGCATACCGTCTGCAGACTGGGGGTTTTCTCATGAGTCAAAAGAATCTAAGGTTTGGAATTAGGGGACCATATCAGTAGTTGCTTGGCGCCAACATTTTTTCAAAGTTTGTTTTCTTATATTTGAATTACCTGTGAATCATCTTGCAGGAAGATTTTTTTTGGGTGTGCATGACAGATGACGTACTTAATACAGAACATGTATATTGTATCGGCCTGTTGTGCCTCGTGCGCCTGGTTGATTGGCCGGCAAGGTTGGGTTCGTTTCAAAGGCAGCATTTCATGATAAAAAGTGCTGAATGACATGGGTAAATATAATTAAAGATAACAGAATGAAGAAACCCAGGGAACAGAAAACCATTGTATATCAAACACCCACCTTGACAGTTCTCCTCTGTCTCTTGATGTTAAGTGAAAATACCGGCCTCTTTGACATTCTAAACAGGTGTTGTCAGGCCAAATAAAAAATGTTTCCAGGCAAATGTTTATTACTAAAGTCCTGGTCACAAGATACATCCTAGCTGATTAGCATCATGTAGGCCCTACGTGCTAAATCCGTGCGAGTCACACATACATGTAGCGTGCCAGTGGATGCACTTGGTTCGCAGTTAAAGGAATTTAGGCCTACACCCCAACTCGTGGTGTATCGCAAAGCCTGTTTGCACAACGGCCTAGATAATCTTTGTTCTACCGTTTGGCATATATCTGAAATGGCCTCTTATGTTTTAGTGTGAAAATCACATGGCAACTGTTGAGATGGTCCCCTAATTCCAGATCTTATTAATTTTAATACAGAAGTTGGCTTCTTAATTTTAATACAGAAGTTGGCTGAAAGCAACTGCTGATATGGTCCCCTAATTCCAGACCTTAGATTCTATTGACTCATGAGAAAACCCCCAGTCTGCAGACGGTATGCAGCATGCATTTTCTGCCCGCCGTCAGCTACGCTATTATGTACGCCAAGGCGGTTTACGTCGAGCATTCTGATTCGATGACAGAAAATATCCTTACATTTTCGTTACAACTATGCCCATTGGCTACTCGTCAAGCCGCACGAATTCCCGCTATTTGTGGCAGTCCCTAAAGGAGACCAAATTGGGATGACGCGATGGGCTGCCCAGGGAGTCTAGTTTTCGGGCGGGGGGGGGGGGGGGGAGGAGGAATAATATTATACATGGGAACAATTAAATTGTTACTGAACCATTATAGAAACGATACACGCCCCGCCGCCTTGTGCCATTGCTGGAAAATTGATATGTCACCGGATATTGAAGTTGCGAAAGTTGTCACCCTTGGGGAAATTGACAGAGAGCAATAATGATGATCATCTTTCGGGGATAAGATAGGGCGGCTTCCCAAGGGGAAGGCATTGCTTGGAGTTAAATTTCAGTAAATCTGTTGCAGTTTCAGCCGTAGGGAGTCTGGGAGGACCAGAATCTGTCAGGACATGTTATCCCAGGATATCTTAGTTTGGTGTAATTGTCTTGTCTTAGGGGAGGCTGGTCGATGTATTATGATGTGCAATACGTACCATCGCTCGTGGAGACTTTGGCATAGTGTTTGTTGATCATAAATACCACAAACATTCCAGTCGTTGTTAACAAAGTATCATTATGTTTAACGATATGTACTTGGTCCATCCAGTCTAAATGTACTTTTCGCACTTTACCGTAGTATTCACGTTGAAAGATTTCTGCTAAAACCGAAACTGAGGTTTATAGATTTGGTCCTATATCGAGGGTAATGTGGATTTCATATCTCGACAAAAGTAAACTTCGTACTCCCCGAGAAAATGGTTCACCATGCGACTACACCTTCACTTGCCGTTGCTAGTTAAGGCCTCCATGAAAGTGGTTTCGTCGTGGTTGATATCGTCAATGTGCCCTGATAACCCGATATAAAAGTTGAACAAGCGAAGAGAATGGATGTCTAGGTGCGAGTGGGCTTTGTTTAAAAAAACAATATATCGTTTAATCTGTAAACTGTGAGGTAAGGGGAAAATAACGTGAAGTTCAGAAATAAATGCCCTCTCTATCACTTGCATTTGTTAGAGGACAAATAGCGCTTAGCTTGTTCTTCAACAATTTATTTTGATTGAGTAGGTCAGCATACAACTCTGCTCGCTGATCCAGGAATTATTGGGCAGAAAATGCACCACAGCCTCATATTAAGAGCAGATGGTGGACATACATCTTGAGTAGCGCCCTCTTTTTGTGACCTTTTGACAACTGGTGAGATGTAACATCAACGCTAATTTGCATATTTGTGGGAACTTCACCAAAAACATTGTGAGTGCATATTCAACACTTGCTGGATTAAGACGGTTGTTTTCAAATCTTCTCCGCCCAATCAAAACGGCTCTTACAACAGTCACACTTGACAACAATCACCATTCATGCTCCTCGCGATCAGAGAAGAACGTCGATAAATGTCCACAAAAAAACTATCTAATTGTCAATTAAAGCAAGAAATGAATGGAATATGACTTATCTAGTAGACAGAAGTTTGTGTTCATTTGAAATGCGGTTTCGAGACAATAACTGGTAACATCAATCATCGAAAGGCGTGAGTATTGTTATGTAAGCTCGAACAGCCGACAATTCCGCTGGAAGCTTGTGTTTATTCAGGGCATAAGCTCGGTCGTTAGTGCCGAGTGTTGATAGGTGGACCACTAATCCCCGACATTTATCTTGTTGTTTTATTCCGTTGTGGTAGGATTCACTGTCCTAGGACTCACTCTCCGTGCTGACGACATTTCGCACACTTGATTTCCCAGATATTAAAGGCATTTGGTTACTATGGAATTGACAATGATTCGTCACCTCGTAATCAGAGTACTCAAATTCCAGGCCCGCGGATATCTTAAGACTGTTACACGACATTTTGGCTGTTATTTGTGCTGCGTTATATTTTTTTGGATCGTTAGCAAATAAACAGGAACTTGTAAACACGCTCTAAATCTCTCCGATTCTGTTACAGCAAGGGTAATATCGGGTTCACCTCGGTCTATCTTTAAAGAGAGATGAAGTTGGGGTATCATTCTATATACATGTATATATATACTCTAAAACCTTGTTTTTATGGGTACAAGTGTCCACCTCATTAAAATCTTGCGTGACCGGCCCAATCATTTCACATGCATGGTGTCTTTACAATGGGACCTTACCATGATTGGCTAAGGTCGGGTTCTCTATGAATGTCTGAAGGAACTTCGCTCAGTCGCTTGTCGGGTCGTGAAATCGACATGTAGTCTGGATTTGAAATTGATCCCATTGGGTGAGAAGGCCTATTGCAACTCGCGGTTTTATACAGGGTGGCTCCAAAATAATCGGTGAATTGATTTATTGGGATTGGATGGTTTGGGGCGAGATCTGGGATAAATGCGAGTTTTAGGAAATCCTAAGACTAACGTTACCGTTAGCGCTTGTAGTATGGACTTGTCATGTAAGAGTGCTTTCACGAGAGGTTAAGAACTGGCTCCGATAACACAATCCCTAGCGTTAGCACCACCTTTTACGCTAAAAATGCACATGAAAACCTGTGTTAACGTTAGCGAATGCTAGGCTTACGGTGCCAGTTCCGAACATAAGAATTACTCTAGAGTTCCACAGGTTTTGGATAGGGTAATTGTCGAAAAATCAAGTAAGCAAGATTCTCCTTTCATAGTCATTATTTATTCTACTTGAATACTTACTTATCACAATTAAGATTGCTGTTTCCACTATTTATCCATAGATTACGAGAACAATTCTGAAACAATAATTAAGGACTCGATCCTGCAGTATAATTACCCCCAAATCCTAAACGGACACTTTAAGTTTTACATGTCATAATGCTCAACTTCCAAATGATAAGAGTTCAGTCCATATTAATTTCGTCCCTTTCAACCTGTACAAATTCCAGACCCGGTGTAACATCTGTGGTTGTTCCCCATGTGTCAGTGTTTCCAAACAATAGGCAGCTAGAGAGACCACGACTTTTCAATAGGGGGGATACACAGAAAAACGTGTCAATCTATTTTTGAGCGTTCCCAAACAATGAGGGGAAACACTCAAAAACAGAAACACTCAAAAACATTACACCGGTTCCTCCTCTTCCTCCTCCTCCTCAAGGTTGGGGAATGGCCCAGCTTCAATAGGGGCCGGTCGCAATGCCATCTCAAAACCTTTTTCAATCACGGCCCCATTAACAGCAGCCCAAGCCTCACTTACAATGGTGACAACATCCATCAGCTGAATTGGTTCGCATCGGCCCTCTCTATCAGTGTGGTTCTTTTTCCATGCTTTCCACCTCTTGCGCACATGGTTCTTGAGGGATCTCATGACAGTCAGGTCCAGGGGTTGGACAAGTGATGTACAACTGGCGGGAATGAAATCGAGGATTCCCCCAAGGTTCATAGTTTGCACACCGAAATTTTCCGTTCGATGAACCCGGTACCGATCTACCAGTAACAAAAACTGTTCAGCCTCTTCTGCGGTTAGATACGGTTGGAAGGCGTGTTCAAACCAGTGTTCGGCTGTCTCCTCCTTCATCCAACCTGTTGCTGATGAAGTTATGACCACATTTTCTGGTAGCTCTTGGTCCGCCAAGGCTGCAAGCTGCCTGACGAATCCTTTATTTGGGAAAGTCACGTGAGCCTCCACTTTTCCGCCGGTTGCAGTGATTGCAAGAGTACTGTCCATCCAAGTTTGGTGTTGGACCTTGAGGTGCGGATGTCCACGGACTTTTCTCCCTTTATGCTGCATGTGTACGTTGGTCGTAGCTCAAACAAGGCAAACGTTTGATCTCATCGGAATTTCAAATCGGTCGATCGTGGTCGTGACGTTGTCTCTGAACACTTGCACACGATTGGCGGCATCAGCTGGGAGGATGGTCGTATTTTTGTTAGCTTTCCGGAATGAAATTTTCTTCCGGTCCATAAAGTTCGCCACCCAGCCGTTCGAAGCGTGGAATTCGTGCATGACTGGTCGAGTCCGGATGAAATCTTGTCTATCGTCAGCGGGTAACGCGTGCCACCAGTCTTCGAAAATTGACATAGCTTTCTCTTGGACGTCTTCGACGGCGACAGGCAGCAGCTCTCTTCAACATCAGGCCAAAGACCAACGTTCCCCTCTTTTACGTGTCGGACTTTGCCTTTTCCTTCACCAGCTTTTTCTTCCAGTTCTTGCAAATTCCATTTCTGCATTGTTCGGACTGAGATTCCATAGTGTTCTGCAAATTCACGCATTGTTGTTGATGGTTCCGTCCAACAGCGCAGCCTCAAGGTCCTGCAAGTAGGCTATTTTCTCTCTAACTGTATAACTTCTCCGGCGTTTTCGCAATTGCTCTTGACCATCCATCTTCACATTGGCAAAGTGAGCAACTGAAACTAGATACCCGCTTATACAGGCCTAGGATGACCTTAAGGACATATAGGAAAGAAGACACGATGTCTGTCTGCCACTCTTGCGCAATTGGTGACAAAACCTATCAGTCGAAACGGTCGTCGTAATCGGCCGCGGACACCTTGAAATTGACCATACTGAAGTCGGCCAGATGTCATTCTGCCTCGGTGGTAGGCCCATTGGCCATGCCTTTGAATAGATCTTAGTAGCCCTTTTATAGTGTGATTTAGGGGGCGTGATCTATTCCATCGACTGGAATATTGGATGTGTACCCATAAAAACAAGGTTTTAGAGTATGTTTATTTCGTAAGTGTAATTGTGTGTATGTGCTAGCGCAGTGTGCTTATACATGTGATAACGAGGTGAAACATACAATTTACTGATTTGGTACATTATTGATACCAGTACACTTATACATAATAACCTTCAGATATTTGGGGGTTTTCTCCAAGTTCAGATCAATGTATACTCTTGTGGGAAAGTAAAAGGACACTACATGTATCTCAATATCTCAGTCAAATTGGGATATTTCTATCTGATATACATGTCATGTATTGCTCTAACATGTTGTTTCAACGATCCCATGCCAGAATAAAAAGTAGGGAGTTTAGTATCATGAAAATATCACAATTTCCAAATATCAAGAAAATGTAAGAATTTTAAATCTTGAAATTTTCACTTCCAAATAGGAACTGTTTTTCCATTTCCTCTGGAAATGTCATTTTATTAGTTCATACCTACCCAGGTCAGACTTTTGCATGTGTACTCTTAACGGACACACCCGAGGAAAAATTAATCTATTGGCGCTAATTCATCAGGGTATCTTACATATTCATAAAACGGCCATTTCCCATAAGGCCAATTTTAACATATTTGTTTCTGGTCAACACCCTCTTCTGATTTTTGCAGCTTCTTTCGAGTTCAGACTTTTTTACCTTAGACAGTCGGTAACAAAGTCAACTATCCTAGAGAGGTCTGTCATAGTTACCCAGACATTCTTGGTCAGGATGCCTCGCTTCAAAAGATCATTTCATTTGTATCAAAATGGCCCATTGATTATTAGAATTATTAGATTTTTTGCGTTTTGATGAATTCAACTCCGACGCCCGGCACGTCGGCGACCATAATTATTTTGATCGCACGTCGGACGGCGACGCAAGCCTATTATTCTTTACATTAGCGTCAAATTATTGATCGCGCGTCGATCGGATGTATGGGCATGCGTCGAAGTATGAATTCGGCTTTATTCAGACTCGCCAATGGATCAGGTAATTTTCAGAAATAGTTTTTTATGCAGAAAAAAATCATATAGATTATTAGTTGATGTGGTCTAACAAACCGAAAAAAAAGACAATGTAATAGGTAGTGAGGGGCTAAAGGGGAACTATAAACAGGGACTAGGGGGTCAAATTCGTAATCATCCCGTAACTAATATGCACAGTTAGGGGAATGGGTCATGTTTGGTTTATCATTAAATATATTCCTCGTAAAAGCGTGAATAGTTTCGATGTACTGTCAGATGGGAGAGACCCCCAGTGGCATGTACGTGTAACTCAATCTGCCCTACCTTGCTCTTGCCTACAGACGCCCTTTAAATAGCAAATAGTGAACTTATCTTCAGGCCTCTTATTTTATCTAAAATTCAACAATCCTCATTAATTTTAGTATTTTGACCTGAATCATTTACAAATATCAGTAAATGATAAGTAATCATTGGAGATTGTCCATAAGTTTTTAAGTTAACAGACAAAAAACAGTTAATCTACTTTTGTTGGCCATATTGCCATTATGGCACAGACGATGCAATGCCATTGGCTTTAGAAAGTATCATAGCGGTTACATTAAATCTTATATCATCCCAAGGCCTACATTGTTTTCCGGAATCAATGCATTATACCGTAAAATCCGACTTGTACGGTATATACCCTCATACTAATAGTCTTGATTGCCGAAGTTTAGTGGCAAAATTCAATCAAGAAACTTGCATCGCTCCTCGGGGTGTAATTAAAAGTGGTGCTTCTTCGAACATGTCGCAGATAGGCTCTGTTAGTTCGTTGGTTGGGCTGATGAACTAACCCACCTTTCTTGTTGTCACTGCGAATATGACAGCACCACGTATGCAATATACCAATATATACGTGAGTACAGAGGTGTCAATGGTATTGACTAACTAATGGTATCTACACTGTATTATCTAGTACCGATTAAAGTAACGGACCATCTTAGCATTCCTTGACGACACTATAAATTTCATCTGGGAAGGAGGAGGACTGGTGAAAAGTCGTCACCAGTCTTTTTATCTCATTGTATATACTAAAGTATTTCATTTCTTTGTTTCAACTGAAACAAAATATCCAACTATGAAAATAGTTTTATTTTAATCAATAGATCATAAATGAAAAAACATAAGGCTTTCAATGACGTAATTTAGGCGTTGTTTCTTCTTTCAGATGGTAATTAAGTAAAATAAATCGGTCAAATCACATGACTATTTCCCTTCTTGGGTAATAGAAAGTAACGATATTGATTTTTTCTAACGAACAGCCTAAGTTTCAATTCATTCTGTCGAGTGTTTCTGGAGAAATTCACCTTTGATGAGAGATCGAGACGACCACGCGATTTGAAGCGAGGAGTGCTAATTAAGGCAGGAAATTACAATTATTTTTACCAGAAGCACTATATTACACCAGGTAAGCGCTTTAGTTGAGGCTGGACCTGACTTCTCAACCTAAATGACCCGTTAAAATATTTACTGTACAACGCACGACGCCAACAGCACATCATCTTGTAAGAAAGAGTGTATTTTTTGACGAGAAGTTATCAAAGTTTGAAATTCTAGTGAGTTTTGTTGTCATCAGCCATATTTACACAAAAAAGGCCGTCACAGTTTGAATAATGCCCCCCCCCCCCCCTGAAAAGCGTCCGCCTAAAGATTTTGGGGTGACGGACATTTCAAAATTTTACACCCGGCATATACGTCTCCAAAAGTCTAAAAGACTGGTAAAAGCGCAAACGATATGATTTATTGTGTTTTTTTCCCTCCTCCTGTACTCGCAACTCGTGAACTAGTGATGAAAGACCATGTGTCCTTTTATTCACTGCCAGTTATTCCTGTGTTTAAATCATGATCTCCGCGAGATGACGCAACGGCCACATCCATCATTGTCCACATACCTTTATCTTCAATCTTCAAGCATCGATTAATCCATCTCATTTTGCCTGAAATGGCCGGCTTAGTCGACTATTCTAAGTGTAATATTATGTTATAGACCATACTGTGAAAATGCGATAACAGAGAAGTGTCAGCTGTGAAAACGATACGACTCTAGAAGAGCTGCTTATTTTTTACAACGACGAGCTATTAAAAGGGTGACTGTGGAAAGGAGCCAGGTGGACGTAATCAAGTTTCACGAGGATCGGTGAAATGATGCTCTAAAGGAACGCTAAAAGGACAACGACCATGCCACGGGATCGTAAATGGAAATCGAAAACAATCGTAAAAAATGGTTTTGATTTCTAACGACCATTAGTACAACTGCCATGCCCAACCCTCGATCGCGCGTTGACCCGATCAAAACAACCTGCCATAACAGTCTGCCATAACAATCTCTGACAGTTTACGCTGTTCGTTCTCATGGTTTGCAGTTTACATTATGAATGCACTATGCACCGATGGAGCCTCGTTTTAATATTTTTGATTGTCCACAAGTCACTTTGGCCAGCTTGCCTGTGTCGAGAGATCACAATATACTGTCATTATTTTGATATCGAACAATTATTCTCACGTCATGGGGCCCTATGGATATATTCAGATAGTTACTTTTCCACCATAGTGGGTATCCATTTTTATCTGGCTGGTAATGGGGCTTGCAGGGCGAACCCAATGGCGATGTATCAATTTCTCGTATGATTTCTGTTGGGAGTTAAAGTTGGCATACAAATTGTGTCATTGGTAACCTCTGCAGGTCAATTTCCAACTTGGGTTCAGAGTATCAACTAGATATAACGCGATTGAGGCGAATCGCAATGTATGCCCCCTTCCCGTGGGCACCAGTATCCACAGGCCTGTCACTAAACTGCAGGTTTTGAAGTTATGGGGTGTAAAGGAAAGATGGCCTCTTGCTGGCCATATTGAACTTCGGCGCGCGACCAAAATCGATAGGGAACCTCCCCCAATCCACCCTATTAAACCATAGAATTTAGAGATCAATCGGGATACCTGTTCTTGAGTAATAATCCGGATCGTTTAATCTGTAAACTGTGAGGTAAGGGGAAAATAACGTGAAGTTCAAAAATAAATGCCCTCTCTATCACTAGCATTTGTTAGAGGACAAATAGCGCTTAGCTTGTTCTTCAACAATTTATTTTGATTGAGTAGGTCAGCATACAACTCTGCTCGCTGATCCAGGAATTATTGGGCAGAAAGTGCACCACAGCCTCATATTTAGAGCAGATGGTGGACATACATCTTGAGTAGCGCCCTCTTTTTATGACCTTTTGACAACTGGTGTGATGTAACATCAACGCTAATTTGCATATTTGTGGATATTTCACCAAAAACATTGTGAGTGCATGTTCAACACTTGCTGGATTAGGACGGTTGTTTTCAAATCTTCTCCACCCAATCTGAACGGCTCTTACATCAGTCACACTGATAAGACGGCCATCTTGGATATTTCGGATTGCACCCAAAATCAGAAGGGAACCTCCCCCACCATAGGCCATTACATCACAAAAGTTTGAAGCCTGTCGGACATCTGGTTCTTTAATTAACGAGCGGAATGCAAAAATCCAGGATGGCGGCTGGCGGCTATTGGATTTTTGAACGCGCCAAAAATCGATAGGGAACCTCCCTTATTGAAGACCATTACACCACAAAAGTTTGAAGTCTGTCGGGCCTCTAGTTCTTTAGTTAAAGAGCGGAATGCAAAAACCTAGGATGGCGGCTGGCGGCCTTATTGGATTTTTGAACGAACCTAAAATCAATAGGGCACCTCCCCTATCATAGACCATTACACCACAAAAGTTTGAAGTCTGTCAGACCTCTAGTTCTTCAGTTAACGAGCGGAATGCGAAAACCTAGGATGGCGGCTGGCGGCCATATTGGATTTCGGAACGCGCCCAAAATCAATAGGGACCCTTCGACATACTAGGCCTACACCCCCTTAAAATTTCAAGTCAGCCGAACAAGGGGTTCTTGAGTTATTGTCCGGAATTCAGTGCGGCGACGGCGGCTGGAAACCACCCAAGTACATAATGCCCCCACTCCGGCAGAGGCATAATTGTCTCATGATATACCGCCTGGTATGAAGCCCAACTCATTCTCCACACAGACATACCGGTACTATGTATATCTGGCAATAAACTTCCTAAATTAAATTTTCAATCAAGTTTCAATAAATATGAGGGATGAGGGACAGGACTGTTACATATTGCTTTTTGATGATTTTATAACTTCAGATAGTCCAGCATTACAATAGGATATCAGCTCTCGGACAAAAGGCGGGTAAGATCATACGATGAACAGCGCGCCATAATGACCACACTGGTCAAACTAAATAATTATAAACTCGTGATTTTTCAGTGATTTTTGAATTTAAAAAAGCTATTTTGTTAGAAAAATGTATTTGTAGGCAAACTGTCTAGTTTCCAAAAACATCGCAGCCAAGTCTTTTACCCTTTTTTTCTTTCGTGACAGGACGATCACACAACGGATTAATTTTACTTTTCTGAGAATTATCAGACAAAATCATGATAATTCGTACCGCTCCAACGTAATGTATAAGAACCCGTTTTTTTACCGTAGCCTTTTTTACCTTTTACCCGTTTATCCACACGTGTAGCCGTTTGAATATCTTTTGCATACAGAAATAATGGCTGTAGTGACCAGGCGGCCCTAGTTTAATGCGTCATGTCAACATCAACTTATCTTCGTCGCTGGGAAAATTGCAATCACATCATTACCCTCCTTCCACTAGTGACAATATTAGACAAGTAATTGAAGTGATTTGATGGACATACATGACCTATATGCTCCTGCTGTACGGCCAGACAGTGCAAATCGGCAACACGTGTCAGAGGCAAAAATAGAACTAAACTCAGTCAATACTATGTGAAAAGTTTGCCAACAATAGTTGTCTAACCACTGAAAAATCGCAATCGGTTGCGATATCAGAATTACTGTGAGGCCAGTAGTAAGCGCAACTTTTGCCATCGGTGAACTTCGTAGGGACGGTCACCAACGAATTACAAAACGATAGACTTCGCCAAATACTTTCCAACTTTTAAACTTAGTTTTGTTTGAACACTGTTCTTACAAAATATGTGAATGGATCCCGGAGCTACATTATAAATCATTCTGATTCACACTTCGTGATATCAGAAGTCATGCTCCTTGGTTAAAACAGAGATGAGTTCGCATTAGATACAAGTTTCAGACAAACAAAGACAAAAAAAACTGCATGACATTCTTTATTGGGTAGAATGATAGCTCATCGTGTCATCTTTTATGCACACATATCAAAATTTGACCTCAGTTTTGAAATAATAATGCTAGTCAAATACTTACTGTTAATAAAATTAGGCTCATATTCTGAGACGTATGAAGCCGAGGTGATGCTATCATCCGACCAACGCAGGTTACGTAACTTTCATTCGTTTTGCTTGAACTTAAAGTTTGCCTTGTGATAACTCATTTGTTTTACCTAGAATGACTTCCTCAGACTAAAAATGTGCACCAAAACGACATATTGTGACATTCAAATCTTTGTGAAATCTGTATTACAAAATTCCCAGACGTAGTGGAAATATCGACAGTTAGATATCAGGTGATTGAGGAGGAAGACCCCCTTAACTGCACAAATGCTGTATATCTTACGGCACATATATCGATAGAGTTTTTCCCCTTATGAAATGCGTACATTGTTGTGTGTACAATGAACATTGTCGATAACTTCATATGCAAAATGTGTCACAGCGCAAATATTAGTTCATCTTTCAGCCAACAAAGTGCTATTAGTTAATCAATTGGCAGCGTCCAATGAATGAAAAGCGAAGGCGTTTGCTATATTTTCGCCGCCTTGTTGCCGTCAACATATAAGTACTTGCAATCTCTCTCAGCACATCACTCACATCTCGTCAGCGGCCTTGACCGGTTTTAACGCAAATATGTTATGTTACTGCGCGTCATCCTAGTATAGTATTTTGTAAATTTGTCGGGTCATGAATTCGGTGAAAACGTTACGAACCTTAAGATATATATTATTACATTTATATTTATATCATTACAACAAGTAACCATAATTGGCTTATTTGAGAAGATGCGGAGACAAGTTATGAACGACTGAAAGTCAGTGTTATATATCGGGTGTCCCAACAAATTTCACTAAAGTCACAAGTCAATAACTGTGTTACATTAAAAGATATCACACCGAAAATATGTACGCCGTAGCAATATATAGACGATCAAATGGTTCCAGATTTCATAGTTTTGCACAAAAGGTTTTGCTCAAAAATCACCATGCCAGAATACTAAAATTTACCGTAATTACCCGAATCTTACTCGAATAGATCTGAAACTGAAGCATTGAAATTTTAAGCGTCGATATTCAATATCTAGTTATCAATGTGTACCTATTTTCAGTGAGGTATATTTCAATGTAACGAAGTTATCAACTTGTTAATTTAGTGAAATTTTTTTAGGGCTGCATCCGATATAAAAAGCAAGGAATATCATCAATTCGAGTGGGTTCTAAAACCACGTTTCGGTGAATGTGTTTTAATTCCGCAATAAGCTTGTATGATGTGAAAATTGAGAGCTGTTTTTACTCATACCTTTATGAATGCCGCAATGATTTTTTGCATTTACCTTCGACTAAAACATAACTCTCATTGATTTCAGGTACTAACACGCGGCGCACAATATTGTAAAAATTTCTAAAAACCTGCCGACCCATTTCCGTTGACCACTAAGTTGCTTTTAAAGCTTTCCTATAGCCTTCACCAACCATGGTTATTACTATAATAGCAATGGTATATTGATCTGATGGCCATTCTCTGGCTCTATGTCGATGCGTCACTTTTGAGGGCTGGTAATGTGCATCCGACATAGAGCGCGTTGGATACCTCCAGCTCACTCCGAAACACTAATTTTGTGCTAAGTGGAACTATCTTAATTGAGGGAGAAATACATCAGTGGCGTTACTTGAATGCTAACTTTAATGAAATGTCGTTCGATTTACGCTGATGCTGTGATGTCAATTTTGTGCATGCAAAATTGCTTCTCGAATTTCATGGTGACGCGAATGACGTTATTCGAAAAGGAAGCTTCTTTTACACACCCTGGATTACGGATTAAGAAGGCCAGTGTTCATACCGCTGCATTGGTCGATGCGTCTTTGTAGTAAGCTTTGCTTTCTTCTACATTCTGATATATATCTTTTCTCGTTATATCAAAACACTCCCCCACTCCATCTCTACTGCGGTCCTGTGATTGAAGATGGGAAGTGCTATTTGCCCGTCGTTTGATTTGGTTCGGATACTTCCGATGATTGCCGAAGCCATTGACAAATGAGAAGGTTTGATTTGGTTTGGTTTGACAGAAATCACGTGTTTGGGAAAAATTTAAATGAATCAAGTTTTTGAAGCGGGAACATGTTGGAACATGATAGACATTCTTTTAGACCCACTCATATCTATGGAAATGGCCGGCGTCTAAAGAACTATTTGGGGGGGGGGGGGGGGGAGGGTACAAATTGGCGAGTTGTGAAAGGCAAGCAGCTCTTCAGGAGCAATGACAATATAATTTTACCAATGTGACTTATGACATGTTTTAATGTAATGTCTTTTATTTTGTAATATTCATGCATGTATATGCCATACTGTCTGCACTTGTGATAGTTGTGCAAATAAATAATTTTAATTTTAATTTGTATCCACTGGCTAGTGAGACCTTAGTTGCGTCACAGGTGACGACGGTCGACTACGTCATGTCAGTTTTCGATTTATACAGGAGCCCTCCCGGCGCAAATTCCTCTGCACATTTTAAACAAGGAAATTAATTCTCAGTTGATTTAAAACACATATGACTGCAACAATACATTGTATGACTGCAGTGGCGCTTAAGTCCTTACGTCATAATAAATGAACAGTCTTGCAATATTGCGTACGTTTGAGCATTGTAATTTTCTGATAGCCTACATTGGAACGTTTACGGTTATCATGGCAGGTGCCTGAGACAAGAATCGGTATTGCGCCGACTTGCGATTAATCTATATCAGGTCAAACAGTGACTGGTTTCACCCGATAACCAGAGATTTTTTGTCGCACATCGAAGCGATTTCAGTCGCTGGAAGCTGGAAGCAGCGACAAGTATTGCTTATTGGCATGTGGTTCTACCATCTGCGGGTTGAAACAGCAGCTTGACTGGTTTCTTGATGGGATAACGTTGATAACAAAGTTTAAAGTTGAGAAAGTGGTAATTGACTCCTCTTTGGCTTACGTCAAAGCTCATAGGGTAAATGTCGAATGATGGTCTTTCTTTACAATGTGCTGCTCTCAAGAACCACCTGTCACCAAATCTAGAAGATGACGATATCTCTGTCTTTGTAGTTGTCGTATTCCTGGAGAATAACAAAACACTCTCAGTCGAATCGCAGATCAAGTCGCCGGGTTCCCGATCGATGTCATATCCTTTTTCTCGGAGGCAGAAGCGTCTGGTCAATGCAGCGCCTCGAGCTGACCGTATCATTCCAGAGCAGCTGGTGCTACATCACGTCCGTAATCCTTTGATTGGTTTTATCAAGCTTAGGGTGTATCACCTTCTCTCGTATAGTTTTAAATAGCACATAGGACTCTTAAGTGGTTTAATGCCTTTTAAATCTCTGAGAGGTCCTGTGCTTTCGGCTCGTGTGGTATGTTCCCCGATACAACCTTCTAGCTTAACCGGCCTTATACCGTTGACAACGTTTTAATGACAAATATCTGATTTATGTCTCTTACGGTCTAACGTCGCCTCCGTGCAGAAAATAGATGGCATCGAGACTTCGATCATGGCCGACAAAGCGAAAGTGGTAGGTAATTCAAATTTATCACTTTTAGAATTGCACAGTTAAGTTTTTACAACATTGTGTTCATAACCATATAGCTGCCAAAAATTCGCACGAAAGGCAACTGAGGAAAGTACGTATATGTCATACCTTGCGTTATTTCCATGTTGCTGGATTTGCACAATTCGTGTATTAGTTGCTGCACATGCGTTGGCCGCTGGTATCAGTCCGTGTGATAGGCTGCAACCAGCCCCTTTTTAAATAGGCGTCAAGTCAATTGGTTTTGGTTATTTACATCATACCCTAGCATATAACAATGGTTGCAACCCAAAGTGAGGGCTGAGGATGATTATGTGGTAGCACTTGAGACTTGCTATTTCTTTGTTTATAACATAAGGAATCCTTATAAAAGGCGACTTCCTTCCTATAATATATACTAAAGGTGTGTTTCTCTTTTTCAATTATCAGCTCTTTTGGTACCCCCTGTGAATTTACCATATTATCTTTTCATGTTTTCTTGAGTCGGCATCCTCTCGCCGCTTACTCTCTGATCTTTTGTTTTAACACGGCGCGCCGATTGCCAGCAGTTGAACCGACATCATGCAGTGACGAGCGCCAAAGGCATCCAACCACCCCGTGATGACATCTTCACTATGGCGGCTCTAATGGACGCTTAAGGCCACCACGGGCTCCTGACAATGAAGCCCGAGCCAAGCTGAAGTAATGTGATTCCAGGCACAACGAGTGGCGAACTTTGATCTGTTAGGAAAAATCGTCAATTAGTAAAGCTATTGATTTGGGTTTGAAGCTAGAGTGCGGCTGATAGGTGGAATCGGATTGGCTGTTAGAGGCAACAGTATAAATCGGAGAGTGCCAAGCAAAGAGGTTCTGGGTATTGGTAAAATAGACCACGCAAATGTGTGTGTTTAAATGATCAACCGTATGATAGAGTGGTCTAAAATGTGTGTATTGAGCGATTTCACCCGATGAGTACGTATGAGGACGGCGGCATCTGATCGACAGTTAGAGGTTAAAACATTTTGTAAGAGGGAGTGCTTTGGTGGAAGGACTGGGCATGGTATGAACAAGTTTGCGCAGGCGTTTATGCACTTTAACATGTGTAAGGGTTCAT
Source organism: Lineus longissimus (assembly GCF_910592395.1). Taxonomy (NCBI): domain Eukaryota; kingdom Metazoa; phylum Nemertea; class Pilidiophora; order Heteronemertea; family Lineidae; genus Lineus; species Lineus longissimus. The sequence goes on from NC_088312.1 coordinate 13,512,563, forward strand.
ATAATGAATGCGTTTGCAACAGCACCGTCATGCGGAATTGCTTTAATAGCGCTGCGGCTGTTTCAGGGGCAGATCCAGAAGTTTTTGAATGTGATATTGATTGATAGGTCTTAGATACACTGCAGTCTTTGAGAAAGAAAATATCGTAATTTCTGTACTAAAATCCGATTAACTGGCATTATAGATTAGTCAATCGCTTAGTCAGCATGTCATCAAACCACAAAGTAACTCATTGGAATCTCAAGATATTCAAATAACTTGCATGAGAAACCCTTGTACATTTTGCCGAATTAAGGTTTCCTCTTGTTAACCGGAGGTCAAGTTTTACCCCAACGCATATAACTTGATATGCATAAATGCAGAGAGTGGCCTCCGTGGTAGCCTAAAAGGCTAGTAGAAACGTGACGATGCATGTTAAATATCGTTCCACGTAATTAATGCTAATCCCTTTAGCACTTTTAAACAACTGAACAATTGACTAGTTGGCTGCTGCTAATGCACAATGCTAGGCATGTTTATATCTTGTCTCAAAAGAATAAGAGTGGTTGATTCGATATCTGACATAATTTCTCAAGAGCACACAGCGGGACATGTCTTTTTGATTAAGAGCGTACCGCGCCAAATGAAATACTGACTAAAACGTCAAATTTTCTACCAACAACGAAACCGTGCGAAATAATGCTCACCAAAGCTCCACCTCCACCTGCTCGATTTAGAGCGCGTTTGTCTTCCAAGCCCTTTATTTGTCATTTTTTGCCGCGATACCCATTCAAACTGACCTTCTAAAACGTGAATCTAGGTAAAAAAAGCAACGGCAAAAAGACAACGGTAAAAAAGACAACGGGTAAAAAAGACAATAGGTAAAAAAGACAACGGAAAAAAGACAACAGGTAAAAAAGCAACGGAAAAAAAGCAACAATCTAGGTAAAAAAGACAACGGGTAAAAAAAGCAACGGAAAAAAAGCCAACCATCTAGGTAAAAAAGACCAACTCAGGCGCATCTCTCCAACCAAAATGGTGTTCGACCAAGGACGGGCCTACACTCGCCAAATAGAGCGATGATAAAAAATATTGAGTTGAGAGCTGAGCGTCAACTTGGACATTATTATCTCTCAAAGCATATTGGTCAATTGTAAAGCAAACTTGTACATGTACAATGTAGAAGGAAACCGGATGCGACAGAGGAAACCGCCCACTCTATGACATAAAGTGCTGGACAGACCGGGAATTGAACACGGGACCTCGGATGTGTGGTGACAGGCGCTGATGTTTCCACTGCACAGCCGGCACTCCGACAGCCCTATCATGCCTAGAGCCCTAGAGCGATGATGTTCCTCCCTTTAATGACGCTTTGTTGGCTAATAAGACGGAACCCTTCCTCTGGAAATGAAGCAATACTGAATACTAGTAATTAAATTAGTAAAACTAATTTGGCTGTAGTGTGAAAGTTAATTGGGTCCTCTTTGATAGTAGTCATCTTTTTTACCTGTTGTCTTTTTTACCTAGATGGTTGTCTTTCTTTCCGTTGCTTTTTTCACCCGTTGTCTTTTTCACCTAGATGGTTGTCTTTTATTCCGTTGCTTTTTTACCCGTTGTCTTTTTTACCGTTGCTTTTTTTACCTGTTGTCTTTTTTCCGTTGCCTTTTTTACCGTTGTCTTTTTTACCTGTTGTCTTTTTTACCGGGCTTTTTTTCCGTTGTCTTTTTTTCCGTTGCTTTTTTTACCGTGTACCCTAAAACGTACATATAGTTCGTTGCCTTTGAGGATTATCTCATTTGAAGCGTTTATCGCCCTAATCATCGATTTGTCACTTGATTTGGAAGAAGAGTAGGTTTCCACCTAATGCGATTAGACGCGATTTTGCATCACGATGCCAGCAACCTTTACAATGTTTGGGGGCATTGCTGCGTGACAACAAAGCTCTACCGCATGCATTGCTACATTCAAGCTCAGCACCGTAAAACCCGCCTTGATCCAATGATTCAACTGGTATGAAAACACGACAATTATGCCTGCGGACTGATTGAGCTGATATCGCTCGATGAACGCTGATATGTAAAGACGGATTTTCTCTTTTTATCATCATTATGACAACAAAACCGAGTGTGGTGGCATTTTATTCGCATGGGGTTGAGCCACTAAGAATTTAGCTCCTAAATTAATGATACATGTACATTTTTATGTGCGATACTTGCCATGCGATGTTAAAATGCCGTATATTTTAGGAGACAGTCTTGGAAGATGCACGCAGTGCCATGCCAAAGGCAAAGGGGAAGGGGGTGTGGTGGCCCTTGCTATTTATTACATGTACAACATTATTTTTTTCAACTTTATAATGGCCATTTCAGGATCACAGGCAGTAACTCACTGGACAACACTGTGAGCCATTTGACCCGGAAAAATAACTTGTCGATCCAAAGCATGTCTGGGGGAAATAAAGAAGCACTTACATGTAACAGTAACGATTTTCTTTACCAATCACCGCTTGAACTTAGCCCAGAAAGAGTACGTGATTGTCACATCCGAAAATTAAAGATGACAAAGTTCGCCACCTAGCTTGCGGACCAAAGCAATGTGGTTATTGAAATGACTGATGTCGGTCCCTTCCTGCATATTGTCAGAAAAAAACGTTAATGCACTCTCTATATATTCATTTACAGGTAGATGGTAAAAGTAGCCGATAAAAAGGTAGGTGCAAAGCAATGTAAATGTTTGTTCTCACTAAGCATCCTACTGAGTGCCGTAACAGCGTTATCGTTCATGTCGACAAAAAGTGCTCACAGGTGACAAACGATTGTTAATAACGTTTTTTTGCCAAGGTAGAGTAATTGTCTATTATAGGCTTTTCACAGGGAAATGTAACTGTTCTTTTTGGCTGTTGTGCAAAGATTTCTTCAAAAAATTTTCTCTTCTCAAAGTCTTACTTTGACATGTTTGAGACCCAAGGCAATTTCTTGACCTTACGTTGGTCCATGAAATAGGTAAAATGGTCGAAACAGCTATCGACATGACCAATTGCCCAACTGATTAGTCAACTAGCCAAATGAGTTCGTCAAATGACATATCTTATTGGAAAATGGCCACAGACTGTTTGGCAACTGACTGAGTTTGGTCACTAGGCAAGCAGGTAATCAACCTTAAACAACCCTAAATTAGTCAGTTGGCCCAATTTTGACTAAGGTACGTTCTTTGTACGGTGGACGGCGAATTTTATGCAATTGTCCAATTGGCATATTTGACTTGCAAAAGTACATGTACTTTATATATTTATTTACAATGTATTTATCAAAACGTCCTGATAAGGAGAATCGAGGATTCGGAATCACATTCACATTCACATTCGCATTCGCAATCGCATTCACATTCACATTCACATTCTAAACTAGAAGTGTGATCAATGCCATCTCTGAATCCAAATTGAGAGTTATGAATATTAGTTTCCGGGATTAATAAGGATTCCAGTACTTTAGAATAAATTGTAATAACGGTATTCGCTAGACGGGTCATTAAGGGACAAATGTGGCTTCTTTAGAACTGGTGTGATAGTACCAACCAACATATCAGGGAATACAACATGCCAATTCAGCATCATATTAAATAAATTACAGAATATATCACAAAACATACATGTACAGAAGCGCATCAGCGGGCTTATCGTTAACTGAGCTATATTATAGTTCTGTATTTTCATCATCACGTAATGTACATTCATCTCATTGATTCCCTATACCATTATCGTAGAATCTTATAAAATCAATCCTTATATATCCGTAGAAAACCACAGCTACTTATTAACTGGCCGCATATTTATCCAATTCAATGCTTGCGCATAAGTATATCCGTAGTATCTCAGCTGAGAGAAAAAGAGAGGAAATTAAAGAGGGACATTCGATGGAGCTCTGTTATCATTTTGCCATAAGGGACCGGTGAATGATCGATATGATTAGACGACGCCTGAAACATTCAAATGACTGGTAATATTCGTCTCTGTGAATATCAACACGATTTTGTCCAATTATTACAGGGTAACTAATGATGGAACCCTCACCAGAAAAGAACTAATCAGTCTACCGACGAGAAATATTTTTTTTCAAGCCAGACAGTTTTCGAAGTGACAAAACACGTGTTTTCAAGTGCTCGTCAGAAGTACACGACAACAATTTTAATCTGTAGCACATACATATTTGTCTGCTATCGAGTGGAAAAAGCCTTTAAGGCTGCATGCTTTAAATATCTTTTTGCGAAAATTATTGAAATAGCTTATCCTTTCCCAGGACAGGCTTGCTCGGGTCATATCAATAAAGAACTTGATCAGGCGTATCATAAAACATAGATCACTTGCCTCCACACCTGTACAGTCATCCCATCACAGGAAGCGGAATGAGATGAGACAAGAAATTCCCGATCGTCCTCTTTCTATCTAGAGACGTATTCTGAGACTCATCCCACGCAGAGGCCGATTATCTTTTCTGCCTGCTGTTTATGTTCTCTCAGCTGTCTTGGCTGTGTTGTCCTGTCCCTTAGTAAAAATAATGCAAGAACTTGCAAGACAAATGCAAGAACATTCAGGACACGCGAGAACTTGCAAGGATAACTCATGAACTTGCAAGGCACCCAAATAAAATGACTTAACATTTATTCCCAATGCAAGACATACAAGAACATTCAGGAATGACACAAGAACTCTCAAGAACAATGCAACAAAACCACATTCTTGGCCAGGTGTTGCGAAGTCAGTGCAAGACATTGCAAGACTACAAACTATTTAGCAAAGTCAACACAAGAAAATGCAAGACAAATTCGGAATTGGTATTTTCATCAGAGACAACAGAAGACATTGCAAGACTACAACATATTTAGCAAAGTCAATGCAAGAAAATGCAAGGCAAATTCGGACTTGGTGTTTTTCATCTGAGACAACAGAAGACAATGCAAGACTACAACATATTTAGCAAAGTCAATGCAAGAAAATGCAAGGCAAATTCGGACTTGGTGTTTTTCATCTGAGACAACAGAAGACAATGCAAGACTACAACATATTTAGCAAAGTCAATGCAAGAAAATGCAAGGCAAATTCGGACTTGGTGTTTTTCATCTGAGACAACACAAGATATTGCAAGACTACAACATATTTAGCAAAGTCAATGCAAGAAAATGCAAGGCAAATTCGGACTTGGTGTTTTTCATCTGAGACAACAGAAGACATTGCAAGACTACAACATATTTAGCAAAGTCAATGCAAGAAAATGCAAGGCAAATTCGGACTTGGTGTTTTTCATCTGAGACAACAGAAGACAATGCAAGACTACAACATATTTAGCAAAGTCAATGCAAGAAAATGCAAGGCAAATTCGGACTTGGTGTTTTTCATCTGAGACAACACAAGATATTGCAAGACTACAACATATTTAGCAAGGTCAATGCAAGAAAATGCAAGGCAAATTTGAACTCAGTATTATCATATTTAGTTCATGCAAGACATTGCAATAATGCAATAGAGTCAAGTCAATGCAAGAAAATGTAAGACAAATTTTAACTTTCTCTCAGTCAATGCAAGAACCTGCCAGACCAATTTGGACTCTATTTTTAATCGGTACTATACTAATACTACCAAATATTTGGCCGAGTCTACACAAGAACACGCAAGACAAATTTGAACTTGCTATTTAAAAGCTCAGTCAATGCAAGAACATGCCAGACAAATTTAGACTCATGAGGTATACTGCAGAAGTACCAAACAGTATGGACTCCTTTTTCGTCCTTTTGTGAACCCCTGTTGTTTGATAGAAAGCAGTCCCACAACCTTTGTTTAAAATATGTCTTTTACGTTGACCATACCCTGGGCATTTGATATGATTAATAATGTTTATATTTTTTCCATGCCATTTTAGTGTACTTTTTATGGTGTGATCGTACTTTGGAAATATATGTTTTGAAAGATATTACTTCCACAAGCCCCCCCCCCCCCCCCCATCGTGTTTACTCAGGGCTTCAGCTATTTTCCTTTATCAGGAAAAATAACTCCCGTGAGGTCCTTGCCCACTGATTTCAATTTCTTCTAATTCTCGTTAGAAGGACACCGAACGAGGTAATTATGTTAAAGATAAATATGTATAGAATCCCCAAACAATAATGGTTTTTAAATATATATTAACATACATAAGCCATACTTAAGCAATGTTTGCAGGCCCTTCCTGTAGCTTCCCTTCAGGGCTAACATTCCTTTGTTCCCAGCAGCATGGATGGCTGTGTGTGCATGTAGTAGCATGTGTATTAATTTATGATCTGTGTGTGTGTTGATCTCCTCAACACAATTTCTTTACACTAAATACTACAGTCCGCAGATACAAGATGTCTTGCAAGTTCTTGTATTCAGAATCTATGCAAGAACTTTCAAGAAAAACACAAGACCTGGCATGACAAGAGGTCTCGCAAGTTCTTGTGTTCTGATACACAAGAATCAAGAACAACACAAGAACTTGCTAGACTAACGTTACATGTCTTGCATGTTCTTGTATTCCAGAATGAATGCAGAAACGACACAAGAACTTGCAAGGCAATTGTCATGCATGTTCTTTCGTTCCCTGGGTTGCAAGAACTTACAAGAATAACACAAGAATTGGCAAGACTAGATGTCTTGCATATTCTTGCATTTTACCCGAACACAATAACATGTTAGACTCTATGTCTTGCATGTTCTTGCCTTCCAGAATGACCGTAGAAACCACACAAGATCTTGCAAGACAAAATGTCATGCACGTTCTTGCATTCGAGGCAATACAAGAACTTACAAGAACGACACAAGAATTTGCAAGCATATGTCTTGCATATTCTTGCATTCTAAATGTATGCAAGAACATGCAGGAACTTTGCAAGAACATGCAAGACAACACAGGCGAACCTTCTCAAATAATTTTGTATGTCATAACAAAAGAACATGCAGGGACAATGCCAGAACATCCAAGACAACACAAACACACCTTCTCAAATAACTTTTCTAAATCAATGCAAGAACATGCAGGAGCAATGAAAGAATGAGTAAGAACAACACAAGAACATACAAAAACTACAAAGCCCCTCCTCAAAAAATATTTCGAAGTCAACACAAGAACATGCCAAGATTTTTTCCCTTGGCTTACAAGTTCTTGCATTCGGGTAGTACATTATAGTCGGATGTACTATCAATTTATAATGCAAGAATATTCAAGAACAATGCCAGAACATGCAAGACGTGTCTTGAATGTTCTTGCATTTGTCCTGCAAGTTCTTGCATTATTTTTACTATGGGGTGTTTTTTCTCTTGCCAAACCCAAGTTGCAACAATAAAGCTCGACATTTGCCTACAGTGAAGAGTCTCCTCAAGTTAAATCGCCAGTGACGTCTCGCATATGCTCCTGGTTTTGACTTTGTCCTCATATCATAAGTGGTATTACTATTAATGGTAATTGTTGTGGAAAATTATAACTCTAATATATTTACATATATATGTTTAAGATACATTTTACTTGCGAGTGGCACTGTCCCAACAAAGGCTTTACCTTAGTCTCTTAAAAATAACACTAAATTGGAGATGGACCATTTCACTATTCATATGTATTTTTAAGATACATTCAACTCAGAGAAGACGCTGTCCTAACCCGGCTCATCGGAGTCTCTTTGATATTCAAAAGCTTTGCCTTTTTAGATAAATCATGCTACTATCTGTAGATTACTTAACAGCTTCAAATCTAGTGAAGACTAGTAATTTCCCCCCCCCCCCCCCACCCTCGTACACAGACGCATGCACATCTTACTAACTCAAAGCTGAAGTCCACCGTTACCGTCAATACCAGCAAATGCGCAAACGAACGATTTCTCACAAATCTTTTGTAAGTTGTCAAGATTTTGTTCATTATTCAGAACGTGTCAACTGAAATCAAAGAATTTTTCACAATGGAACATGTCGAATTTCAGCTTTATCACGAGTTGAGATTGAATAAACGATTTTATCTATTCAAAGAGGTATGACATTTTGCAGTCTCTGATTAAAATTCCCTGATAAATCTTCTGCTCCTGTGAAGCTGTGTAAAGCAATATGAAACTCTTGCTTGATATTTAAAGGCGAACTGACAAGTTATGTGTTTTTAATCTGATATAATCAAAAACTGTAACCATGACTGAAAAACGCGGTGTAATTTATACAATTACAAGCTGCCCAGTTTGACTACGTCATCTTGAAAGGATGACGTCATATACCTAGTATATACGACCGAGTGATGTCATAATAGGACGGTTGAGATCAGGGATTCTTATACATGATATGTATATAATACCAAGTATAGATTATTTATATAGGGATAGAAATTAACCCAGAGGTCGTCCCCTTTCTACAGACATGACAGAGTTTTATCCGCATACGTGATAAAGATCCTTGACAGGCCGCTGTTTTTATCCTCCCTAATATGCCTTGCTTTAAACACTGATAGTGTTCTTTGCGAATGATGTAACTTTTTCCTTCACTCAAGACTCCTCTGGGTGAGACTTCGCCCCGGCCCTGGCGGATTGCAGAAATTGCAAAATCCGCGTTATCCACAGTGAAACTTTCAATTGTAATGGTTATGATTAGTACAAATTAAAGCAACTTAAAAACTGTCAGTTTACCTTTAACATGTGTTGTTGGGATCTAAATTGGATATTTCGAATATGAAACGACATTGCCTTTCATTTCAGTGATTTGAGTCCAACGGTTTTATCTGTGATGCTTCCGAGGTTTTGGTCTTTATCTCTTTAAACATGTTAAATGCGGTTTTATTATAATCAAAAGCACATTACTTCAATGATAAGCTTCCGCAGGACCTGTATCCAGGTTGTCTAATCCACAAAGATTACAGTATGGACGTCGAGGACGATTCTGCAAAGGTGCTTAACATATTTCGGTTTGAGATATTATTCAGCTTCTTACGCGATTTTTGCAACATTCTTGTTTGAATCTTGTAAGGTTCTGCTGGAAATCTTACCAAAACTATGTGACAATTCTTGATTCTGGAACCGGAATCGTATGAAATCTAAGATGTACTAGGTAAAAAATTCAGATATGATTCTTATCTTTAATTAAGATATTGATTGTTCAGTTTCGTGTTCATGTACATGTAGTACATATAACATGTATAAATTAAAATTCACGATTCTTATAATAATTTTGGTGAATATCCTAATATTGTTTTTTTCAATGAAGTTGGTATTCGCATGTTTCATTAGTAACCTTCTGTTCTGAAAGTGTTCATTTAAACTCTTAGATAATGGAAAAACGCATCCTTAGTTACTTTTAGACCGCACACATCCAGGCACGGAAAACATCTTTTGCCGCCCAGTGCACCCGAGGTCGAACGTTACCCCGCTATCCCGAAGCAACATTAATTCCATTGTCGTCGTAGAAATTGGGTCTTTACAGCGTCGTTTAAAATATGTTTTCCATTTGGGTGGAATTCGATGATGGGACTTACTACTCTTGAAATGTGACTGGGCAACCGACAGCTGCGCTAAATTCTAAAATACCTGGATTTAGAACGAACCACACTTTACAAATGCACTATTCGCAAACGAAGCCTCATTTTGAGTTCAGTGGTTATGGTTGGGCAACCATAACCGCTTGGGCTGCTGCAAAATATGGAAGCAGTCAAAAGCATTTAAAACCACATTTTTCGTTGTTTAATTTGAGATATATTTGAATAGAAATTGATACCTCGCTGTCGGTATTGGAATGTTTCGCCAAAACCACTCCGTAGGAGCATAATTAATGGCCAAACCTCGCATCTGCCTCGGTTTTGGTCTATATTTTAGCTCCACCATCGCGGTTTTGGTGGGCAACCAATACCTCCAGTTCGGTAGCAAATTCCTTGAATAATTTCGTAAAGAGTGTAATATATATATATATATATATATGCAAAAGTACACGAAACCGTACGATTTTAACTAAAGATATGATTAGAATCTTATATGGGTTTTCGACCTGGGGTATTATCGTCCTGGGAGCCATTGCTCGATTATTGAACGATTCTTTATGAGATGTGAATAATGCACATGTGTGATCAGCGCTTCCTGCAAAGCAGTTGAGCGCGGTCAAACCAAGCGTGTTATGGAGTCGCGATATTTAAAAAAAGTGTGATTGCCCCTCCAGACCAGCGTGGCGGCAAAGATGAACGGCCGAGTCTGCATTGTCAGCTTGAGCGCATTGATTGGAGCTAGTTTTTTTATCGTACCATACGATGTATCAGTCATCTCCAATGATTCACGCCAGGCTGAACCTAATTGTTTTAGTTTGCTTCTGATTAGCCGGTAATGGCTGCTTTGTGCCAGCCGTATTCAAGAAATGTTCCCCGATGGGGCGAAGGTAGTTGAACGTACACAACGTGGTGCATGTATGTGGACGTTTTCTAAGCTTAAGTCGTGTTAGTAAGGTATTGGCTTTCATCACAGAGTTTGAGCTATCAGGTCGAAGTGCTTGATGATTTCTGCCAACACAGGCACTGGGATATTTAATCATATTTCAAAACACCTGAAACTAAACATGGACTGCCAAAACCGCCTAGGCCAAAACGAGGCTCAATGTATTTACATTGAAAACGATGCTATGTATCTGTATCATGCTCTTTTTTCTTACGGCTGGTGTCGCGAAGGGGGTCAACTAGCGGATAATGCTGGGCAGCATCATCCAAATGCAGTCAACATCAGGCGTATGTTATCACTGCGTGCCGATACAGGGTAGCGATGATTCGCAGGTCACTTTATCTCCATCCTCGTAACAAACATTCCAATTGGAATCAGTTGCGCATAATCCACGAACCAGCGACCAATCGAGGCTTAAAGATGATCCGGCTTCATTTGTCATAATCATTGTCAGCGTACTATAAGGATTACCTGCCTTCAGAAAATAAAACATGGCCTGTTTGCGTGTCAGAGGTGGTTCGCCCGAGCACGGTGAGAGCATGAGAGTCCGGGGATCACTAAAGCCTGATAAGCGTGCTGCACCAATCTGCCCCCTTATCATGCGATCTTGCAATTTATTGCGGATATGGTGTCTTATCGTAGTTTTTGTTTTCATTGCGACACGGACGATGAGGTCGATGCAGCCCAAGAACGGCTTATGGCTAATACTAAAAACGCTGTCCCTTTTTTGCATGACCGCAATGACCTATAGGCTATTTGTTGGCGAATTTTGGCAGCGTATGCGCATCGTAGAATTTGGAAAATTTGTTTGCCGTACCGAGCACTGCAGCTCAATCAGGCAATAAACCGTTTCATGCATAGTTTGTAAACAAGGTGCATGTGGCCAACATGGCAATATCGCTGCTCGGATAGTCCAAATCCCGCAATATTCTTACCTTCTCCTATCTTCAAATACCCGACATACGGTTCAATTTTACTGTTATATTGGAATTGCACTAAAATCTTTGAGAAATAAGTATCACAATTTCCCATGGAAATTCAGTTAGGTCAGCATAGTTGTTTAATCCCATCGCCATGCTGATCTTGGTGAATTAAAAATGCCATCAACTGCTCATAATACTTAATGATTTGGGGGGGGGGGGTAATTTGCTTGAAATGTCTCATGATATTGATATTGAAACCTTGGTCCTTCGGTATCCCCCCCCCCCCTCCCTGGTGTGGCCCTAGCTCAGTATCAGATTTTGGATTTTGGTCGTAACTCTATCTAGTTCTTCATAAATGAACATCAATCGCATTTTGGGTAACTACTACACGCGGTCAAAACGTTCGGTACAATATTGTTTACGGTCAAGTTAGGATACAGCCACTTAGACAGCGTATCAAAAAAATGTAACATTGGACGCGATGAAATGTTCAAACCTCTGAACAAAAAAACGTCCTCCAACGCATGCCATTTCGCCATCAATTAGTTCACAATGGCCTATCGTACTGGTCCTGCGTAACAAGGGACATAACACGTAGAATAAACATTAATCAAAGAAAGAAAAAATGTGATTAATGACAATGTTGTGTGCGAAAAACGAAAAAAATCCAAGAAAACCCAGGGATTAGATTAACCGCGGCCAGCAGGCGCCTTTCTCCTGTATTTCTTGTTCTTGAGTCCACCTATAATGGCTGGTGAGTGTGTTTTTAGACTAAAATTATATCTCACGTGGGTGTTTTTGCATGTTAGGTATTCATGTCGGGTAGCATTACACGATTCTCCGTTTTAACGCGTTGTGAATTAAAACATACCATTGTGGTCAACTTCGGTTCGTCACCCGAGGTATCCAAGGAATAGGGTAAATCACAAATATGACATCATGTCCAGTACTACAGGCTTGGAATCGAATTGTATCACTAGTAGGAGGCTTCTTCCGACTTCTTTTAACGGTTTTTTTACGTTACAGTCCGTCCATTGTTCTATCTAACTTCTAAGAATGCCTCCTTAGCATGCGCACTAAATAATGTTCATCATGAACTTGATTGACCTACCAAGACCATCTGCATTTAGAACGAGGCTAATGGATTTGACATTGAAATACATTTTTGGGATGCCAAGGTACATGTACTTTATAGAAATACATACATGCACATTGTTAATAGTTCCTAATACGCATGCGCATTAGCGAGTCGACCCGAGGAAAAATAGGGCGGTTGGCGTCAGGCGTAAACGTAACGTATCCGAGCGATCACTGGTGGTACCTTTTAATCCCACGTCGAGGCGATGAGCCGAAAATCCTGGTGTCACTTGCAACATCCGTTGTAACAGACCCGACTTCACGCTTGTGTGTGATGACAACGTGAGCTAGAGTTCCCGCATCTCTGATCTGTTTATCGCGCCATTCATCGATTTTCAATGATAAACTGCAAGTGATTCCGTATGTTGTTCGTAGAAGACAAACGAAAAACTGTTGAATTCTTCTTTCAAGTTTAATGGAGGACCTAATAATGCTGTCCCCGCTTATTTACTTCGTACATTCAGGAAGTGGTTCTGGGGTGATCGGGCACAATGTATTTAGTGTATTTGCTCCCACTGATTCTATGTTCCCCGGGTCCGATGCTCTTAACATTTTTAGTTTTATTATAGGTTTCGTGTACGTATATACATGCATATTAATCTCGTGTTTCTTTTACGATTTTTGGTTAAAACCTAAATAAGGAATCTTACAAGAATCTTGTAAAGATTCTACCATGCACATGCTCATCATCAACATCATCATGTCCCGCAGCAATGCGGCCAGTTGGGCGACCATAAGTTGTTAACGATGCGACACCACACGGTCCTGTCCTCAGCGAGGCGGATCAGGTCACTGGTTTTTCTTCCAGTCCAGTGCGTCACGTCATCTATCTAAATTCTCTTTGGACGGCCGCGTGCCTTGCAAGTTGGTACTTGCTTGTGTTCCCTTGGCTCTCGTGACACCGACTTGCACATGCTCGCAAAACTGAATAAGATCTTAACAATAAATCTTTTCAGAAAAGTTATTTGTATTTGCGACCTGGGTAACGTCCATAGCTGTATTTCATGCACAAGTAATTACTACTATCGCATAATACCGTGAGAGTTAGTAGGAAGTTTTCGAAAAATGCCCCGTTACACCATCGCGAATGCCTATCCCATTGTACGAGCTCCTGATCGCAAGCCGAACACTGGTATAGGCGTTCACATTGGTGTTTCGGGGGATTTGCGACGGTCATTTGCGACGACTTACTGGTATTGAATTATCATACACCATCAAATCTCACAAAAAGCCTACCCTTTTTCGTTCTTTTTATTATTATTACTTTTTCGCTTCAGGGGTGCAATGTTGGCGCGTGAGTTGACGTATATTGGTATTTCATAACCTTTTGATGACCTAGTATGCATGATGAGGCCCTTACCTTGGTTTACCGCTTCCCTGGGAGATAATCGTATCCGATGATCAAAGCTAATGGTGGTCTATTATCCACCAAACCTCAATAATTAGGAACCCATGCCGCATCGTAATTAGATTAGACCATAAAGACTATGGATAATGTGGCTGATGCTACCTTTTATTGCCTTTTGACTCCGTGTCGCACAGTGGGGGAAGGGTGTCTTTCATTTCTCTAAAGAACAGGGTCACTTGAAAACTACGGGCAATCAAAGGCGCGCTCGTGAGATTTCCACATGATAACAGGTTGTCACACCTACCGTGATATTTGATACAAATGATGACTTAAATTGTCTGATTAGTCTAAGTATCAGTCAATGACTGACGGGCTTATCCCGATCAAAAACTCCGATAACAATCTTGAAGGTACTCTATAACTTGGGCTTTTGACTTGAGTAGGAGCAAATTGCATTACCCAAATGATACAACTTTCTGAACACGATTTAAACCGACTGAACACCATTGCCTTACGATTCATTTGCTGGGTTTTACAGACACTGTATTTTGGATATACATGTACATGTATAACACATTCAAGGATGTTATTAAAATTGCGCCCCAAATTTGAATCTTCTGGTTGTAAATGTGCCTACTTTTTCATGTCTGTTTCTTAATATTCCAATAATCAGAATGGTGTACTTAATTTAATGTACACTCTAAAAAATGAAGTGCTGAAAGTTAGCACTTCTTAAGTGCTACTACTTGAAGTGCTATGAAAGTGCTATTCCAGCACTTTAGAGTGCTAATAATTACCAGGAAGTGAAGTGCTATGATAATTTTTTAGCACTTATAGGGGTGCTAGAATCAGCACTTCAAGTGCTGATTTCTGCACTTCACTTTTTAGAGTGTATATCATATAAAACTCCGCATTTAAGTTACTACAGGTTGTATCAATATTATCGACAACTTGTCCAGTATAATTCGGGACATTTTTTGATAATTTCCGTCTTGTACATGGCCCAAAAAGCGCTGCTCTATAGTAAAACACGAGAAATGCCCGAAATTCTTGCCTGCCAGCGAATCCAGTGCAGGTAGTTAACGAGCTGACATTTGCTTCATGCCACGCCATCCAAATGACCCGGGGCTGTTCTGCAAAATGATCAGGAATGAAGCTAATTTTCTTGGCAATTATAACAAAGCCCAATCTTCGGTTATCATCAAGTGGGAACAATGGCTGTTTCGATGGAAGTTGTAAAAAATTACCAGCGCCGGATTCGGGGTTGCGTTTACCATGCAGAAAATGAAATCAATGCACGTTTTCACATCTTTTTAAAAACCCATTGGGTACAAATACTACATAGAAGTTGTGTTAGCACATTTTCAATGAAAAATCTGAATAAGATGAATGAATGAATACTCCTCAATGGTAATCAAAGCCCAAAACCTGCTCTCGTCACTTTCACACCCTTCATATAAACTGCAGGGTGCAGCTTCAATGGCGTCCCGGCGAAGGCAACAGCATTTGATTGACATGGAAGGGTCATCCAGTACATGTTGAAAGCATCATAGTTCGAGGTTATCCTTGGTTTTGGCACCCAGTGGTCAAATATAGCTATTTGTCGAGGGAAACATGGATGTTTCTGGCCAAATAATGGCACTTTCTCCAGAGACCGGAGGCCGAGGGCCGTCACTACATTTCGAGGGAAAGAAAATTCATATTGCCCGAGAAAACTGGCTTTATTTTCTTCATTACGTACTGCACGCAAGTTTCTCATACGCCACTTAGGTAAATATACGACTAGCGAAAGTTCAGTTAGCCTTTTCGATCAAACAATGTTCAAATCCATGAGCGGTTCATAAAAAATGATGTCGCCCATGCACATGATTTTACCGGGCGACAGTGGCTTTTTTATGAACCCAGGGTCCAAGGATGTGCGCAATGGTCATGTAATATAAACGGATCGAGGGAAAAAAACGAGTGTTTTTAAAAACCGAATATTCGATGCATCAACTTAATTGCGACTTAAAGTAGACAATCATCTCCCAACTACACAGTAATAAGATATGAGTTGATCTAAATGATATTTTTCATGTCATCAAGTTTTTTTATGTCATGCTGGTTTATACCTAGTACATGTACATGTATTTTATACATTCATTAAATCATGATAGCAGTGCTATTGCATCTTACTCAGTGGGTGTCTTGTTTGCTAAATTTATGTCTGCAAAGTTCCAGGTACACGTAGAGAACCGTTTACAACCGTCTTGGAATGAAACCGGTACACTACCAAAAAAAACTCGACAACAATCCATCAATCTTTTCTTTTGGTGGAAAAACTGCCCTTTCCCCTTCGTTGATCGACTTCATTTCCGTCACGACTATGAAATTCTTTTATACATTTATCATTACACTAGTGTCAGCGAGCTTTGCGAATCGGGTAATATATAATATCATATTGACCCTCACTGAGCCCGAGGTGTTGGTTAATATTTAAATTCACCCTTGCTGAACATTCATAAAGTCAGCGTGGAGTGGACTTGTGTTAATAGCTTATCGAGACAGGTTCTACCTGGGGCGGTTTTTAGCTATCCGGGTAAAGGCAAGTGGAGAAGTGATATGTAGATTCGGTACAGGGGCTCCTCGCTAAAGGGGAAAGCGTTATAAGATCAGTTTGATATATGGTTATCCAATGAAGGTTCTTTGATAAAGAGTAAGATGAAGACTAGATCTTCAATACTCCTCGTTACAGTGTTCTCAGTGCGCATTTGAACTTAACGGAGCGGGTCAGGTCGTATGGCTGATTCTGCGTCAGGTTCTCTTTCCACAAGTTTCGTGCTCCTGAATAGTCATTGTGTAAAACATTTGTTACATGTAGACACTATATTGTTTATTTCTCCCATGACAAGGCAGGGTAACTTATTTCTGGTCAACAAATGTGCAATTTTGCTGCGATAGAAGCAAATCTTAGATTAAAATTTAATGACGCAATTAAAACCCGTATAACATCGTCAGCATGATTAAAATGCAGCCCCACAATCTACCGATCCGGCCGTGATTTGTTGGCGCTACATTTTGGAAAATTGTTTAAACTTTCTTAAACGTTTCTATGGCTGCCTGCTGGGATTTCTTCATATTTTTGGCAACTGCGTTTGCAATTGATATCCAATGTTTCCCAATTGGAATCTGATGTAATATTCTGTATCATATGTCAGCAGATTCTGGTCAGGTCCTGTCTCTGGTTATGGAATTCACACCGCATTGGCGGGTACCATTTTCTTGTAGGTCCCGATTTTAGTTCAGAGACTCAAGAATTCCGTGTTCAGTTTAGTTCTAGCACATGTTTAACTAATTATCCGCACAGAACATCCAAAATCTGTCTTCGGTTGTGACTCCATTCGGTCCAATCAAACACACCAGCGCAGCACGTGCAACTCGATCGCATCGCCTACATCAAAAAGTCGAGATTGCTGGCGCGAGAACGAGGCCCTGTGTATAATACCTGCACCACCCCAGTCGAGGTGTGTTCGTATGACATCTCTTAGAAATGAAGCATATGATGACATTTTGTCATTCGTAAGGTTTTATATGCCAGAGTTGCCGCTGACACAGATTGCTGACCCAAGTCAGTCTCAAGGGCGTTATACCTTGACTAATTGTACCATATGGACAAGAATAATGTCAAAATTAGTTAGAGTGTAGTTTCATATCAATAAAAGTAAAGGCTATCGTCCAACTTGACACTATATAATCGCGGTCTATCCTAAAACTTTTCAATTAGAACACAGATGAACTGCTAGCGCAACAACCTGAGCATTTCCTACTGACACCCTTTTATACACCCGGTGGAGTAAGGTAAGAAAGGCAAATAGACACGCTTGGCGCCGCTATACACCACCGCAGCTCCTGTCTGTGTGTCGATTTAATCATATCATCCTATAGCATTTTAATGGCAGCAGTGCTGCGGTGGGTGATTTGCTTAACCAATAATTTCCCATTGCAATCCTCACCGCATCGCCGAATTACGTCACTCCGATCGGCGATTTCTCTAGACGTCGGTGCCGTGATGAATTATCAAAGACGACTGTATAAATCAGGATGATATAACTTGTAAACCCAATTTCTGGTGACAAAGTCCATGGGACTATTTTAACTGAATATCAGGAGACCCGCGTCTATGTAGCAACATAAGAGAGCTTTGGCTA
Source organism: Lineus longissimus (assembly GCF_910592395.1). Lineage (NCBI taxonomy): Eukaryota > Metazoa > Nemertea > Pilidiophora > Heteronemertea > Lineidae > Lineus > Lineus longissimus. Next base: position 13,530,583 of record NC_088312.1, read on the forward strand.
GACACTAGTCATACGCCTGAGAGCCTTTACAACTGAATGGATTCGGCGAACATCCGAGGCTATTCAGTCATGCAAAAACCGTTGCAAGTAATAATCATCATGATCAACAGTATCCCGCATTAGATCCCATATGGATGGTGGACAGATGCTCGAGACTAGTTTGATTGATATCATTGACCTTTGCATATAAACATAATAGATGGTCTGCGAAAATAAATTTCGGCCATTTTGAAAAGCTTTTTTTAACAGGCATCGTATGTTAAACATGGCATAAAAGTAACAATAGACAAGCTTATTCGAGCAATTTACTTGAAGTTGTCCATGTCTTCCAATGTTCATTATACTTTGATTGTTTTTGGCGATGATTTGATTTAAAAATGACTTTTGTGCCATGGTAAACTTACGCTGCCTGTGAAAAGAGCTTTTCAAAATTGCAAAAATTTATTTTCGCAAACCGTCTATAGTGGTAAAATGTTTGCGGAGTGTCATCAAAATACATGTGGTGCCGTAACTTATTTTGCTGACAAGGATTTCTTTATGGGATTCTTCTGTTCATGTGGTTTTAACGTTGGATCAATGACGAAGTGTTTCATGCAAGGATATGTTCATTGAAAAGCGCTTCATCAGAACCCGAACACGAAATATTGATCTGTACCTGTAAGCTGCAGACGGTGAGCAAAATAATCATTTTATGAAATTTGTCATCATTTTTGTCTTACTTCATGCCAATTGTACTCCAGCCTATTCTCAATTTAAGAAGATAAATATAATGAAAGTAGATATAAATAGCAATTCCGGTACATTTTTGAAACACCCTGTATGTTCTCAATTTTAAATCTCACAAAGGGAATTCGGCTGAACATTTTTGGAACACTCTATCAATGTATACTTAGTCTTCGCTACAAGCTATGCTGTTGCAGATATCTGTTATGAGAAGAAAAGCATCAAAGCAGAAGAGGAAATTGGTTTTAGCTAGCAAACCCTATCGAGTGAGGGAATTTATTGGGAATGACGGCCACTGATCATTCAATATGCTGTACGTGACCATTATTGTTCGAGTTTGTCCAAACTATATCAAATTTTGAGACACCTTTTCTGTTTTTCAAGATTATGAAAAATGACATTGTGTCAAAATGAAACCAGTCTGAAAGAGATGTTATGCAACTTCTGCTACATGGGCGCTGCTGCATTCACTCCGGGTTTTGATAGGCAGAAACTCCGGTTGATGAGTTCAAAACACGCGCAAGTTGGTTACGACGATGCTAAAGCGTCGCGCTATTGAAAAATCTAAGACACCTGCAATTTCTGTACGATTGTCGGCAGATGTCTGTGGCGCGACCAACTCGATCTACAAGAACACTGAGCGACGTATTAACACTGCTTTTCACAGGCTATTCATGAACTGAACGGAACACTGCCAGACCTGGAGACGACAAGCCGCTTCCCCAACACAATGTTGACCATCCAATTCTTTGACATCGCACGAACCCGTATGCGCCGTGGGGTTTGTATCACTAATATTCCATAATGTAAGCCATGATATTCTGTCTGAGTGAAGTTTACACAAAACTATATACGAATCAGTGGGGTTCAGCACACAAGAATAGTCCCCAATGGAGTTAAAGATGCAATAATTTATCCTATTCACCACTAGGTAGCTCGACTGAACAATATGTAAGTCAAATTTTCATCGACATATCTCCGTTGTTATTCATTGAATCAAAATGAACTTCCCAATACGGGTTATAAGTGATAAGGGAGCCCAGGTGTCTAACACATGTATGAAGAAGAAAAGGCTTGAAACAGAAAAAGAACAAGAAAAAGACGGCCGATTTGTTGTGGTGTTCCACAGCACCAATCTCACCAGCAATAATCCTCACAGACAATATTAGGAAACAGATTCCTGAAATCCACCACCGGCAAAGTGTTTGTGACACTTCATGTTTCAGATATTCTCATATGGGCCATTAGTAACATCGATACGATGATTAACTGACCTTGGCTCTCTGATAACAACTGACAGTGATCACGTTCGACTGATTGTGTTATGAATGACTGGCGCTAGACGTACAGATCCGGCAATGGGTAATACGTGCATCAACTTGAAGCAGCTTTGACAGGACACTAACTAGACTCCGGTGATAGATGGGGTGGTCAATCCGGATGGAATTATGCCCATAAGACCTTATGAATGAACGGATATCTAGCATCGGGCTCTGGTTGTCGTCTGCCATAGAATAATATTTCTATAAACACAATTTTTTGACCGACAAAGCTGAACAAGTACGATCTTCGCACACTACATTCAGAGTTTGTCCTTGAGTGTCGTTATCAACATGATCCATGGCGACAAAAATCACTCAGGCCTCTTGACAACGTTTCATCCATCTTGCAGTTTTTAAGGAGCATGCATGGCGTTTTCCTATAGGATGTAAGATTTATCTATCATGCGGTTTGATGCAAATTTGAAGTACTTGTAGCTTGTTTTTTAATGGTAGGTGAACATTCTGGTGAACGAACTCCTGGGCTATGCGTGTTCGCGATTCGCGCTGTTTTTGTCCAGACCTAATTTGTCCCGAAAGCCCCTCCTCCGCCCCCACCCCCTTTCTTTTTCACAATATCAAAACTAAAACTCAACTGCATACAGCGTACATGCCTTCAAAACAAAAAAGGTGCTGGGTCCCGAGTTCTAAGTCTCCCAAAACCAAAATTGTTCTGTGTGTCCTGGCTTCTAGGCGTCCAGGTCGGATTGGATGTGTCCTAGTTGCGTGTGAAGCTTGGGTGACTCCTGATATAATTTTAAAAACTACTTACGGAAAGTCTAGTTCTTACCCTAAACCCAACCCTGCCCGTCATTTTCGACATTTTCCTTCACATCGAACCCAAGACCGCAACCAGGATCTCCTTTGATTTGGCACAGATAGAACTAGGGTAACGTCGAAACCGTGACGCATAGAAATTACCCCGATGCATGGTTTCCTAGCGAAGACTGTTCTGCCCCTGTCTAATCATTCTAGCTATAAATATCGGGGGGGGGGGGAGGCAAGTTCATTGGCAAGCAGTTATGTATGTGGTAAACCTGGCGCATTGTTTCAGATATCTTGTCTTATGTCTGTACACTTTTCACTTTCGATTTTGCCGCAGAGCAATAATAGAACGGTAGGTTTATTTCCCTAGCCGGCCTATCTCATCAACTCCACGGATGGTTAGTGGCATGAAACATGCGAGCGGCCTATCTGTCATTGACGGCCCGTGCACCTAAGGGAGTCCATTTTTATCGGACATCAATACTTGTCGGAATTTAAAAGACCTCATCAGTCGAGGGTACCTTGGGCGTTAGACAAGATATATTTGACAAAGTAGATCACACATTGCTCTAAGGTTTGAACAAGAGGTATTTTGCGAATAAAATTTACTAAGAAGTGGATGTACAGATAATGTATTTACTTTGGGGTGATAAGGCTTTTTCTAAAGACGTAGTTTTTGTTATCAGATCATTTGGTTGTTCCTAGCTGAAGGAATTGATACCAAACTGGAGGATTCCCATATTTCACCAACACCGCGAGGGTTGAGCTAAAGTTTCGGCCAAAACCGAAGTAACAGACGTGGTTTTGGACGAAATGAAAGCTAATAATCGGTGTTTGTTGTAGAGGCAACTTATACCGACTGTGATCGAGGTGGTAACACTTTCTATCCTAAAACACATCAATCTATATGTTAGGCATTATCCATCCTAAATCTGTTTTTGGCACATTTTTATATCTGCACAAGAGGTTTTGATTGTCTCGCCAAAACCGCTGTAATAAAAATATGGCTTAGACATAATCCATTATAAACACAAAACACTATGTAACCAAGGTGTTTTAGATTTACTCGACCACCAGAGGCGATGCAGGGTCTTTTAACGCTATCAAGACGAAGAAGAAAAAACAGTCCTTTTGGGTAGGGATTTTTACATCTTTGATTCATGTTGCTTTGTTTAACCCATACGACATGCGTTCAATGTCTTAGAGATACATATATATTTAAGGGGACAACGAATGACAAAAGTGTTAGAAAATATGGATTGGTACTATCTATGTATGTCACAGTAACGGTTATTTTGAACTCAATGGTTATTGACATATTTTATATCAATGCAGGGCGTTAAAAAGTACTTTTACTTTTTAAAATCAACTTTTTTATCAATTATTGTATGGAGAAACAACTTCAGATATGGAAAGAAGAGGCTATGAAAATTTCTTTGGGATATAATGTGTATTGTTGTGATGAGTGTTGTTACGCAATGGACCTCTGAAAAGATAGGCAATTTCTGAAACAACAGATTTTCAACTCACTGTTTAAAATCGATAGCTTTCAACCTCCGATCGCAATGCAACGTCGCATTCTGGACAAGACGGCATGAAATGTTGAGTTTAGCTCCTCCCCGAAGTTGGCGCTGTTCCGTATCTCCTCAAACACATCCGTTATTTTTCGTTGTTGTCTTGAAATGCGATTCTGTACTCCATATTCTCTAGAAAATGCTGTGTTTGAATTAGACTCCGGTTATTTGAATAAAAATGTAATCACTACAAGAATTCGTTGCTCAGCAGAATATGGCCTCTTGTCACCTTGAATGGCATAGAGATTATGTCCTTTGCCGTGTTGCAAGGCTTGCATTAATGGGTGACCTAATATGCAATATCTACCCTTCATATTTCATAGCACTGTCCATTTGTTGCTTACTGACAATCCTGCCCTGGTTGAATAAAATGACATGTAAATTTGATGGTTTATTATGTAATAACTGTTGGACCGTTTCATGCAGGTGTTTTTCCAACGAAATTCCCAAAGCCTCTATTTCCATATTGAAAGGTGTGTTCCCAACTTACTAAGATTTTAAAAAGTAAAGGTGTTTTTTAACACCCTGTACCATGGTAACTATAAATTCAATGCCCGGACAAAACTTGAGAATACCATGGTAACCAAAACTATTCATACCATGGCAACTGGCCATACTGTCCATGCACCATGGTTACTGCATGGCAATTCAAGCATTAAAGTTACTCGTGATCACACCTGGCTTCCCGCTGCTTGTTCCTCTCGTGTGGCGTTTCTGGTTGCCATGGATACCATATCAAAACCCACAGAGGGCTTACTTTCTCACATTAATACTTATGTCTCAATCAATCAAAGTGTCTGCTCGCGTGTACCCCTCAAAATCATTCTATATTGCTGAGATCCGACTGGGCGCATTTCTGCAAGTTTTTGGAATCGATCATCGACCAGTCTCAATTGGTCGAACAAGGTCGTAACTAAGAAATTTTAAAAGAATCTTATCGTGATTATTTTGGACCAGGGTGTACGCATTTTAAAGGTATCAATGTATCATTGGAAAGCCTGGGTCTTAATTACCGTCAAAATCCAAAATGATGTTCGACTAATTTGCCTATCATGAGGGGTAACTTGCGTGAATATTTCCGTTACGCTTTCCTTGCCATCATAGATGGACCTTAAGCTGTACGGTTGGCGACAAAAAGTTTCAGGGGGTTATCCCTGATAAATCTTCGAGATTTTGGAGTTAAATTTTGTCTAATTTGCATAAATTACCAAAACTATGCTAATTGGACTAAATGTCATCATATTGTTTGGAATTGCAGATCTAGGCGAATCTAGCCGTATAAGGAAACACAAAAAAGCACTAAAGATAAAAAGGCGATAAAGTCTATAGGCAAATCACACTTTTGATGATGACACGCAGCATATGTTGAATTCATTCTCGGAGATAAACATCATTGACCTTCGCTTTCTAACGTAATATTTTCAGAGATGATGCCAATCGGTAGTGCGTACATAAATGCCCCTATCTCCATAGCGAGTTTAAGTGAAATTTTGTTCAACTTGCAATAAAAAATGACATACAGTTTCCAGGGCTTAGGTACCGAGTACGTTAACTTATTAGTCCTGTTAGCCCTATCAAAACGCGGTTTGTCCGGTTGATGGGCCACCGTCAGGCCCAAGTATGGACACTTCTGGTAACAAACCTTGATTGAGGCAAACACACAAAGTGCGAATGGATCCTATGTCAACTTAGAAGTGATCCATCAAAATATAGGGCTTAAACTTGTCTTTTTAAAGATGGGACTTGTTTATCTTTGTAACCATTTTATAAGGAGTCTAAAACAACTGTCAGTGTGCAAAAACTTTATCTGGCGAAACTCCACGCATCAGTGGTTTGCTCACGAAATTAATTTGCAAAACATGGGTTTGATGAAAGACAAATTACAATAAATGCGTGATTACCCTAATCGTGAAATGTAAAATATGTAAATAGAGAACACTAAAACATAGTTGAGAGCATTTTTTGCTTTTTTCTTCCAAAAAAATGTAAGATGCAAATGTTGTGGAGTCATCCCCTGAGGAAAATTGCAAATACTATATATCCACAGTGCTTGATTATTTTTGCAATAAGATATTTGGAGAGGACAGTCATATGGGATATAGCTTGTGAAGATATTTACATGGGATGAGAATGTTGTCATTTATCTTGCGATTTCGAAATCTCAAAGCACACAATGATGCATTTAATTGTGCACTCCCGATATCATCTTGGAAAAATGATGTTGGAGCACCGTGAAATTTACAATTTTCCTCCGATTACAAAGCCAAATTTATACAAAGATAGATGTCACAATATCCCAATCCTTCAGCTATAGCTTGACCGCAGTGGACCAGTATTGGTCCCGTGCCAATAATCTTAGGTACTTATAAAGATGTGACCGTCATCATAGACACCACCATTAACGTAGGTGATAATGCCTTTGACTTGAGACATTACTATCCTCGTATGGTTTAAGTAGTATTGACATTCAGTTGTCTGGATGGCCTAGATATCTGCCTGCTCTTCGCTAAGGTTTAATCTGATGACTTGCCCTTCTTTTCACTTAGGCGGGAAAGTCAGGCTTTGGGGCCAATGCAGAAAGACAAAATTCTATCTTTGCTGTGCACCTTAATGCATAGGGTGTCAAAATGTATGTAATCATGATGAGCGATTCGCTTCTTGATTTCCCCATGGACCACTCTGCCAGGTTAAAAGCCTTGTTGTCATTAGCGAGCTTTCACTGGCCATCCATTTGCGCTAAAGACATCAGTGACAGTAATCCATCTCACCTGATGATGGCTACCTTCGATCTAAATATACGGGCAACAAATCAGCGCGATTTGTACACCTAGCTTTTGTAAGCGAATAAAAAGATGGATCAGGGCTGATCACGATAAATGTTTTCACGCATAGTGGTGCTATGTAATTGACAAATGGGTTACAGTCATCTTGTCCAGAGAGAAAATGGATCATGCGAGAGAGTAAAATATTTCCTTGAAAATGAATTTTCTTAATGAGAGTTTCGTCCTAACATAAAGTATTATCTTCCTTATAAGTCACCGAATCATGATCTGAAACCGTCTTGCGAGAATACCAGCATTTCTAACCAGTTAATGTATGAACAGTGGTATTGCTCAATTACTGTGTTCACTCCTAGAAATATAGGTTTCTGAGTTCTCGAAAAACGTTTCAGAATAATTTTCTGCCAACTCAATTATGCAAGCCGTAGAGCGAAGTGAAAAACCATTAGAAGTTTTTCAAAATCTCGAAAACAAATAAGAGTTGTTTTATTGTACGGATAAACCTCTACGGGGTGCGTATTTTTGTTGGCTGAAGAAACAAAACTTAGAAACATTTTTCTTGAGAGTGCACATGTACATGCCACATGCGTAAATTTTATCAAATTTTCAAAATTTTAGAGCCTGATATGGTTTTTCATGCCATTCTTTGTATAAGAGACATTTAATACTTTTGAAAAGAAAAAGTTTTTCTATCTATGATAAAGCATTTGAAAAAAGAAATTAACAAATTTTCAGAAGGATCTAAACAACTTTAACTTTTTTTTTCTTTTTCATTTTACCGAAAAAACTTTAGGGGCCGCTGTGTTGGCCGAAAAACATTCGTTTGCTTTATTCAAAAGCTTTATCATTCTATAACATTCCTAATGAGTGTGCACATGGATATAATTCTAGGCTTGATGAAACCATATGTGGGGCTCTCGTTACAAATACGTTTCCTTTACCTTTATATCCGCCCATACCCACATTCCTGCTCTAAATGTGACAGCTGAATAAGGCATCAAATACGATGGAACTCAAAGCTCGTAAAATATTCATAAATGCTGTGAAAGGCAGACTTCATCTTGGCGAAGGGCCGCATTGGGAGCTGGCCGAGTTGTCTGTTCCAGTCTTGCCACTTATTCTATTACACCCAAGAGGATTGTTTTATGGTGTGCCGGAGAAGGTGAAAATTAATTAAATATCGAGATCCAGTTCTATCTTCTCGTTTTGACGTAGTCTCAAAGGAAATTTAGATTTTCCGAAGGTCACTTGAATTAGGATGCTGCGCTAGGAAATCATAGAGATGCCATTGTCTGGCTGAGGCGAGAAAGACTCACCCGCAATATTGGGTGGATCAAACTGATATCTGTTGCGCATATTAAAACATTGTTTGTTGACGTAGTGATTCGGCTGCGCCTGATTTACGTTTTACGAAGACGACGTATTTGTATTCGTGCATTGTAATTTGTTCGATCGATTACAAAAAAGAATCGTAATTCATTACGTCTTCAGCCCCCTTAGAACCAAATTCGAACAATTCAGGTCCACCCAAGATTGAGCCTATTGTTACGTGAGCCTAATCCCTGAACAGATAGTCAACCATCACAATGGGGTATCAGCTCTCGGACAATGGGCGGGTTAGATCAAACGATGAACAGCGCGCGATATGACAAACACTGGTCAAACTAAATAGTTATAAACTCGGGTTTTTTCACTAATTTTTATATTTAAGAAAGGCTATTTGTGAGAAAATTACATTTGTATGCGAACTGTCTAGTGTCCAAAAGCATCACAGCAAATTGTTGTACCCTTTTTTTTCTTTCGTGACTGGACGATCACACAACCGATTTGCTTATCTGAAGATTATAATTATAAGATAGAATATTGATAGTTCGTACCGCTCCAAAAGGCATTTTAGGGCTGTACAAAAGGTTTTATCTTCAAGGGACTGTAAATGTAATGTTCGTAATCGTAGTTCGTGAGCGATGCGGAAGCTGACTAAAAATAAGCGTTTTCAAGGTGAAATTGAATGACAACATACCAACACATCTTGCATCGTTGGAATCATAACGGCGCATATTCCCTCGAATGTCGTTAGCGCATTGCACTTTGACCACCATGTCCCGTATGTTTCTCCTGTTTTAGTCGTGTTTGCAATCACCGTCGATATCTCTCGAAAATCAGAAGGGGTGGCTAATCGTCTCAGGCACCTTCTTCTTTTACTTTCTAAAAAACACGGCGTGCGTTTACGAGAAAATCATCATGTTTTTTTAAATAATATAGATCTTTAAAAACATATCTATATTATTTGATGGGCTTAACAATTCAACACAACGCCTCGCATTTTGGAATCGTATTATCTCTTTCCCCTTCCCCGAATAATGTTATCAGATAACGCCAACTGGCATTCCCATGACCATATATAGCTCCTGCAAATATAGGACAAGATGTAGCCAGTACAAGAGAACAACTTGCGTGATAAATCAATGGTCATTTAACCGCATTACTGCCCGACGGTTATCAAGTTACAATCTGAGGTATGCACATTTACAGTGAACATTCGCATGCAGGGACAACACGTGTTCGCTGCACCCGAAACTAGTAAATTGATACCGTCTGTTGGACTTGGTGTAAACCCAACCTCATAGGCCTGTCAGTGGTCCGACGTTTAGGTCCTTCTAAAGTCTCATTGGAGTAATCGATGCTTGTTTTTGTATTTTCACCCAAAGCAACAAATTTGATAAACGCCGATTTCCCAGCGTAACTTGAAAATTACTCATCGGCTTACACTACCTTTTAATAGTATCTTGTCATGATCCCAGCTACACATAGTTTGGAAATTAGGGTTGATTGATATAATTATGTATTCGCTACAATAGGATTATGGTAGTTTAGTATTAGTGATGCACAGTATTATAAAAGGCCTTGCAGCAGTCCGGCGATGCCAACCGTCAATGTGGCTAAGCGAAAGATTTTTAAATTACATACCAAAAGTATGGTCCTTTTACTGTATTTGGAGCAATACATTATTTTGAACTACAATCGCGTGGTACTTATACTGTCTCTTACCAGAACTACGTTTTCTCCAATTATAATAAATTCTGAGTTTTAGATAGAGATTTTTGTGGTTTTGACAATGATGTCTACATACGAATATGCAGGTCGTTCTCGTGAATACCGGTATCGGGTGCCATTTTGAAGAGACCTCTTGGGGTGCCATATATTGCATGTATTATAATTGGCTATATATACTCCACAAACAGTGTTATTTAAATGTTGTTGTATGCACAGGTCATCGCAGTCATTGGCTAAAGATCTGTAAGCCACACCAGCGGGTATTTCTAATATTTTGTTAGTCAATGTTCCAGGGCGGTATGGGAAGCGGCGCTTTGCTGATTATTCATGACAAGTCACAATAAAGGCGGGACCGGGGCCTACTTAGTCCTACTGGTACCCTTTTGTGGACCTCCGAAATGTATGGTCCTACTTTTATAGCACAGAAAGGATAGGCTACCGGTATTCACGTGGACATCCCGTATGTCGCCAAATAGTTGAAGCTATTGTCACTGATTCTTAAGAACCATGCAGGAATGGTAGTTTCGGATTAGTTGTGCGCAGTTTTATAGAGGGCCTCGCAGCAGTCCGAGGATGCCAACCGTCAATGAGGATAAGCGAAATATTTTTTAATTACATACCGAAAGTATGGTCCTTTTACTGTATTTGGAGCATTACAGTAATTTGTACTACATTCGCGTGGTACTTACTGTCTCTTACCCGAACTAGGTTTTCTCAAACGATGATAAATAATGAGTTTTAGATACAGATTTTGTGGTTTTGACAATGATGCCTACATACGGATATGCAGGTCGTTCTCGTGAATACCGGTATCGGGTGCCATTTTGAAGAGGCCTCTTGGGGTGCCATATATTGCATGTATTATGATTTGCTATTTATACTCCATGAACAGTGTTATTTAAATGTTGTTGTATGCACAGGTCGTCACAGTCATTGGCAAAAGATCTGTAAGCCACACCAGCGGGTATTTCTCATGTTTTTTTAGTCAATGTTCCAGGGGGTATGGGAAGCGGTGCTTTGCTGATTGTGCATGACAACCCTTTTGTGGACCTCCGAAATATATGGTCCTACTTTTATAGTACAGAAAAGATAGGCTACCGGTATTCACGAACGAGGACATCCCGCATATCGCCAAATAGTTGAAGCTATTTTTGTCACTGATTCTTAAGAACCATGCAGGAATCCCCCCCCCCCCCCCCCCCCCAACCAATGCTTTATTCCTCATCACTGCAAGAACGATGTTATTACGAACACGCAATGTACATTATTGGTTAAGAAGACACATACTTATTACGTTTTATACACCCCAGGGGAAATTACACTGTCTTCAGAAAAGTAATGAGCCGCGCGATGCCACTTTAACTGAAAACTGATGCGTCAGAAGTTCATTACGTGCATCTACAGTCTATTAGGAAGTGTCAAAAATCAATGTGGAAATGAAATATTGGCTGTTCAAACTGACAATATTTAGCCTTGAAATATTGCGTCTGTTTTTTTGCTTCTTTAATTGACTGTTTTGTGGGCTTTAAAAAAGTGTACTTGCATCACAATGTCGGTCCGTGGCATGTACTCGGGTTTGAACTTGCTAGAATAACATGCGTGAGGGTAGAGCAGTATGGTTAGGCTGGATGTCTTTCAATGAGCACAACAGGATAAGCTTCGGGTTTTTAATAATAATAATAATAATAATAATAGTAGTGAGTTCTTAGCGCTATATTACCTAATGTCTCAACGCGGTATTATTATCTAGCCTATCCAAACCGCTCTTGAGAACCAAGGGCAGCCACAATCTAGTGCACGCAAGGACGTAGATTACAGGCCAGTCGAGAGTTGCAAAGTGGCATCGCCAGGGTATCGAGCCCGGGACCTCCCGATCACAAGGCCGACGCTTAACCCCGCGCTCCTCAGTGCTCAACCGTTTTCCCACCGCACGTTTTATGTGTAACCTTCATTGTTTCTTTTCTTCAAAATGTGCCTTGCATTTTAACCCAGAGGTTTTGAGATCGCTAAGTCATTAAGGCCAAGACATTATGGTAAGGATGTGTGTTCTGTAGTATACTATTAAGTATCTGACTGTAATATGCCGTTGCGGCATTGCTGTTCTTGTGAAAGACTATCACTGGGCGCATTTTGAAGCCTCGTGACCGGTTTAAGAAAACAAAGGTATGATCCTTTTGAGCAATACTGTAACAGCACAAGTGTCCTATTGCTGGTATACTGCTTCTTACATTAAAAGACAGTTATTTCTTTAAAAAATGAATATTGATTTTAAGGTAAAATCTTTAAGCGAAAATGATAATATCATCTGGCAGTCCAACTATTAGTGTCACTGATTCCAAAGAATAACACAGGGATGCAAATTCCACTCCCCCTTCCTCGCAAAGAAGAAAACCTCCTTAACACTGAAGGTTATCATAAAGAATACACAGTGTACATTATTGGTTTTGAAAAACTGATACTTATTTCGTTTTAAATACCCACGGGGAAATTGAGACGACTTCGGAAAAGTAATGACTCGCTAGATGCCACTTTATCTGAGAATTGATGTGTCAGAAGTTTATTACGTGCATCTACGCTAATGGAAATTGTCAAAAATAAATGTGTACATGAAATATTGACATTCTAGACAAATATTATTTAGCAATAATGTGCCTTGAAATATCACGTCAGTTTTCTTGCCCCTTGTTGTCATCTTGTGTAGGTTTGAATGTAGTGTTATTGCACTTTGCCAGTATATGCCCTGATGCGTGCTTATAGTTCAAGTGCTAGAATGACATGCGTGAGGGTTAGACTGAATGTCTTGTATAAAAAAACACGACAACTAATTTTTTATTGCTATTAAACGAATTCTAGTTTGAATTCGGCGATTGTTTCAAAATAAAGATGACTTTTGTTTAAAATAGAGCTTTTAGTGTTACTGTTGCTTTGTATGTTATTGTTATGTTAAATTATTTTGCTCTGGAAGCCCTTTGGAGATGTTTGCAGTTAAATAAAGAATTTGAATTTGTATTTGACGACGTAATTTTTGGATGTTCTGATAATTCGTGTTGCCTTTATTAGTTGAAAGCGCACCTCAGCCCTTATAAGCGACCCATACATACCTAAGTATAGCTTAGTTTCAACGAAAACATTGACATTGAGCATTACGCAACCAAGTTTGATGTATTCGCGACTCGATCCGTTATCATTGTTTGAAGAACAAATCAAATTTAATTTTCGCTGCCATGATCGGTTTGCGGTACAATTGGTTGAAAGGTGGCCTGTTTTTCGCAATTTTCGTTCAGGCTTTAAAAAGTTATTTTTCATGACCATAACAACCGACCTAGGCTTTATAAAGCGCGCTTCATCAGTCAGAAACTATTCGTATTATGGCATTGAGCTTTTCCCGTAGCAGACTCCCAGTTCTAACGGTCGTGTATTGCAGAATGCCCCGTAAATCATTGCACTCTCCTCTTAATCATGAACGCGCCCAAACGGCATCCCAACCCAGAACCATTGCGCCTCTTTACGCACCTGCGCCTCACACGGGCTTTCCTGGTTATTTCCTATATAGGCTGAGGCATCTGCTAGGACGGCTGTGATGATCAGCCCGACAGACACCCAACTCATTTGTACATCATAGGAAAACGTCAGCAGAAGGTTAATAATATGTACCTATATTTGTCTCATGTGTAGGAGTTACTGCGAAATACTGAAGAAACGTGTTTAGAGGACAAGGCAAGAGGTGTTAAGGGTTGACCACAGCCACCACCATATGGCTAGAACTAAAAATCCTTAAGCAATTAGAACTCATTCAAAACGAAAGGAATTTCAAGGGTGGAATTCAGTTCATCTTTATTTTTTAAGTGCAGGCACCCACCCTTGAAATTAACATTTACTTCATTAAAGGAGTTCTTATTGCTTTAGGATTTCAGCTTTTAGTCAAAATGGTGGTTCATGGTCAACCCTTGAACGGTCGTCATTAGACTTTTTTAAAGCAAGCTTACTGGGAATACTAGTAACCTAATACCATACTATGCTGTAACTGATGTACCCGAATCGATAATATTTGAGTGAAATTTATCGTGACCATATTGTGCACACCTACATCATGTAACGCCTGAAGATTGACGTGTACTTCCCTCTGAAAAGTGTGTCTCATGGACGTAGATATTTCCCAACAGAACTCTAGATTGCCAACATGTGTCGCGATATCAAATATATACGATATCTAAAAAATTACATCTAAATCTATGTATTGAATTTTGATTATTATCCTGCCTAGTGATGATGTTATGCTCAAACTAACAGAAATGTTTTGATGGGTCAGATCAAGTACCAAATGAACATTCTGATATTTATACAATTTGATTTAAACTGTACCAGTTTTCGCAGAAATTAATTTTGAAATATATGATCTTTCCTTTCTCGATCCGCCTTGTAGTATGAATGCATTGTGGACAGTAGGTGTTAACTATCATGGCTATCTAATGGGCTTTCTGTGTGACAATTCCCTGTCATTTCCTTTGGAACAGTTCCATGTGCTGTCACGAGTCCCCTGTGTCTCTAGATGGTGTGCTATGGTACAACCGGTGTGGCGGGGATAGTAGTCCTAGGGCTGATAGTCCGTGTAACAAAAGCCCGCATTGCTAAATGTTTTGGTTAGGGTGAGCGGTACAATAGATCATGCTGCTTAATTGGTCAAATACAATGCTACCGGACTATGACTCCAGGGGGACTATATCCGCTGTCACACCGGCTTGAAATTTTTTTGACCAGTGAGCCCACAAGAGGCATATTTTCTTTACTTTGTTACGCAGTTGTGTTTTGCTGTTTGTAATTTCATTAATACTTCAATGAATTATTTGCTTGTTCACAGACACATGAGACACATACATCTTGTTATGGCGCTTTAGGAAGTTATGTCAGCGGGATACAATGTCTGGGGACATAGGATTCCTCCATTATGGGCTTTTAATTTCTGATCTATATCAGGACTTGGGTATCTACAGGACCATTCACACCTTAAGCCTGTGTAAAAGTTTGAAATCTAATGAAATAGTGTCTGGGGAAGAGAAATTCTAGTATGTGTTGTTGGTCTCGGAAGTAGAGACTGTCATCCTCTATGTCTCTAATTCAAATGAGTGCCATTTCTAATTGTGGCAAATTGTTTTTGCTACCAGCATTTCTTTCGCAACGGCCTTTTTATGAGTTAGCAAACAACTACGCTTTCGTGGTGGCCCCTATAAACTGGTGAGCTATCGTTGTGAACTTTGAGAATAGTAATATTCTTCGATTTGAGTTACCTCATCCGGCGATAAATTGTTTTTTAATCATTAACGAATAAAATCCAGTTCGAATAACCAAAGATCGAATGACGAGTGACAACGCCGGCGATACATGTAGTTTAATTTCGTAGTTCAATTAACCGTTTGAAACGTAATCTTCGCTTTGGTTTGATGTTGAATCTTCTCATTTCTCCCGATGTAAAAATGGTTATTAGGGGATTCGTTGCTAATTGGCGATTGCGATACCAATTTGTACCAAATGTTCGGATGAATGCACTGCTGTCTATTGAATCAGCTACTTCAAAGCAAGTCCTTCATTAAAAAGGTTTGATTTTCTATTGATGCGAATGAACGGTTTTCGATTCAGATGAGACATTCTCTTGCAGTTTCACTGATTGTTCTACAGAACTGCAGTTACTCCTTTCCGTATAATAAAGAACAACTACAGGCTAAGAATGCGAAAGCAATTTTTTTAGCATTTTACAGCATCTCATCTGACATAAGCTACCGAATTTTGACAATCTTACAAGATAAGGTACAAAATAATTGTGCTTTTATTCAATGGAAATTGGAACTATTCGTTGGCTGGCTGTTGCTTGATTTTTGTCACAAAATCTATGCCTTTAATGCTTTACTATTGAGTATGTTTTAGGAATTACATCACCCTCGGGAATCATTTCCCCAACTTGCCGAGACACTTAATATCTCAAGCTCGTGTATTCAAGGCATGCCCTCCAACGTACCCCGCGAACAGTGATGCATGCAAGAGGCCTTGGAAAATGTGTGCACAAAAATACACCAAAATATGCGCTCATTGGTAAATTTACCCAAAAAAAACATATGTCCGTCTGGGAACTAGGACACTTGGACATCTATCATATGCATTAAATTTTGAGAGAAATTGACCAACCAGGAATTTGACATGGCGTTAAGTTTGGCATCAGAGTTCTTAAATGACGTCAAGTTCTACTCCCAGGGAGTTTCAATTCCTTTTTGGTGGAATCTATAGATACATGTATCATTAAACACGATAGACAATCAAATCGCACTTGCACGAAAATAAAACGCCTGCACTGTGAAAACGAATTCGTAATGTAAATTAAATTTACACATTAAGAGATTTAAATCTTATAGATCAATTTAAAGCTCGCCGATCATTCCGTCTTGAACCTAGATATCCCAACGCCAGTCATGGTTCTGAGACAGCCGGCGGTGATTGATCGCCTGCTTCTCATATCAGGTCAATACATCTTAATGATAGCTTGGTGAAAAGCAGATACGGCATTGAGGCATTGGCAGATCCCTTAATTAATCGTCCGGATGATCTGTAATCACGCAATAACATTTAGTCAATATATCAATATCATGATGCGTCGCCTAGTGAGCAATCATAAGGGATATATGGTTGCGTTATGGGTGTTCGCTTTATATATGGGATAGCATTTGACACGAGCGCCGGATAAGGGCATGTCGGTCTTATTGCGTTTATGGAATCGGAATTATTATGATGGTGACTGATAAAACCCAAGGCTAATTGGAGATTTCTCAGTAATCCTGGGCAATGTCACTCAAATAGAAACATTCTCCCCTGGGTATAAGGGCTAATGTTAGGAGCGCGCAAAGGTAAATGCATGCGCGGTCGCGTCACCGAGGGGTTAAATTTTTCATAAAAGAAATCGTTTTTTAGCATTAGTTGATATCATGAATGAAAGGCTTGTGAATTTTTTTACTGAAAACTCCTTTAAGACAGCATTTATCTGTACACTATGCTGAAGTAAGAGCATTTAGTGGTCTTTATTCACCGTGATGTCTTTCAATGACCCAATCGACACAATGCTACAGTGATTACTAGTCATATGCCAACAAACACATTTTATACATGTAGGAAAGGATAAAACATATTTGATATGATCTCACGTCAATTACCTACAGGTCGCGTTTCTAGTTTAAGACAGCAACTCTGAAGTAGGATCTAATCTTGATAATAACTGAGTAGTTGAAGTTAAGAGACATAAATGATAGCTTTGAATATGACGTGAATTTTACTCTGGCGACCGCAGAACTGGAGTTCCTCAAATCAGCTGCACGGACAGTGGAGGGAACCACAGACAATTATTTGATATGAACTAGCTACTATATTACGCAAAAAAAGATTGCATTTACTAGTGATTCGATTATGAATAACTCCCAAACTATCAGTCATAAAGTAACCAACTTTCGGCAGCATGCAGGTGATATTAATACGTTTTGTTGGCTGTTTGTTTCATTGCATAAACACGATAAACTGTATTAGCTACTGCACAATTGCCTTTACACTTTGACAGTTCCTTGGCCAAGCAACAGAACTGGGTGTCGCTGGTCGTTGGTCTCCATCACAGTAATATATCACATCCGTGCTTGTTTTGATGTTCAAAGGGTCGTGCATGTAGTACATGGAATTTCGCTCCTGTTTTTCTCAATCAACTAATACCTTTATGATACACTTTATTATACCCACACACAAAATTGATTGAAGACTTTTTCGCGGGAAGTAAGGTAATATCAAAAATATATATTTTTAGTAAGAAACAATATATAGCCTGACAAAACAGTTGTTTTTCCATACAACGTATCCCAAACATTTGTGCTCTGATTAGTTGTGCCCAAAAATGGAAAAGGAAAAGAACACAATAAAGGACAAAATAGATAAGGGGGAAAATGTTGTTAACCAGATCGAGATTTCGACCCAACAAAGAAGATGCCGCAAAAAGCGATCGAGATTTTGACCCACCAAAGGATAGGCCGCGAAAAGAGATCGATAGTTTGACCCGCCAAGAAATAGGCCTCAAATTAGAATGTTTGCAGCCCATCACGTGATAAGAATATACGGGATGTTCTCGTGAATACCGGTAGCCTATCCTTTCTGTACTATAAAAGTAGGACTATACTTTTGGAGGTCCACAAAAGGTACCATTAGGACTAAGTAGGCCCTGGTCCCGCCTTTATTGTGACTTGTCAAGCACAATCTGCAAAGCGCCGCTTCCCTTACCGGCCTGGAACATTAACTAACAAAACATTAGAAATACCCGCTGGTGTGGCTTACAGATCTTTAGCAAATGACTTCGACGACCTGTGCATACAATAACATTATTTTGAATAACACTGTTCATGGAATACAAATAGCCAATTACAATACATGCAATATGGCTCCCCAAGAGGCCTCTTCTAAATGGCACCCGATACCGCTATTGACGAGGACGACCTGTATGTACATACATACAGATGCGCATTATTTGGAAATCAAAACCGTTCTATAGTTATAAAATGGTCGCACAATTTATATGCAAGGCGACTTTATTTCAAACACCTTGCGATTTACACATCAAACGATCTGCTTTATGGTTTCTATATGATGTAGACAGGTGCATCGATAAATTGTAAATTGCACTTTTGTTCAAGGGCGTTGGGGGAATTATAGGCGGATACAGGACGGGTTGGCGAGCTTGAAAAGATTATTGGTGAACATTTATTTCGCCATGACATGCCACTTCAATATGAGATCTTTAGGTTAGCGTTTAGAACAGTTTATTGTTTACAAAGTTATTGAAAAAAAATTGGTTCTGCCGTATTATGCAGCACGGCGACATCAACTGTCATGCTCTAGTAATGTTGCATGCTCTAGTAATGCTGACGATTGCTTTGCGTACGCTCGCAGGAATGGTCTCTTGCGTGCATACGCGTACAATGAGATAAAGGTTACTGATAAATTATTTGGCACCTTACGATTGGATATCTCTTGACATTTACATGTAGTCAATGTCCTACTCGATGAACTACATGTTCTAAAGAGTATAAGCAAAAAGCTCACCGTATATTCATGTATGTTGAGTGAGCAACCATATCGCATTTTCTGCCGTATCATTTAGACAACTCACCACCAACGTACAAGTCCACTGTTCGCGTTTCTCGTACACTCACCGTGGGTTAATAGGGGTAGTTGGTAAAACCTGGACGCAAATTTGGACGCTGGGTGCTGGACGCTAAGTTTTGTAGCATTGGATTGCACTGCATGGATTCCATGAACCCCGCCTGCGGTTCCAGATGAATAGTTTATTTTATATGGTAACCTCATCACGTGACCAGAATTCCACTCACAAAGAACCATTCAAGGTTTGTAGCGTTGACCGTAAAATGAGACGACCATCCCCAAGCAATGCGATATCCACTTCAAAATGAAACCTCTCATTCTCGTTCTTGGATCAAAACTTTAATTTCTCTAATGTCTAATTAACTAGGTTCAGCCGTTTTCTAAAGCGTAAGGCATCAACATTTGTTTCTGATATAGGAGTGTACCCGCCTATTATTTGATTCATATATTACATGCCATGACATAGTAGAAAAGGTCTGCCTAATGAACGCGACAGTGACCTCATAAGTCGGCGGATAGTAAGAGTAACAAGAATAATGATGAGCTTCTTCAAGCATCTGATTTTTCTTTTGTTTCACATTTCGTGAATTCAGCGAGTACTTGGCGGCGACGAAGGCGATAATGTATGCGCAATATTTTTTTTGCGGTGCCTACGATATGCATTGTAGTCCTGGTGCCAACATGCTGATCCTGGAATTACCGGGTGAAGTTTTTTTTCTCTGCTGATTTTGGTAGTTTGAGGGTTACCCTTCCATATCCAGGGGGTTGGACTATCAGCATTCTTGGGCCAATTTCAGTAATTGCTCCTTACAAGGAAATGCTGCATTGTCATGTCGGTTTATGAACGTATAGTTAATGACACTGATAGTCACACACGGCCTATATATGCTGTGCAAATACACAACAAGACTTTAGAATTCATGATGTATGTTTCATTGTACGTTACATATCACTTCCTACAGCTGATACGAAATGAGTGGGTAAATTATGCCTTTAGTCATACAGCAGAAATCGTTTGATTTACCACAATCACTACTAGATATGAACGTATTAGTCCATTGATGTACAACCGAGTCTTATTTACACGTACTATATCACCGCCAGATGGTTACCTATATACTGGACGACAATATAACTTCATACAATAATAGTCAAAACATAGAAATTGATTTTGAACTCTGTATAGGACTTATCTCTATTATGGAAGAAAACAACTGTCAGTCAGAATAGAAGTGTGTTTGATAGAGAGGTTCTATGTATACTTGGTATAACTATGACACTCTCATCGATTTCTTTCTCGATTTGGCGCAGTGGTTACTGGAAGCCAGAATGAAGTACGAGACAGATATCCATAGGAGCATTGTGGCGTCATATTGTAAATAAACAGCCACATCATGGTCATGTTTGAGGGAGTTGTTTTCAAAAATGAGCTGATATCGTGTTTGTCAAAAAGGGAAAAGAGTTTAGTTAGAAAGATAATTGCAGCTTGTATATTTTGGTTCAGTTGTAGGCCTGCATCATAACTTGTGCAAGTCGATATATGTTGTCAATTGACAGATATATCAGTTCACCTGCTGTTCGTTAAGCAAGCTAGGTCAAACCGGTCTACCGATCGATTCTCGCGATTACATGATAATGCTTTTCAATTCATTAGATACAGCTGCTATTGTACAAAAATCGACTTTAGGGTTCATTTCAAAATGTCCGACGAGTCGTAGAAAGTCGAGAAAATCTCCTCGTTTCAAAGTGAATCCGGTATATCGATTGCGCGACATTATTTGCTAACGTCACACACTGCGATTCATCTGTTGGGCGCTCACCGAAAGGAAATAATGTACGTATGCGTTCATCAAAATTGTGCAATATTTTTAACTAAGATACCTGTCTGTAGCCTGACTACATGTAGCAGACGCACATAGTGATACAAGAAAACTGTTTTTTCCAAAGAGAGGTATTTTTGAAAAAATCTCATGATGAAAATACATGTACTCAAGTTGGCAGTCATAGTGTTCATGCACCCCCATACGCGTGGCGACACCAGGTCAGCGTCATTTAATTAAGGTATGGAGAGAAGGTGGTAAACATAAAAAAGGGCAATCACACTTGCTAGTACCCCAAGCATCATCCGTCGCAGGAAGAAGATGGATAGATTTCAGTCAGAAAAGTGTGTTTCGTTGATGGTCATTTCGTTATTTACGTCACATTGTCTCAAGACAAGACATCTCTCCCCTCAAGTCATATATGTCAAGCTTGACAAATTCTCAAATAATACAATGATCCCAATCCAGAAATGTTGCTTAGCAACCGTTTCTCCCAAAAACGCGTATTATTTGCCTAGTTGTTTTCATACGGACACGAGTAGCACCTGAATAATTCTTGGTGGAAAATTCAAAACACATCAGAATTGTCGTTATGGTCGCTTTGTCACTTTTTTGGCCTGCTAATTTTTTCCTGCACAAAAATATTTAATCTTTTATACTGGTTTCACAAGAAATATGTTAAAACGAGGATTGTCAGCACTGGTCTGACTCGGTACATGTTTTGCACAGTGATTTCTCTGTGCGTTTAGAAAGGTTTAAAGAGCTGTAGCGGCATCTGACCATGCAAAAGTTATGGTTCCAAATTTAGGTCAATTACCTGTTCTTTTTCATTGGTCTGCGCATTCCTGAAGCTTCTGTTGAACTTATAGTTGAATTGCCCACTATTTCCTAAGGTGGGGGGGGGGGGGATGATCAGATAAAATGATAGTTAGACACATTCCACAAAGCAGCACTGTCATCCTTATGATAAGATGTTTACCTTCTTCACAACTTTGGTAAGCGTTGATCAAACAAAGGACCGTGTTGGACATCGATCTGACCCGTTTTTGTGTTTCTTCATAAAGACTGGAGCCGATCTCGTTCCTTACCCGGTCAGATCATTTTACAAATGTGTGAACAGGGTTGCGATAACGCAAAGCCCGACACATTATCTCCATGTTCGGTGTCACTTCTCATGGACAACCATAATGATAATTGCGAATTACCCTTGGGCATCGTGCACAGTGTGATCAGTTACGACACTGATATGGGCATAATCCCAATAGTATTCATGGGGGACATCAAAGCTTGACTTATCCTGTCTGAACTCACCAAGTCAGCCTCCATTACCAAAGCTGCAAGAGCTTCCAACATTTGGTATTTGGGACGGCTTGCATATGATCATTTGATATTAATTCAGCCTAAAAATAGGCAACAGGCAATAAAAAAATTGTTTAATGCAATCATCAGGAGAGAAGTTTTAGTCACAAACACATATTAAAGAGTGTATGACTCGAAACAACGAAATTCCCTAACACTGTATCCAAAAAAGAATGCACCGTCAATTATTCTTCGAGGAGCTAAATTTGAATTTAATGAAGATTTTGTTATTTTAAGGATTGAAAAATGCTCATGAAGTATCCAAAATAAATGCATTTGTTCTCGTAATTCCTATAGCTACTCTCTTCAATTTTCCGTTCGAGTCGTCAGAAATGCAGTATTTACTGTAATATTTTTAAATGGAAAGTAAAGGAATTCGCCAGTGTGATTATAAAACAATGAATGCTGTACAGAAAGTGTCTTACATTCGCCATGATCGCTGGCTCACACTGAAGTGAGATCTTGATAAAACAAATATACATATAAACTTTAAAATCAGTGCCCCCAAAGAGCAAGTGAGAACATCATAGTTCGCGTACATGTACAGTTTATTCTGAACATTCTTCAACAGAAAAAAAGCATTTGTGTGTACAGGCCAAACTGCCGCTCTCAACAAAAATGAAACAACGTCCATGTATCAAAATACCAACTATGTTAAACATGCGTAAGTGCAGGCTTAGCAATAACAGTTTGATTGTTTGCATTTCTAAACCAAATAGTTCAATGATATAATGTAGTAGATTCATCCCATGCATAGAAACGCCACATTTTGATTTACATTTCTTAGAGAAAAATCAATAGCAGGCAAATGTTTGCATAAAAGGGGGACTTCTAAGTATTTTGGCGGCTGTTTTCGCTCTAGTGAAACACAAAATTCTGAAAATTCCATCATATTCAATTGCAGACTCGATTAACAAGAAAGCTTCAGAAAATGTAACAGTTCACGAAGTACCCTTCAATTACCTTTCAGGGTGTATCCAAACATGTTTTCGGTTCATTTAAAGGACCTTTGGTATTATTAGGGCAATGCTACCCAGCTGGCGGCTGCCCAGTGACTTCCTGTCCTACATAAGTAGCTCCTATCAACAAACTGAACAAAAAAGGAAAAAAATCAAAATATGACTGAATTCCCACGCTTTTTCGATGTTGACTCCGATTTGTCCCGAGTTAGCTCTCCATGCGTCGATCCTTTCCTTGTGGAGCGATGCATTAATAAGGCGCTTACTGAAGGCATGGATCTACCCTGAGACGACTTGGTGCATATCGATTTTCCGACGTCATGCTGATGACGCTTGATTACCCCGCAACTGCGACGATAATGGAAAAGAAGTTGCGTCGTAATAGCGGGGTGACGTGGACTCTGCTCTCGGCATGCACGCACGTGGCGGGAAGGTCTTTCGCGCCAGCACTTGTGTGTACTATCAAAAATAATAAGAACACGTTTTTCTACTATCTAAGAGCTGAAACAAAATTTGAAAAGCATCAAACACGCTCAGAAAAAATAGTTTACTGATGAACCAGAAGAAGAACAAACATACTGCAGTAAAAGCCGCCCATCTTTGAATATGTGTCGAGTACTTAAGTACCCCAAAGCATCCGCAGTTCCTTCTTGCGAAGTTCGTAATCTTAGGCTTTTCAGAAGCCGTATTAAAAACTGTTATTTATAAGAGTGTGTGCTTATACTAGTCACCAGAATACCCCATGCACCCCGTATTCTCCATTAAAGGTAAAGTCAGCCAGAACAATGCACCCCTAAATGTGTTTTTTGCTTCAGTTTCTGAACGTGTAATCACCGAAAGATTTTTCAAAAACTCCAAAACCTTTGTTTTTAAGAGTGATGTCACCCCAGTGGTTCCCTTTCCTCCGACTTCCACCAAACATTTCTCAACAAATTCTCAACAAATTAAGAATACGCAATTCTACGCAGTTATGAAGCTTCTAGCTCATGATCAATATGTGAATCGGAAATTTAATACAGTTTCAACCTCAAACAGAGAACACTTTTCACTTTCTGTTGCAATACCGATGCAGTAGCACACTTAAATTTTTACTACACTTGATATCTCAGCTTCATTACCAATATCATCAAATATTGATGAGCACTTTCAAAGCCATTCTTTCATTTTCGCACATTAATTCTTGGATTATATGCCTATAAGATGTAAATTATGCTTTCGACTCTTCTTACTTGCACTGAACTATGTATTCATTACGTCTACGATCTGCATCCTTTTCCAAAATCTGACTAATTATCTTCCCGGCAAATTGCTCAATAAACCTTAACATAAAAATTGAACAATTTTACTTATTCAATTTTCCTTCTGGAGTTATGACTTTTCGATCTTGTGAAATCTGTCTGATTACATGACCCCCTGGTGGAGATTAGAACGCACAGGTTATTCGAATTTTTCCTGCTAGTAGCAATTGCATCTATTTGTTAACTATTATACTATCATTTTGGATTTATAGTTCAATTTGAATGTAATAGTTAGCCTCAGCGTGGTATATGGGCACAGAAGGCGTGAAATCGATTCGTGCAATACGTTGCAATTATTCTCATTGATACCCTTGGCAATAAATTCATACGTTTATTGTATTATTCTAGGTGCACCAGGTTAATAGAACAAATACATCCCCCACGTGTTTATCTATCGATTCTATTTCACGATGATATTGCTTATTTTCCCACCTGTACTTTCAGATTGACACAGCATCTCGACTACCGTAATTAGATGGTCCCAAACATGGCACGTCTATCTAATGAACACCTGATGAAGTAATACTCATAAAGGAGCAGCCTGTCTGAAGAAATCGAGGAGATTTGGGCTGGCGTTGTGTCTATGTGTATCGATCATCTACTGGTAGAGAGATACATCGCCCGCGGAGTCATTAGAGTATCGCGATGTGATGCTGACTGACTCCACTCGCGAATCTCAGTGTGGCGAGGGCGATGGTTGTGGCTAACACACAGCGGATTCTGACTGGAAAATAATGCGGCTTTTTCCTTAAAAAATCAATGTGAAACAATTTTGACCAGGATTAGCGTCGAACTTCAGCCAGGATTGAATATCCTGTAAAAAGCACAAGCGCCACGCGGATTTATGTATTCTATGTCGACATGACATAAATCTTACCCGAAGAATTTATATGCAGATGTGACTGTTATAAAGGGAAATTCTCATTGCGATCTGTGTCTAGGACGGCTGGATACTTGTTTCCCAAAAATCGATTTCATATGTGAACATGTCAACTAACCCACGGATAATGACGTGATTCCTCGTGTATTGGTTTTTAGAAGTCTGCTGTGGCGGTACTTGAAACCATGTCAAGTACTGCACTTGATGAGTGCATGGTGTCAATCACGGATAACGCTGATTTGGATGAAATGTGATATATGAGAGGGATTTCATGATTTATACAGAAGGCAACGGTCTATGGGGAGCTCTTGGAACAAATCTAGCGCTTTAGTCTGACTTCAGTGAGAATTCGGCACGGCGCGCCAAAGACCATTTGTTGCCCTACAGGATGTCGGCTGCAGCCTCTTGGACAGACAGGATGGCCTGGTTCGCCTGGGGAATATTAGGCATGTATTCAATAGGCCTTGTGATTGGAGGATCGGAAAAGGCGAACGAAAGAAAGGTTTCCCGGCAAGACGGGGATATAATCATTGGTGCACTCTTCCCTGTTCACCGGGCGCCAGGTTTCAAAACAGCTTTTACCCGCCAGTGTGGCGAATTCTGGGAGCAATACGGTATCCACAGAATTGAAATGTTTTATCAAGTTCTAGACGAAATCAACGCCAGAGACGATATCCTTCCTGAGATTAAACTAGGGAGTGATATAAGAGATTCTTGTTGGTACTCCCCAATCGCTCTCGAACAAAGCATCGACTTTATCAAAGCTTCCATTGCCAGTTTGGAGTCACAACACAAAAATGACACACAACAGAATATATCGTCGTCTTGCCAAA
The DNA here is from genome assembly GCF_910592395.1 of Lineus longissimus. Lineage (NCBI taxonomy): Eukaryota > Metazoa > Nemertea > Pilidiophora > Heteronemertea > Lineidae > Lineus > Lineus longissimus. Next base: position 13,557,121 of record NC_088312.1, read on the forward strand.
AGGAAGCTGAGAAACCCATTGCCGGTCTTATTGGCCCGGGTTCGAGTGCTGTCACAATCCAAGTACAAAACCTATTGTCGTTATTCAATGTACCAGGAATTGGATATTCTGCGACGAGTAAGGATTTAAGTGACAAAAGTATGTACAAATATTTTTTACGTGTTGTGCCATCGGATTCACTACAAGCCCAGGTACTTTTGGATATTGTGCAACGTTACAATTGGACATACATCTCAACTGTTTACACTGAAGGTAAGAGAATCTAAGCAATTTTGTTACTACATATGTCTAAATAATGCAGGTTCATTTTAGTACTCATTCTCGCCAAGTATGTACCACGTTCGGTTTATTTGAATACATGCAGACCGTCGCACGGCGCTGTTTTCAGTAGTTTTAGTGACATATATAAATATATGAAGAGTGACAACATTGGTCGAGGTCCAGTAATTGCTTTCCCAATAACAGTCCAGTATTCGGCGACAGAAACCACGATCATAGAAATTATCCGTTCAGTCGCTGATGGAGTCCAGCCAATATTATTGTCTTCGCAAATTCTTCAAACTGACAACAATTGGCCGAAGTTGAGTCATTTTTTAACGGTCCAGAATTCGACAACAGAAACAATATTTAATTTCCAGGAAAAACCAATGGAGGACCATATTCACCTACTGTATCCATATCCAACGGCCATTTCATATAGTACATTTCACTTCGTAGCTTAATGCATGTAATAGACATCGTCCGTTCGTGTCATCTCTCTGACCTGGCTTACTGGAAAAACCCGGTATAGTTCCGCTTTCAGCGGAATAGGGAGCATTCGTTATTTTAGTATCAATGTGGGTAATCGCAGGGAACTAAATCCCCAAACGAACCCATCTCACCTTTCCAGGAATGACACATGTCAGGTATATCATGTCAAAGTCTACTTACACCACTGGATACAGATAGGAATCAGCACATGTAATGTCATGAATACACAGTCCTACCAGAAAGTAAATGTCCACAGTTTTTGTTAAGTATCACAGAGAAAGAATAAGATAAATGAATGCGGTTTTCAGCAGAGAATGCTATATCTAGTTGGACACGTATCTGTTGTATTTAGACCCAGCTAATCCTGTCTCTTCATTATGTAACAGGCAATTTGTAAAATGTCCAAAAAGTAACTTTTTTATTTTATTTAATTATGGTCCTTTTTCACAGTGGATGGGTGAACTATGACGTATAAACAAAGGTTTTTTGCTTTCATTACTGGACAATTCCTGCTAAATTCTTTCATTCTGAAGATTAGTTTTAGCTCGCTACAGGTGATTGTTTTTTTCTGACAGCTGGTGACCTTTGAAAACACCCCTCATAGTTAGCAATGCAGTCAGTCATGGTCTTTATGGCCAACTCAGCTCATACATAAAGGATTGAGGGCCTTTATCAAAGGTTATTGAAGATATTAAAAAATATCATAAAAATCCTAAGCAAAAATGTGCATTTGTCATGACTATCGAACACACTCTATGGAATTGCAAGTGCAGAAAAATAATGGTCATAAATCACAGTTCATGGGCGTGAAGTTTTGAAAAGGCACATGAAATAAAAAAAGGGATTTTTGGACCTTTTTTGAAATGTTTGTTACCTAATGAAGGGATGGAATTAGGTGCATCCAAAAAAATATATATATGACCAACTAAATATTCCATACTCTGCTGAAAACCGCATTCAAATATCGTATTTTATCTCTGTGAATTTTTTTTAAATCGGTGGACATTTACTTTCTGGTAGCTCTGTACGAACTCGAATGTACGATGTAGGCCTACAGCATGTACTGTGAATTTGCGTGGTCATCGAGCAACTCTTAGTCTATAAATGTTAACCATATAATTTGTGTATGTTGTAACTACTTGAAATCAAGGTAACCGTTTAACCGGCTGCATACACATTTTAGGTCGGCGGAGGTAGTGAATCGGGTCTCCATGGGGTCTTCATATACATTTTGTTCATAATCCCTATACTTAAGTGAATCAGACAATTTCCTTTTTTCGAAACTAATTATCCAGTTGAAAACCGCGCACATCGTTATATAATTATTAGGATACTGTGTAAAAAATAATGAATAGTCCCCACTTATCAACGGTACGCTCCGCTGAAATCAAGGGGGAACCATACCGTTTTTTTTTCAGTAAGCCGTGTTGTTAGTACCATCCAAATACATGGGATTTGTCGTTATAGCTTCAGCTTCTTCCCCTATTCTCTTTTAGAAATGAATCAGAATAAATCTTCCATAACTAGAACTTTTGGTCATCTCGATATATTCAATGCTTTCATGAATTAATTCAACAACCTTTCTCAAAGTTAACTAGTCTGTGGCCAATGCATGGGACTGCTTGGTCACGCCGACATCATGGTGCAATCATGGTGCCATCATAGCTAACGTAGCATGGATAAAGAGGCCTTTAATCAGAATTTTAGGTGAGGCATGTTTTGACGGGCTTTCTTCATGTAAAAGCGCAGTTCTATTAAATTCAAGACCAGAGCAGATCACATCGCATCGCATACGACGTCATTAATGACGTTAGTCTCGTAATGACGTAAGGAAGTACTGGAATTGACCAATCGAAGGCTGTGAGCAGACATCTCTATAGTAATCGTTGGAGGTTGGATAGCGGGAGATCAAGAAGCAAATACGACGAGAGAACTTGAAAATTTGAGGTGCATTTAGTTAGCACCAGAGAATCTGTTTATAATACACATCATGAGATGTTATATTATGGTAATGTTCAACATCACTGAGCCACAACGATCTATACTTAGTGCCTGGCAAGTTGATTATTCCTATGAATAGACACCTATTGTCCCAAAGGAAATCAACAGAGCTGTAACAGCTTGGTTCCGACCAGATAATCCATTATGTGTATGTACATTGTGTGCATATGGATGTAGGTAAACTGTCCCACATGAAAACCATAACAACATGTCATGACTCCACAACATGCTTCATGATTATCTAAAATGCAGAAGCAATTCATTTCCAGGGTCATAGTATAATGGTAGGTAATCTCAACTTAAGCTGATTAAAATGTATGTGCATTGTACAGTACCCGGTATGCAAATCGTTAGGACTTCTTGGATTTCACAACTAACTCCGTCATTATTGTTACAACCTTGACAGTAATCGTTTTACAATTTTAACGTTCTTCATGAAATCATGAGAAAAAAATGGCCGTGTTGAACAAATACTTCGGTAGACCGTACTTCATAAAAACGTGTACAACCCGGAAAATCAGAAAAATAGGCTGGCTGATACGACAATAATTCAAAACCAGATGTAATTAATATTGAATTATCTCCAGTAATTGAGCTTATCAGTGCCTTGTGGAATAGGAATGCATGGAGTCTGTACACATCGTTGGTTGGTAGGTTTTGCAATCCATAGGAATAATGCATTTTAATATTAATGGGGCTACCGGGGACGAGATTCGGGGACAACCGTAGTGCATCTTATCCCATTCGACGTCACTATTGAAAAATTAATCCGCGCTACCACCACATGGTGATTGTGATGAGGTCGCACATATGGCAGAGTGAATTGGCAAAAGTTCTCGACCTCACAATAATCTTACAATTCGCAATTTCTGCTGAGTATATGTAAGTTGATAAAGAATGTCCATAGCTGATTTCAACGTTTACAATGGTTTATATGAATGACTTTAGCTTTTTGCCAAACGAATTCAAAGTGAGCTATTATTTCGATTGGTCCACGACATCGACAATTTATCATCATTATTTTCTCATTAGGTTGCCAAAAACATGAAAAATAAGTGGTAACGAAAAAGGAACTACCCATTCATCGACCTAAATTCGACGTCAATCTTGAGTTGATCCCTGAACGTGGGGACATAGGTTAAGCATTGACCGCTGAATAAGCTATTCCTACTGGTTCAAAATGTCTTGCTCGACAATGTAAAGTAAACCCTCTCTGACGCTATTTTTTTTATCCTTGTGTCTCTATACGCTGCCTTAAGATTGGTCATTATTATAAAAATAAGCGCTACGTTTATTTTCTAGACTTTAATGTCTCGACAACATTTTACTTAAAAAATATTGATATAATAAGAATGTCAGGAAAAACTCATTTAAACAATGGTAAAGGAAACGGTGAACAAAACTCGTTCAACGTTATAAATATTATTTCAGGTCCAATCGCAGGACGTTGTACGATTCAGCACTTTTTTTGTTCAAATGATAACGGATGAGCTCTGAATTGAACGCGCGTGTGCCATCAATCAATTGAATACAAGTGCCGTCCGAGTCAGAATGTCACATTCGCCTCGTATATCATATCATTGTGTTGAGCCTGATTGCATGGTATGATCCGATATTCGAAGGCTCATTTTCGAAGGAAGAAAATGGCTGTCTTGGTGAGTTAAGCGGTCAGGGTAATCCTCATTGAAGCCGGTCTTCCATTGAAGGCATTGTAGGGAATGCGAATATCAGACCAGACAAGGTCACTCGGGGTTCATCCTTCTGAGGAAGGTGACGTACAATAGCGTTTTCATAAGTAAATGAGAATGTCACCGTCGTTTTGGGTCACCGTGCAAAAACTACTCGGCCGATTTCTCAAATTTTGATCTTATTTTGGGACCCACATTTTACGAAAACAATTTTTGTTTATAACATGAGAGTGACAATTACTTCTGAAAAGGGGCATATTCATAATCTAGGTAACACAAAATAGATTGCATAAATGTACCATTGATTTTAGATAAGAAGAAAGGGGACTTCAAAATGACTTAAAGGAATATTGAATGTATTACATCTCGAAATATTAAGAAATGATAACTTAAAGATCACTTTTAAGGATAGGGATACAAAACCAAACTTGAAGAGAGAGAATATATCCAGGGCCAAAACAGCTAAAAGGCGCGACAAAACGTGCTCTCATAGGAAATACATACACGAACAGTTTGTTTTAGCCCAATAAGCCTTTCATAAATAGGTTCACCGATCCAAGACAGTTTCTAAATATTCATGTCACGCCCAAGAATATTTGTCACTCAATGCCATTCATGAACTCGTTTCAATATTGGGTTGGCGACACCTGATCCGATTGACAAGACCTTGTGTTTCGGTCACTACAGGCCTTTGTTTTGATAACGTCGTGATTAGTAATGCACCGGTCTTAGATCGATGACACTAGAGTATGCCTAAATTGGGCATATGACCGTGTCTCTTCGAATTCAGAAAGGGTTTTTTTCATGATAAAAATGTTAAAAGCGATGTTTTTCTTCTACAGATGTCTACTAGACGTCACCAGTTTTCCCCCGTGCATTACATACAAGTAATTACACGCAAGATCAATAAGATCGTATGATATCATTTCGTGCCATTGTCAACAGTAATTGCGTGCATCGGAGTTCATCCGACCTTTGCGATTGGCAGTCCCTGATGTCATCGTGATACGTCGCCGGGCATGGGGAATCGAATTGATAACTGTCGCCCCTGACTCGCTAATTTCCTAATTGGAACGATGGTGAATGTCACCTCTTTTACGGAGATATATGAAGCACCCCAGTCAGTCAACCACTACTTTACATTCGTGAGCAGGCGGGTTGAGACCCCAGACATAAGACTGGCCAGCCATACGTCGATCGAGGTTTAAATTTGTCATAAAACTAATTTAAATGAAATATCATAAAGATAAAAATTGATAGAAATTGAAATCGAATTTTTAAGATCATGTCCAAGATTTGATAGAAGCACTATGAAACTGAAAATATCAATTCGATCCGAACATCATAATCTATGCATTGAATTGATTACTTCATCAAATGATAATCATATATATTCAATCCGACTTTTATGAGGATGACTTTACTGTGCCGCGCCAATCGGGATGAAAGCGAATTTTGGGAAATTTCCAACATGGATGCTGCCCATAGGGATCGTTTGTGTGTTTTTCCCACTAAAATTCTGAAACCTTATCATACCTATTCATTAATTCATTTGTACATCATACGGCATTGATCGGCAATTTCCACCGAGAGGGCAATAATCAGCTGTGCGTAGCAGGAGCCCGACTAATCCTAAAAGCACTAGGTGCCAGTTCATGCATATACTTCACATGGAAATTACAATCGGTTTTTTTTTCTCGCCAAGAAAATGCAAAATTCGACTGAAAAAACTAAGACACACTATAAGTTACCTTGTTAGAAACGGGAAAATCATGGTCTTAAAAGAACCCGTTTGAAGAGAAATACTCACACCCTCAGTTCCAAAGCCATTTGAGCCTTTTTTACCCGCAGTCTCATTTTTGTAAGATAAGGTAGACGTTAACAAGCAAACAAAAGTTTATTTAGATCAAACCGCTTATGAAATTACTAAGATTGCGGGATATTACACTATCCATGTTGGCAACATCAAATATAGGTGAGTTTCCGCCCGTATCGGCACAACTGCATGGGCACGGCACAGTCAACATCATCTCTTATCAGGGTTGTAGGCTTACGTCGATCAACACGATGCGCCCAGCATTCGTGGTAACAACCGTGTCTTCAGACCAGAATTCGACACATGAGTGGCGGTTCCTGTGTTTCTGCGTTTCGTTTCTGCCTTTTTGTTCCGTGTCTGTGTTTCCGCCGTCACTTGGCATAATATAACAATACTGACTTTCTGGATTGATAGAGACGTGACCTAGCCCCGAAGACGGTGAAATATGTCTTCCTCACAGTTCTTGGAGACTTTAAACATTGCTCACATGGCCGTCAGCACGCGTGCATCGCTGGGTCACGGCAGCTCTCTGCAGTTAATAGTGTTCGTTGGTAAATGGACACGTGAGAGGTTGATAGTACAGATAACCAATTCGACTATCGTGTGCCCAATCAATCATGCACTGATACAAACGCAGAGAAACACTATTTGCAGTGGGTTTTATAGTCACATACTCTGATATTCATACAGCTGATCAGAAACAGTCTATTCATTTAATTCCCAATTACAAATAGTATATCACGAGATACATGATGTGCGTAACATACAGGTAGTTGTAAAACACGAAACACAGAAACGAAACACAAGGCAAAAACGAAACACAGAAACACAGGAACCGTCACAATCCTGTTGCGGTGGTTACGCCGCGCAAGCTTGGTGCAGCGTCGTGATGATCGACATATATATGTAGATAGACCTAAAGGAAAACATTTTGTCGGCATCTCTGGGACTGAAGCGCAAACTAGTTTAATTGCTATTAGCCTTGCGACAATACAGAATGCTTATTTTGAAAGACTCTGATTTTAAAAACATTGATAACGAAAAAGATTTTCTGTGCATATTGTGTACATTGACGCAATGCGTTGAATTCGTATCGACAAATTTGACTAAAAGTTGTTCTAGGCTATCGTTTTTGTGTTTATCGACGCATGTCCAAAATTAAGGTAGGCCTACATTGTAAATTAAACACGTCGTCAGTCTGTAGTGCATGCATCAATTCAGGTTATGCGTACTTCGCAATTTCCTCGATCAACAAGACAAACCGGCGGTAAATGTTTGTCTAAATGGGATGCAAATCTTGATGAAGAACCTTTTTGCCATAGAAATGTATCGTTATTTTGTTGAAAGGCTCCAACAAGATATTTTTCTTGGCCTTAACATTCTCGAAAAACAACCTCCTTCTTTCCCAGGACAGGCCAGGTCGGCGAGCGAAAAACCCGGTTTGATCGATTCTCGGCAAGCCCTAAGTTGCCCCTCCAGGTTGATAATCACTGTAGGACCTGCTCTTCACATCTAGCCGTACACCGGTTGGTCTAAGACATGGTTTTGCATTCAAATCAGCCACGGGAAAGTTCGCACCATTGCTCATATTTAATTCAGGATACGGTAATTCAATTGCTGTAAACATTTGCAAATAGTCGATATTTCCCACATGCATGGACTCGTTGAATTCTCATTACGGTCGGAAACTATTTTTGTTTATAATTATCGCCCTAGTTACATACTCCTGTGCACTATACTAAAATAAATGTATAATTAACTAACTAATGTTGTACCTTAATTGTGAATATTACATTCGAGCGATTTTGTTCCGATTTGTTTCCCTTCATTGCTGGGAAACGCTTAAACTGATTTGTACGTTTTCTCTCTTTGTCCCCAAAACACTATAATCTAAATCTGGAGTGATCGTTCTTACTTTCCATAACCCCCGCATATCGATCAATGTTCATTAACACTATTTAGATACTGGAAGAGATGACGGCGCTTTGCTGATAGCATACGAGATGCTAGGCGCCAACAATGCATTCGATAACAAAGTACGTAGTTCTAAAGTCCAATTTTGAGACTGTAACGCCTGGCCCCAATTAAAATGTCATCGTCCCTCTAGCTCTCTAGATGGGAAACACTAAAAAAACTGGAACAGACAAACGCCACTGACCACGGCGCTCCAAGACTCACGTGCGAACTATATTTCAGTCAATTTACTGTGGAAAAAGTGTTCAAGAAATTGGCGATCTTGTTGAAACCATCGTGATTCTAAACGATTGGGGCTATACATGTTTTTACCGAATATTGTCGTGTGATCTAATCTAATTAAAGCTACTCATCCAAAATAAAAATGATATTAAAAAAATTAATACGAACTGTATGCGAATCGGCAGGAAGACGCATCCATATGAATTTCGATCAATTGACGAGTTGCACTCCTGGTTCTATGTTTGCTCGGGGCTCTGACTATATTACCCCAAATTAAAGGGGTCCTATGTGTTTAATCCCCCGAAAGTTGTCTGACAAACTTTCGAGTGTTAACATTCTGACAGTTCCTTCAAACCCAAGCATTACCATACATGCCCACCCAACCGTCCTCTGCCCACAACTATGGCACATTCTACTCGCGGCGCTGATGGACTACTATCTCGACGCCGCATCCCAGCAGTTGGTTTCCAATATGGCGTGCGCCAGTTAAGAGTTGCATTAGCCCTATGGGACTTTTCACGGGTTGTATCCCACCTGCTTCATGCTATTTTTGTAATCGTAATCTGTGGCAATATACTGATGACTTCTTCTTCTTTTGGCAAATTGTTTTGTTTTTAGGTTCCGGCAGAATGTCAAGTACATGTATGACTATCCATTCGTCAATGTTTGTCCCAGTCGTATTTGCTATAGGTCGTATTTTATAACGTATGGCTAACAGAGCTGCGGAAAGTTCTTGCTCACTCATTAAAAGTGTCATTATCAATGCTTTTAGGTTCCAAGCGCAGTATATATTCTGCTATTTAATTAGTAAGAAAGTGTTCGACGTTTTTCCGCTGTCCAATTTTGTACCAACCCTTAGATAGCATAAACGCATTACATGTATTTGGTTTAATATTTCAAGCACGCATACGCACTGGCGTGGGAAACATAACGGGGTCGGAATTTTATACGACACCCATATACATGTAACACGACAACAATGTCGTTTCCATTGTCGTCGAAGTATCGGAATATTTGAGCAGCCGCACCGTTTGCTGGTGCATGGCCCGGCTCCAGGCAGTGCCAATATAATGCATCGGTCCACACAAAGATGATTGCTGCACGGATCGGTCATTTGGATTAAGTGGGGATTAAATCTCAATTAATAGGCGATATAATTCTGTGATAATTTGAACTTAATTCCCATTTTATGTGTACTTTGAAGATGGGAATTACTACAGATCGGAGCTGGTGACTGGGCAACCGACAGCTTGGCAATAATGTCTTTAGCAATGATATTGGTCCTTCTAACAAAAAGAAATGAATTGCTAGTGATAATCTGACATTCAATGCCATTATGCTATCATGCGTCTACACATTGTATATGCTGATCTTGTCGTAATATCGGATCCGACTAAGCCATCGTCTGCCCAAGAGGAAATCGAGACAAATCGCCTTGTGGAATAGCTGGTAATACTATGATCGCACCTAATGCGAATCCTATTTGAATTGGGGTAAAGATGAATGCATTGCCATGCATTTTCCATTTAAATGCATTAACAGGGACCAGCGATGCTTTTGCGAGAAGAATACCAGTTTTCGTAATTAACTCGCCATCATCAGGTGTTGTTTCTCACCTGCGTCTACATGTCAAGCTGCTTTGAAGTCGTGCTCCGCGAAGAGTACATTTTGTTTTTCTCTATCATTTTCGTGCAACTCTTGAAAAAAATATGTGTTGCTTTGGCTATGGCTGAAAACGGCTCATCAGAGGATTATAAAGCAAGATGTCAAGTGCGCTATACATTAACACTACAAGCCAGGCTAACGTCTGGAAGACGTGCCATTACATTGTCCATACAGGCTTTAGTACATGTCGTGCAAAACTGAGGGTTGGTAAAAGGTTGGCCTGCTTAATCCCACTATGTTTTAACTTAATAAACAATGATTAAACAATAGTAACGTGTCAGCTTGGCGCTTTATACTTTACAACTGTACTATCTCAAAATGCTTTTCTCTCTTTTCCAAACATTTTCCAGAAATCTTTCACAAGAAAACAAGGAGCGCACATACTGCGTTAAACTTGGCCGTTTGAAACCATACATACTCTTACTGGTCAAACCTCGAACTGACGACATTCCGATCACATGTCAGAAGCTTTTATACTGTGCCAAACGCGCTGACCAAGCATCTACACATCGCCAAATATAAGGGAATGCGCAAAATTATCTAATAGTATACACATCTTTTTTTCTTCTTTTCTGCGCATTCCCCTAAACTTTGGCGATCTATCACCAGTCTATATCCAACTAGATTGTCCCCTGCCCCAGGGATTCACGACAGAAATTCTGGCCCGCAGACGCCAATATCGAGGAAAAACTGTGGGGGATACATGACCTAAAAAACGACAAGCCGCTTCATATCCGCCACAGGCACATGGCGTGACTGAAGTTACAGTTTAGGCAGGTTGAGCGCAGCAGACAAGTCGATACAGACATGTCCAGTTTCACTTCTTCAAATTCTCTGACTTAAGCCGTCTCCTAGATCCTAAATCTCATCGTGGATGGCATTTAACTTTTGTCAACGACAGTAAGAGCTTCATGATTTAAAAATAAAATCACGAGGCGTAGGATGGCTGTCAAAATTGCTTTTATCTTTGCACAATATATGCAATTTGCAAGTTCCTCTGAACGGATTCATATTCATCTCTTCAATGTGCCTTGTACCACGAACACGCTCTCTGAAGTGAACTTGTACCATCATTGATATGCATAAATAATATATTAGACTAATGCTGGATGCTTGTGTTGACTCGACCTTGTTCGCTTTGATTTATTCCGGGGTGTGCTTCCAATCCATGCGAACATATTACAGACTGTATGGAATTTAATGCATTTCTTTAATGGTATGTTATTGGTATATTTTGAAGTATTTGGAATCGCACACCAATTTACATTTTGTGAGTTAATTGGTCTCTTGCGATACACATCAAACCAATTTCACCTCGCTTTATTTGGTCTAATCGCGGAAGCGTTCGGGAATTTCCGGAAGAGAATAACAACATGACTGAATCAAGGAAACTATTACTCGCGGAGTTTTGTCGCCCAATTACGCCCACTTTGAGGTACGTTGCTTTGCGGGTCTTGTTGTGGGTGTAGTGAAATGAGAAATCACTGTGTACATACATGTACATGTATTTCACTGATCGTATTAATCAAGATTCGCATCGTGCAGTTACAAGCGACGAAGAGAATTTTTGTATCAACTAGCATTACTCACTTCTCTACTTCAATTGCCACGGTTGTGCCGTGGCCAAAATGTAATGTTTATAGTGCCACTTTAAAAAAAGGCAACTCCTTAGCAGTCATTTAACTTTTGCCTTTGAATACCTTTTTATTTGATACTTTGCGCCTATAAATGCTGCCAGAGCGTGTTGTTATCATTGACTGCAATACGCTACCAAGGCCGAAAACCAAGATAGATTCCTTTTTACCCCTCAGCCCAAATGGGCTAGAGGGGTATTGTCGTCACGTGCGCCGTCCGTCCGGGCGGGCGTCTGCTACTTGGTTTCCGTCGATTTCTAGGAGAACGGCTTTGACAATCAATTAAATTTTTGGTATGTACATTGGGGGTGACTAGAGGAAGGTTCCTTTCGAAAACGGGCTCGTTCCGATTATCAATATGGCCACCAGGGCGGCGTGTTTGAAAATGGTTTCCGTCAATTTCGAGGAGAACCGTTCGTCCGATTAAATTCATTTTTGGTATGTACGTTGGGGGTGACTAGAAGAAGGTTCCTTTCGAAAACCGGCTCGTTCTGATTCTCAATATGGTCACCAGGGCGTCGTGCTTGAAATCGGTTTCCGTCAATTTCGAGGAGAACCGTTCGTCCGATTAAATTCATTTTTGGTATGTACGTTGATGGTGACTAGAGCGAGGTTCCTTTCGAAAACGGGCTCGTTCCGATTATCAATATGGCCACTAGGGCGGCGTGCTTGAAATCGGTTTCCGTCAATTTCGAGGAGAACCGTTCGTCCGATCAAATTCAGTTTTGGTATGTAGGTTGGGGGTGACTAGAGGAAGGTTCCTTTCGAAAACCGGCTCGTTCTGATTCTCAATATGGTCACCAGGGCAACGTGCTTGAAATCGATTTCCGTCAATTTCGAGGAGAACGGCTTGGAGGATGGAATCAATTTTTAGTGAGTGTAGGCCTGGTGCAGTTTTGTAAGGGGAAGGTTCCTGTCGAAAATCAGAGCGATTCGAAATTCAATACGGCCGCCACGCTCACATCCTCAAAATATGTTTCCACAATTTTAATTTCCATATGCAAACTAGCCACTCCACTAAGCCAACTTCACCATTATCTCACCTTCAACCTTAATAGGCTGAGGGGTTATGCTCGCTTTGCGATGCTATTTTTAAAATTGTATTCATTTTCGTGAACATGAATGCGTTATAAGGTTCTTGTGATATTCTAAAAGTTCGTGAATTTTTCACGAGCAATACAATTCCCTTCCATTCTCCGCACTTCAGTCGGTACAAAAGTAATTAAAACATCCTATACGCGTAATATGGCGAACCATTTTTGTTCAGCAGATGTGTAGATACAGCAACGCGTTAAGATGTGCGATGGAGAGTGGTACATCAATCCGTGTCGTTGCACATTCTAGCTGGCTCATCTTTAGATTATCACATTGGGGAGCATGTGTACTTTGTATAATGCCTGGTGTCCATGTACCAAGTACGGATAGCTGCACTGTTGCCAACATATAAAATGCGTGTTAAAGTATAAGTCTATCATCAAAACACGACCAACGGTATCATAAGCTACAGCGAAATCGCTTACTTTCGTGCTTCGTGACAGTCACATCTGAAGCACTTTCAAACTCTACTCAGTCCCTTGAAAGGTCTGCTGGTGCTGATATGTATCTTGCAAGGGGGCTTCTTTAATGTGCCATGTCGTGTGATTGGGTCTAGTGCAGTGTTTCTTAAAGGTGTACGCCGTTCGTAATTACTGGAGGTCCATCTAATACACAATGTCATAGTGCAGTTATTATGAATACAAATTTGTTTATCCTTGGTATTCATAGTATCTGTATATTAGTCTACACAACGGCAATGTTGGCACTTGTATTTTGTATGTATTTCCGCAATTGGACATTTTTAAATTCAATTACAAATCAAAATTTTTAACGAACGGCGTAGGCCTTTAACCTCTGACGCTGCATGTGGGTCCTGTTGCCATAATAATATTACTTCAGAAAACAGTGATTTGACACCGGTCACCGATAGAGGAAGTCCTACTGACCTCATACGGGGCCAGGAATGAATGTAAGCCTATACATGATGCTTGAGTCAAGAGTGTGGACAATTCCTTATATGCTTTAATGCCGGGCATGACCCACACATTATTCGATGACACAAGAAACGGATTTCAAGCTGTACACCTTTGTTTGATTGTATCGTATTAAACGCAGCAGTCGACGGGCTGCATCTTCATGGCCGATTACATCAATCACATTATCTGACACTTGCGTGCATGTTATCGTGACTCGAAATGGAAATCCAATATTTTTCCTGCAAGATGAATCACCATCCCTTCCAACAGCTTGGACACTCATTATTTGGACCCAAGGCCACCAGTGCTTATATACCATCTGCAAATACAAACAATTATTCGTAATTACCGGTAATCCGTCCGTCACGGCCCTTTATGATTCACTTTATTCGGCTTCAGAAGTAAATGTCCGCAACAACAAACGTAATCATCAGTACATGTAAATAAAAATGTTTTCTAGGCATTGCACGCATTTGACAGGATTTTGGGAAATACGAGTGTCATACACTTTAATTTGAGATTCATTCAGTTCGCCGCGGAGAAAGCAACCAAATTCAAAACCACCATATTCGGCCAAGTGGCAACAATTGAAAATCCTTGTGCGTCCAATTAAAGATTACGTGGTTGCTGTTAAAGTTAGAACTTGTTAAAATACTCAACTAAAATATGTCACAAAGGAAAGCAACACTCCCATACAACTCGAAAAACATCGACTAAACCCATGACATGGAGACCCAGATACACATAAACCCGGGACGAATACAGGTCAACCCAATGCTTTACCTTGCATACACTGAGAGACGAAAGTGGATTTTAACTCGAACCAACTTGATTACAGCCCTCTCTCGCCTTACATCAGCACCAGCAGCAAATCACACACCCAATTAGTCGCAACGAGCGGTATAAAATATCGATGAAATTGCCAATTGAGTTGCACATCTAGAAAGTGAGTCAAGTCGTCAGTAACTCAGCGCTATGCCATATATTGACTGAGCTAGCAAAAGCTTCTGGTTCATCACTCACATGATGTGCGTCCAGTGTTAAAGACATGGCCGACTACACACTGTGGTCTCTAATTTAATCAAACCCCAACTGTAATGCAATATAACAGTAATGTCGCGAGTAATTTGAGAATTACAACAGCGAGCGCGGTTAGCGGCTTATCGCTCAGTTTTCGCCGGCTGTAGATACATTTATCATGTCCATGCATGTCCATGAATGGCAATACACTGGCGACGTTCGTTCCTCACTGGCGCCATACAACACCAATGGAGAGGTACATGTATGCGAAGAACCATCAAATCAGTCACACAAAACACTTCGATTTTTGAGATATTGAGGTTTGGATTTGTGTGTTTTTTTTACTTAAGTGGACTTTTTTAATGCGACACGTTATGCAGCCTGCAGCTATAGTCCCTGGTACTTTTTTTGTTGAAAACATATCCACCAATAATAAATTAAGTGATAATACGTCTACTAAGTCTCCAAATTACGTTTGCACCAATTCGATCATTACCAAAATTACATCATTGCCGTTTGTCGTTACCGCTGACGGGTAGAATATACATTCCCAAATAAGGCCGAAGCCGATCACTTGGGAATGTTTGATCGCGATGTGGATTTGGGTCTTTTACTGGATATATCCGATACACCCAGTGCACAACTCTAAAGTGAAGAATTCTGCAGAAACCATAAGGTGTACTTCGTGTCAGAGCGTCAGGAGAATGCCTCGATTTCGAGTTGTGCACTGGGGTAATGGATATATTCAGTAGAAGATCCGAATGCACATCACGAATATTCCCGAGTGCTCGGCTTCGGCCTTACTCGGGAATGAATATTGGAGCCGTCAGCTTTAACCTCACATTTACTTGACGTATTGGCACTTACTTGTGCTTGTAAAGCCAGTTTCATGCTGTGGTTTTTGAGAGAATAGCAACGGAATGGGAGTTGGAACATTCTTAAACCAGCGTGTATCTGTGTAAATCTTCATCTTTTGATTTTGATGAGAGAGCGATTTTTATAACCCTCAACTACACTTGTTTGATGGAGTGCGATGGAAAATTCTTTAAAAAAAACACCTGGAAAAGATAAGAACTTCTCTGGTGATAATTGAGTTTCTTGGCTTTTTCAACGCTTCAAAGCTCCATTATATTAATGTTCCTTTGAGTTGGAATGAGATCGAGCTCTCCAATTATGTTGTCTCGTAAGGTTTCCTTCTTGAATGTGCCCCTGTCAGGTCAGAAATGGCACACCAGTTTCATCTCTATTCTATCAGGCTTCTCTTGGTCTATTCACAGGAATTGGACAAATTGGCTTTCACAGAGAAAGAATTTTTAATCTAGAATCACCTGGGCTGCCTGCACCGTGCCTGACGAAGCTGGGAATCCTTCGATGTTGTTTAACCTTTGATATTCCGCTCATTATGTTCATACTGGTATTGTTTTTGTACCGTTGGTTCAACACAGCATGTTTTTAAGCTGCCTTCTCAAAAAAATCCAGAAATCTCTGCCCTGGTTTTTATTTCATAGCTTATTAGAGTTAAGTCTTTCATAGCTTTTTTTCTCTGGGACGCTAACTGCTGGCTATATAGACGTCTTAATAGTTGTTTTTTGCTAACATATTGGTCAGGCGACAAAGGTTTACATTGATTTTTATGTGTTAACCAAAACTTTAGTTACCTCTAGGTCAGTTGTGAATCGATCTGTCCCAACAACATCTTTCCTCTGCTCATTAAATGAGAAAACTCTATGTTGATAATGCTGGAACTGGAATAACTTTGATTCGAGACGCATGTCTGCAGTAAGAAAGTAAGTTTTCTGGAATTATAGAGGGACCAACACGACGAGGGCAAAACCTAATCAGTAAATCAATAGCCTGTATTACTGCTTGGTCGATTTAAGCCCAAGCCGAACAAGATATTGATGTTGTCTCCGAAAAGTCTATAGGTAACACACAACGGATCATGTACTTACTTTTGAGAACACTAGAATATAACTCCAAATATATATATTATATAATATTTATTGCTGAGATCACTACTTTCGGTTTCCAGTTTGTTCGATTTCAAACCTGCATTCTTTGTTACCCAATAAGCATTTTGCATTTTTCGACATGTTACGCATTTCAGAAATTTGATGAGAATTAGAATAATATTTAGGGAGTTATTCACGAGTGTATAAAACATACAATCTTATTTATGTCACCTAGTAGCTGCATAATACTTCTTAAATTTTCCTGGCTCCACTCAGCCAATGTCCTGATTCTGAAAGGACTACCCTCTCCTCTTCCTCACGCAACAATGCATCCGCAGCACATACGCGTCTACAATGTGAGGTGAAATGTCACTTTCTCATTTTCTTAAATAGATGTAGTTTTCCACTTGGTTTGCTGATGGGACGCGTTTACAAAAGACCCGTATGACAAGTGAGTCTTCAGGGATCAATCACATGGCATAGCGTTCTTTCAATTCGACTTGTGAATTCACCCCGAGATAACCAGTGGCAGCTACTAATAATGCCACATTTGAAGGGCAAATTCTCAGCGGACAAGCGGAATGATGGAAGCACCTCTCAACAAGAGTGTACCGGGGATAAAACTAATTGATCACGGGCATTTGGAATTCTTCCATCATCCGGGTAAAAAATCCCGATAAGATTCGCATAACCGTCACATTTTTGTAGTTGATATCTTATTTGCACGCATCTACATAGTGTACAATCTTTACATGGTTCATCTAGGATTCTGAGTTAAGAATATAAGAATCTTGCAAGAATTTTGTTTAGA
This sequence comes from Lineus longissimus, assembly GCF_910592395.1. Classification (NCBI taxonomy): domain Eukaryota; kingdom Metazoa; phylum Nemertea; class Pilidiophora; order Heteronemertea; family Lineidae; genus Lineus; species Lineus longissimus. The sequence continues at coordinate 13,574,666 of NC_088312.1, forward strand.
AATGCACCTATACATGGAACTTGATACGATCTTAGACAAAAATCGTATAAACATTTCATTGGGACTCTTCCACATGTGGGCCATAGCATGCTGAGGTTTATTGTATTCGATTGACAATTAGTGACTCCTAACGGAAAGCAAATATTGATGAATACACCACGATGATGACAATTAAAAGATGTCTAACTGATCCTACATTCTTCTGGTTTTCGGTTCGCCAGCAATATTTCCTCAATAGATTTAACTTGTTCAGGCTTAGGTTTTGCCCCAGAAGAGCAGGAATACACATTTTGTCAATGTCTCAGAGTATCTTTGCACCAACGATTCGACCGACCTTCCTGCATTGAAATGCACTTTCCACTCCTCATGCTCATGTCGACACATGTGGCAACAGTGGTGTGTCTAGCGTTCCGACTCGGTGTTGCCAAACAGTCCTATTGGCGCGCCAAGGTTAAGTCAGCATGGAGAAAGCAGAAAGAGACTGTCGGTCTCGAGGGATCAAATAAGGGGGTCATATCTCCCCAATGACAATAATAGTGCAGTGTTGAAGATTCGAGAGGTTCCCGAGAAATTGCGAGCGGCTGTCTTTGGTAGAGCTGTCACTCATTGATATAATTCCCATTTTCATGGATTAATGATTGATAAAAGCTGTTGGTACATTCTAGAAGATGATTTTATGGTGCATGGTATATATGTAATGCGCACATCTATTGAGGGCATCCATAGCTTGAAGTAAGTTGCCGACAGGAGTCGAGGAAAGGCAATGAAGAATGCGGGAGTGGCTATGGATGGTCACGCAATGCGCTATTTCCTGATCTGTCATGCCAATGATGAGCCACGCTGAGCGTTATATATTATTGATCAAAATCTATAGCGATCACGAAACAGATAATACCGTTGAGGGTTTTTTTAATCGACGAGTTGCAATTTTACAGATGCGCTATGTTATATCAAGACTTGTTGCACTCTTAAAATGCATTTATAGTAAAATAACTCCTTAGTATTATTTACTACTTTGGTGGTTCCTATTGCATCCACATTCAAATTAGTTGTTTTGACTATAATCGTACATGTAGTAGTAGTTTATGACCATAATTGTTATTTTTTCCGAATCAACGGTTAGTCTAAACTACTATTTTTACTAATTTCACAATTGGTGCAATAGTAACCATGTATCAGATTCCGTTGTTTTTGCTAAAGACATTTTATTAGTGTGACAGACTGTGTAGTTCTTTCTAAGAGGTTAATGATCAGGCCTTCTCCCACCAACACGTTCTAAGTCAGAACTCTAGGTACCATGAATTATTCCTATATTTTTCGTGTTTTTACTCTCCCTTAATTTCCTCAAAGTTAGCATCAATCGAATTACTACAATTTCCATTGTTTAGCTTAACTTTATCTCTTGTAATTATATCTTTTTCATTGAATCAGATATGGAACGAAACTTGCTTTGTCTCTCATTAACCTCATATCATGTTTATGATAACATTGGAATCTGTAATTCCGATCGGACTTTTATTAACCTTTCTGGTCATTAATGCATGGGAAAAAATGTCATTCTCAATCATGAGCAATTGACGTCGTCCTGCTTTGCCAACTTGAAGTTAAGCAACAGCTGTGCCGTGTATGTATAATTATCATTCTTTCAATGTAAATTATTTCAAACACTTCTGAAATCTGTTTTTCCAATTGAAAAGCAAACGTCGACCAAGGATTGAAACATACAGTTACTTGCAAAAGGATCAAATTCACTGGGGTATTGGTAATCACCTTTATTAGATTGCTTGTACATGAGTGTGTATGCAGCATTGAAGAGACGTGCTTTGCCAACCCTTGGGACTCTCCTTTCTGTAATAATACCTTGTTCATAAGCACCCTGAGGGTTGTAGCGATTACCCCGTCATATAAAACTGATCGCAGTGATTGCCTGTGACGCATATTAATCACGGTATCCGATGAAAAGCCTGCTCTAGTCCATGTTTGCCCGCTGTATGTTGCAGAGCGTTATGTCTGCGCTTGTAAGTGTGCACACAGTGATATTATCATATCATATGTGGGCTTAGTTGGCATACACTCACAATAATAGCCTCTATATTATCAATCCAATACCTGTATTCTTTGTCATGGAGGTGATAAAGATTACTAGTATTGTTCTTAGGGATCAGTCGGTTTTTTGGGGGAAACATATAATGACTGATGATAGTAAGACTAGTGAAGGTGACGTTCCAAATCTAAATGTTTGCATATGTCATAGACTTACACCTCAATCTTGTTAAACCCTCATCGAATAACATTCAGGGAATTGAGTCTCAACGTGCGGGACTAAGCTTTCGTTCACAGATAAAAACATCAAAACCACCATAATTATTGCGCCTCATCTTTTTTACGATTCACCAAAGTTTTCTGGAATCATGCACGATTATTTTTTGGATATTTTTCCGGTATTTCAGTATAAAAGTACTTTTTGAAATTTTTGCTTTTATTTCTTGAATGGATCATGCTATTCGCACAATCCGCAAATACTGGGAGGTTTACATACATTTATACACATTGACGCTACGAGTGTACCCAGGAATCAGCAAAAATTAGGTAGTTAACATACATGTATGCATTTATACAGTATCTACACTGCAAGTGTACCCAGAAAATTAAACGCGACGGTCAAATAGCAGTGGCGTCTCATACTAGTATATTCCCTTCCGTTTAATGTAATTTTGATCAAGTTGTCACATTTTTTGGCTGTCTCGCGATTCAAACTGCGGGGTGACTAGTGACGGAAATAAGTGACACGCCTTTAAATCGTATAGACACCGCCGAATTGATCAGTTGTCAGCTACAAATTTTCGAAACGCAAAATTGCCGCAGCTGATCACATCATGCGATTGAATCGCTTTAATAATACGCCATCACCACCATTCGCAACTTGAATTAAACATACATGGACGCGAAACATAATCTAAGAAAGATAAACATACTTGAAATCAAAGCTATTTTAAAGTTATTCACTGCTCTTGGTTCGTTTATGTAGTTTTCTTTTTATTATTCCAACCATTATCAATCCAATCTTTTTTTTCAATTTTTTTCCATGGAAGTTATAATAAATTGTTATGATCATTATAGTATGGCTGATGATTGTGAGAGCGTTCATGGACGGAAGGTCCTAAAAGTCGATGGCAGTTGATTCAGGACCGTGCACCTTAATCGTGTTAAATCTTCATCGAATGTCACTGTGCAATTTAATCGCAGGGGGACTAAGCTTAGGTTCGCATCACGGATTAACGAACATGATTGTCGGAGCGACTGTAAAGTTTTTGCGATTTTTGTTTTCGCGAATCAATCGTATTTATACCGAGTTTCCGCAAATCTCACGAATATGAATTACGAATTACGAACTTATAATTACAAAGGAACTCGCGTTCCATTTTGCAGTCAGCTGTATCTGGTGTTCTGAATTAGAAGTTAATACTTTCGTCCAGTTCCGGTCTTATTGAAAAACGGACATTGCTGCGTCCAAGAAACTGCAGTGGGTTTGTGAAAGAGCGTTAAATCCCGAGTGACGCTTCTAAGGGTAACGGACGTAGATCAGCTTAGAAACCAATGATCTTGTGGTCTCTTTCTCGAATAAATAGTAATTTGTAATTCGTATTTTTTTATTCTTGAGATTTCCGGAAACTCGTGTCACTATTAGCAAAAACCGACGAAAATTTGGCGGTTCACAAGTATACATTTCAGAGACAACGAAACTACACTAATAGGTGTACCCAGGAAATCAAAAGCGACCGCCAAATAGCAGTATCCCCTTCCGTTCTATGTAATTTTCATCGAGTTGTCACATTTGATTTCTGTCTCGCGGCTCAAACTGCGGCATGCCGGAAATGTAAGGAGGCAATGGCCTATCCAGCATAAAGACATCGCCGCATTGATCATTTGTCAGCCTCAAATTTAGAAACACCAAATTTCCAATGCGGATCATATCATACGATTAAATCATTTTAAAAAGATATGATTACATTTTATTCATCATTGTAGCCCAGATCGAGAATTCAGTTATTTTCTCAGACATCCAAATTGAACCTGCATCCGCTAATCGTGTAATGTAATACTGAGTCTATTTGAATTCATATAATTACATTTTATTCATCATTATTGTCATCATAGAGACCCAGCGAATTCATTTCATTTCACAGGCGTCCAAATTGAAACTGTCCAGCTGATCATTATACGATTGAATCTCTTAAAGCAGCTATTATTTCAGTCAGTCTATTTACACTATTATTACATTACATATCATTGAGACCGAGAGAATACAATTGGTTTTGACAGTTGATTAACTGTCAAAATCAATTGTATTTCATGATTAATATATCAGGGTGGAGCTACTGTAAAATTTAGGCCAGAACCGAAGCAGTCGCCGAAGATTTAGGCAAACTGCCAGCTCAGGTCAATCCGGTGTTTGGTGAGACGACTAATACAGACTTGACGCGAAATCGGGGAGGGACGGCGATGCCTTTGAGAAATCGATAATTCGGCGCACATAGCTACGTCACCGATGATGGTAACTTTCACCGGGACATTGGAAGCCGCCATTGTTACAATACACAATGATGATTATATACAGTACTACTGCGGCAAATTCACGCGGTAATGCATTACAATGCAATTTTTTTAGGAACATACCTAGTATGGCGCACCAAGAGAATTAGTTATGGATAAAGGGACTAGACTAGAGCTATCTATCACACGATATAAGTATGCTAAAAGTAATACCCCCGTTAAAAGTGAAAAAATCGGGAGCTTGAGATAAACGTAATCTCCTTCTTGTCGTGTATCACGAAGAGGCTAGTTGCACGTGACCGAATGCGTCACTGCACCCCGCCTCAATCAGCATGCTAAAAACATGCGCGAGACATCCA